>NC_087213.1:71127030-71261219 GCF_015104395.2 Macrobrachium nipponense | reverse complement strand
CTCCTAATAATTGATTCATAGTGCAACTGCGAGGTCTTCCCAGTGTTACACCTTTCGAACCTTTTACTGTCAATTTTCGTTTCAGCGCTGAATGACCTCATAGCTCCTAGTGCTTGGCCTTTGGCCTAAACTCTATAATCAGATCAATTCAGGTTCATAGTGATCACGATCATGTTAGGTAGTTTAAGGTTTCCATCAGTCACAAGCACCGATAATATCAGGAGATGATATGGGACGTCTTGCACCATGTTGTTGTTACTGGTCTGTAGCGCGAGAACTGATAGACCGAAGAGTATCTGTAGGGGGATTAACCACCGAAGGGGCTCAAAGAATATCGATTTTGGGAAACTGCCTCTGATAAGTTCCGAGACGTAACATTTGGAGACGACTCGTATGCAAGTAGTAATGGAAATACCTGATGGGAAAATCAGTGTGAAATTAGAATCAAATCGGAATTTAGTACTTCGGCTGAGTTTGGAGTTTGATTTTGTGCCTTATTGTTATCGTTAGTAGGTATTACAATTCCATACTTTATTCTACGCCATCCATTTAATACGTAGACGAAAAGTTAAAACATTAACTTCTTAGACGTGTTAGTTCTTGTGCAAAGTCGATCATGGAATTGAAGATTAAGCTAAGGGCAAATTTAATAAAATACAAATGGGGAAGATGAACAATCTCGGTATAGGTAATGATCAGTGCTATACTTAATTTTGTAATATGAATAATATCCCAGATGTACACGTAGCGCGTACTAACGAGTAATTAGAATGTACTACCTACCTCTGCGCTTGAAACCACAGGTGTACGGAACACTCTGCAAAGCCTGTGTTTCTTTTCTGCAGAAAACTCCTTTTCCTCTGAAAGGGATCGCTGTCAAAGAAAAACCTTACCGTAATCATTGTAACACGTACTATCAGAGACATGAATGAATGATGCAATGCAACAATGGGCATTGTTTCTAATAATTGCCTTATTGCTTTTATTCTAAGAGAATGCCGTGATTTCCTTTTTCCGATTGTAATAGACATCGTTTGTGGCGATGTTAATTATCATTGACTTTTTATCATCTGTCCTAAAGGGAGCTTGCCAGGTAAAGCTGAGGTCATTATGATTATAAATAGATCACCGGAATTAGTTTGGGAAGAGAAAAAGACAGCTCATTAATGAAAACCACAAAGTAAAAGTGATGATTGGGAGTGAGATGAAATGCATTCTCTCTCTCTCTCTCTATCTCTCTCTCTCCCTGAACATGAATGTATCGTTTATGTATGAAGAAGGAGGGAGATACGATGGAATGCTTATTAGAGCTTTGATAGCTTTAACTACAGAATAGACTGGGTTACGCAATTTTTATCCGTCGTTAAGATAACGAAATCGACTTGGAGGAAATTAAGCTCCATTGACTGTCCTTGCGGTTTCCATCAGCGATCTCGATCCTGATGCGGTTGATTATCGACATCCGCATATCTAGAAGGGTCTTGGCCTTTTAGGGTTATAGTTGATAATATTTTAATCCCAATTGTTATCAAAGATGTTAATGGAGACTCACTGTAATGCGAATAAAAGGGTGCTTGGTATTTCATTTTCAGATTTTCCAGTGGGTTTTCTGTTCATTTAATATATATACGTATAATACATACATACGTACATACATATATATATATATATATATATATATATATATATATATATATATATATTATTATATATATATATATGTGTGTGTGTGTGTATACTATATATATATATCTATATTATCTCTATATAGATATATATATATACTATATATGTATATTATAATAAGATATATTTATATATAGAAATAATGTGTGTATTTTATATATATATATATATATATATATATATATATATGTTAAAATAATTATATATTGTTGGGTTAAACAGAATTCCATCCAATAAAAGAGCCCTAAAACGCCGAAATGTAGTGAGTAAATACATTTCAGACCAGTTGTCCCTCTGAAATATAGTATTTGCTTTGTACATTATGTACATTTTGGCATTTTTATGGGCTCCATTATAATTATAGATAAATATATATGTATATATAATAATATCTATATATATATATATATAACATACATACATATATAAAATTATATTTATACATGAATATCTTGATCACGATGCTATGTATAAATAAAAGTAATGCCAGGGAATAAAATGAAAAACGAGAACTGCCTGAGATCTTTCGGTCTTAACGACCCCTTCACTAAGGGCAAGACTTGAGGGTCGTTAAAACCGAAAGATCTCAGGCAGTTCTCGTTTTTTTATTTTCCTCCGTGGCATTACCTTTTTTATATGTATACATATGTGTGTGTATAAAAAATAAAACGGAAAACCTAGAAATAAAAGCTCAGGTAGCCTTGAAATTACATTACAGCAAATCTTTTCGTATAACTTTGCAATGTTTAGGATTAGAACAGGAACTAAAACTCTGGGAAAATAAAAGGAAGGAAGGTTGAGCACGCTTAAAATGGCCATCATCTCTATGGTGTTTTGCGTGTTTGACTATTGCGTCTATAGTCTTATTTGCGTCAGATATATCAAGTGCCAAAAGTTATTGGACTTAATCAGCTTAGTGATCATGCAACCAAATTTAGGTCTGCGTCACAGTCTTTGCCTGACCTTCTGGTCTTTTTCTTTGAGTTGTCTTTCATAGGAGTTCACTTGGACTTATTTTTTTTATATATATATTCTATGTTTCCAATTTATTTACTGTTTCTGTATTTTTATTTGTTCTAGACATTCTTGCAATATATGTAAAATATGATTTAGTTTCTTTTGTGCTAAATACCTTATTGTTCTGTATTATTTCCAAACTATCGGCGTTGACAGTTTTATTTTTAGTATACGATTTTTTTTTGCTTCCTTTTTTTCCTCAAATGAGTATTATACTCCACGGAAACTTGCTTTGTAAATTCACCGACTTTCGGTTGGTTCCACCAAAATTTACTCCTAAAATGAGGGAGAAGAATGTGGCTTGAAACTGCTCACCGACTATGTCGAGTTGCTCAGACTGTGTTGCTGACTAGGAACTACTTTCTCATCAGCAAATTGTAATAAAACTAACCGATTGGAAACGTTTGTCAAAATACTTACCAATTAAGTATAGAGATAAAGTGAAATGGTGTTGCCCGAGTTATCTTCATTGTCATGACCTCTAAAGTAAAAGTTCCTTTGTGGAAACCCGTCAAGCACTCCATCCCCCTTCGCGCAATATTATCTCATCCAGGAATTATATAAAATAACCGAATGCTTTCGGCTCTTTTTTGGGGGTTCATAATTTTTCTTTAGCCGTTATCAAACAAAAGGAGGAAATCATACAAATAATATTGACCAGAGAATACTTTGCAGCTATATTCTTCGGTTCATCTTTCTGGGTATCGTTTCCGACATTTTGCAGCTCCACACAGATGTGATTGTGAAATCAACCAGAAACACTAATTCTCTGTTTTTAAGTCAACTGATTTCGACTATGAATGAAATCGAACGGAGAAAACTGAACTTCAGCTTAGTTTTGGGATGCATTATATCTTTCACCAACGTACACATTAGAACTCCATTATGATTCTTTTTAGTAACCCGGTGAAATATAGAAAATCGTAGTGACGAGTGCAAATTCCGTAATTGTTGTGAAACTGGCGAACCGTATTTAGTATTGTTTCTTGAATATTTTCTACGTAAACAGTTTGAATTATAGTCAAGATGTCATTCCTCATTTTTTAGGAGTTTAGATCGTAAAGACAGTACGAAACTGATTTTCTTAATAGAAATAAAGCTAATATACTATAATTAAAAACCGAGCACTAAGCATTTTTGTTTAAATGGGAAGTATGAGCGAGTTCTACGAGGATTACTTGATATTATCAGGAGGGTAATCGTTAAGCGTCCCCGCTATCCTGTTTACTCTAATTGTCATCACAATCTTCTCTAAAAATGCTACTGCCTTCCTTGATTACACCTTCAGTTTGTCTACGTTATTTTTTGTACAGGGTAAATTGATTGTCTTTTGTGCGTTGTCATTTTGTCGGAACATAAAAATTTTTTCATTCAGTATAGAAATATTAATTACGGTTTCATATCTTGAGTTTCTTCAACAAGAAAAACCCGGATACAGTATATTTGATGTATAAAAGAAGGCATAAAAGAAGACGAAATGGGTGTGCCCAGTGAGGGCCAGTTGGCAAGAGTAACGTGAGAAATCGTAAACAGATGCTAAAAAAGACGCGTAAAATTATTTTGAGTAAATAAACGGAATCTCAGAAATACAAACCTGCGTATATTTTTAGCTTACAGTTTTGGCATTAGCAGATGGTGCCAGTATTTCGTAACGTTTTCCGTTGAATCTTGTTTTTTTCATTACCTCTGGGAATTCTTATAACCACCTGTAATGATAAATGGCATGATTTTTATCTGTGATAATTATGATAACAAGGTACCTTTTGACGTTCTCAAGTATAATTACTTAACTGATTCTTAGTTCAGTATTCCAAGGTTTAAAGTCTCTCTCTCTCTCTCTCTCTCTCTCTCTCTCTCTCTCTTCTCTCTCATTAGTGCACTCAAGCAAACAAATTCACTCCAGTCCATGAAAAGGAAAAATTTGATTGATGGCTACGAACCGTACTGCTGTGAATACCATTAACTTATCGAAGCATGTTAACAAAGGAGCATTATTACGACAACAGTTTTCAGAAAAAAGTAATAAAAGTGAATAGAAACTCATGTACTGATTTGCGTCTATAAATATTATACCAATTTCATTTCATAGATTATTCTGATTACACTTTTTTATGAATTCGATTGACGGTTAATGATGGATTCATTGCGAATTGATAACCGATGTATCGATGATCCTATCAGTGTAATTACTCAAACGGCAATAACCGGGTTTCAGTCTCCTCACAAATCAATAACCTGCTTTATCAAAACCTTTATTCCGTGTAATAATTAGCAAAGATTTTTTTTTTTAATCTGGGCAGAAATATTGTAATTTTAAATCCGACGCTTTAGAGAGGTCACTTGCCGTGGAGAGTTTTAATTGTTCGCTTTAACAGAACAGATAGCATTTGATATAGGTTCTTTTTTTTCATATATTTGTAAGAGTTATTGAATTAATTTAGAATATGATGTTTTTTCGTGAACCCAGTGTTCAGTCTGTTTAAAGGACGAAAGCCATCTAAAGGGCACACATCCTATTTGTCGCTTGTTAAACTGGAGTCAGAATGCGTACATAAATTTTAGTTTGTTTGATGAAAAACAATAATTTTTTTTCGGATTCCCTTTTTTGCGAAAAAATAAGATCACCAGATCGTGATGCCTGAAACAGCACTGAAAGGGGAATTCCTCTTTGTTGTCTTTGTTTCTGAACATCAAAGGCACGTTCATATTTAGTGTTTTTGTGCGAGTTCAATTATATACTGAGAAGAAAAATTAAATCCTAAATAAATTACTGCTCTCTCTCTCTCTCACTCTCTCTCTGTCTGAATGTTTAATTTTGCTGTTTAATATTTCAGAATGTGGTGGTCTGTATTCTTTACAAAATGAAAATACTTTCACTTCTCGCTAATTACAACAAATTTTCCTTTACGTTTATGCATCATTATTATCCCCTTGCTGTAAGCTATACTTCTTTCACATTAATTGCTTGCATTTCTTTCTTTGTGAAACAGCCTTATTATTCCCGTCATCAAAAATTCATAAAAGTTCAACAAAAGAACAGCAGCTGCAGCGGGAAAAGAAAGGGTGACGGCGTCAGTAAGAATATGAAATATTAACTTTCGGGGTTTTAGCGTAATGCAAGTGGCATTTAAAAAAAAAAATGTCTTGTCACATATGAAACCAAGAGATGCGCGTCATTGCTTTCGATGCATACTTTCTTCTAAATGCAGAGCAAAACATTTAATAATATATTATAATAAATTACAAATTTAACTTTTTTCTGCAGAGTCGGTCGCGTATGGCAGCAATAACTTCATGCAGCCCTTGCGCATGCGTGATTCATCGTGACATAAGCTCGCATGTCATTTAGTCCTGAATAAACCCGGTAGGTTCCCTTCACCAGGTTTCCTTCACCAAATGTTTATTGATAAAATGTATTGTATTGTATTGTGTTTTTACGTTGCATGGAACCAGTGGTTATTCAGCAACGGGACCAACGACTTTACATGACTTCCGAACCACGTCGAGAGTGAATTTCCATCACCAGAAATACACATCTCTCACACCTCAGTGGAATGCCCGAGAATCGAACTCGCGGTCACCGAGGTGGCAGGTTAAGACCATACCGATCACGTCACTGAGGCACTCATTAATAACATGTAGGCATGAGCTATTATTCTAGTTTTTGTTCCTTAGACCTGAAGCGGATCTATAAGAACTTCGAATCTAGAGAAGAAATATGTGATGTTGATGATAGTACTTTATATACCAATAAAAAATGTGTGGATTATAGACTGGGATATTAGATAGAGTACATTTTGAAGTAAGATGACACGTTACTTTCATTCACATTGAATAAGGAACCAGTTTCTTAGGAGAGGGGAAGGAGAGGAAGACGAAAGATTGATGACATTCATGAACGTTTACACGGACCTCCTACAGTGTCAGCCTGAAGTGCCCATCCGCCCCAGGGGTTCAACAAGCCTTTGATGTTCTCCTCGTCCCTTCCTCTTTTAGATGGGAAGGGGAAAAAATCAGCTTCTAGCCTCAGCATGTAAAAATGATGAGATGGGTCGAATATCAAATTCAGTGTTAAGTGATCTCGAACAAGTGCTTATCTTTGCTCAGGTGCTGGTTGAGCGTTCTTGCTTTAGACATTTGATGATTTAAAATTATTTTTTTTTTATTTTTTTTTTTTTTAACGTTCGATCTCTGATTTTTATTTTTATTAGTTGTCGGCGACATGTCACCATATTACTATTTCAGGCGAGGTAAATCACGAGTGACTGCATTTTCGCTTTGATCCTGCGCTATTTGGTAAAAGTTTAATTAATTCTTTTTTTCTATGAAAATTCTGCTTTTGAAATAACCTTTTCGAAGATTTAAAAATGCGTCATGATTTTTATATCACTGGAAGTTTTTTTTATCAGGTTTGTTGCCCATAAATATCTTGTTAATTAGGACACCATTTCAATTTTTTTTTTTTGCTATAATTAGACGTAAATTACATCGAAAACAAATTTTTTTTTCTATAGTGAGGTAGGGTGGATTTGATTTGCATCTGCTTAATTAAATGGGAATCGGTGGAATCTTTTGATTATTCAGGATATGACAATTAAAAGAAAAACCAGAGGTTGAATCGTAACAGAAAGTGGCTGAGCTTTGAAAGTTGAGTTAGAGAATAATATATACTGAAATCAGTGGCACTATTTGCAGACTACTAAAATGTGAAAAAAGTTATAATATTGTGAAAGTAAAGAAGCAAAATAGAGGGTGGGAAGTGAAATATATCAGGTGGCAGAGAGGTGGAAATTAAAAGGTAGACATCAGCTAGAAAGGTAAAATAAGAAGTTGAATAAAATGGCACACTATATATAAAAGAAATCTAAAGCCGTGGGTAATAAAGTAAAACAAACAATGGCAAAAGATTGTACTGTAGTGGTTGTATAAAGGTATACATTCAGAAACGGTCCATTCGTTAAGGAATTAAAATTTTATTCGAGGCATATTTATAACTTTCACATACATAGTTCTTAACCTTCCAAGTAGTTTTATTGAGGATTATATACCGGAGAGCATTCTGATAGCAAAGTTGCTCACGTGACCACCAGTAGAGGTCAGATACCTTCGGCCACGTGAAAATTCATAAACAACCAAACAACCACTGAGGTGACATCTGTCGCCTCACCTTAGCCTAAGAGATGCATTGGAACTTCCTGTATTTTTAATGAAAAATCAGATGAAACTAATGAAGTGACACAGTAGGAAACCTCCGTAATATTTTTTTTCTTTTATCTTTGCAGAGAGTATTGTTTTGGTATTTAATTTATTTTTGTGTAAACTATTATTCATTTCACTTAGTTTAGCTATTTCTTATTATTCATGACTGGGGAAGCAATTTTTAGCACCATAGTTTTTGTTATTATATGTTTCATTATCTGTACTGCACCTTTATATGTATGTACTCCTATTAACTAGCCCACAGGTATTATTTTTATATGTTGGATGAAATAGAAAGTAAATACTTCAAAGTTTCCGGCCTTTCAATTTTGCTGCCTGCAATTAAGTCGACCCACGAATAGTTTTAATTCGAATCCATGTTCCCAGCTAGAACATTAATTTGTAACGTGCCTCTCATAAAATTAATTCGTAGTTAATTAACTACGTTGAAAAGTAGTACTCGCCGTTTATGCGAGAAACTATTCAAGGCATAGTAAAAAGAAAAAATAATTCTAATGTATTACTCAAAGGTACGCATAAATCCCGTTTTCATTATATGAAAAATATTGAGATTAAACCACATTTCGGGATATTTATTTCTGAGATAGCTATGGGCACTCACTCCGCAAACACTTCTTTCAGTTATGTTTTGTAGATTGGTGGAATGTCAAATCGCTCTTCATGGTGTCAGTATTTTTTTTTTTGTAAAAGGATTTGTACCTATCTCTTATCTCCTTGGAAACTCCTTCTATCTCGATTTTTGGCATCAAAGGTCGTCTTAACTTTAGCGATTTTACTCTAAATACAAGCCACAAGCCTACTACGTACAGTAACCATGTTTTCCGTAGTCTCGATTTCTGTCTTTTCGCTTAGTCGCATATTTTGTGTATTTGGTTGTTATTTAATATCATTCAGTTACTGTGTATTTCATTTTCTCGTATTTTTTATTGCACCTTTTTTTCAATCTGCCTTGTGTTCCGCAAGTAAATATTTTATTCATATGTTGCTATTGGCGTTTTCAATCAACTTACGTGATTGTAAACAGTGAGCCAGGGTCTATCATCGTGAAATGAATACCCTCTCTAGCGTATTTAACTGTTTAACGTTGCCTTACTTAAGATAAAGTATAGTTACTTCCCAAATACAATGTTTCATTTTCCTTCTCTGGGGAGGCAGTAGAAGTGCTCAAAGGTTGCGCTTCTTTGCGCTCTGTTGTTTTCCTCACGTTACTCATTGTAGGCGTAGTCAACGTCGTGACGTCACTCACTGGCGCCTGGGCCCGGGGTCTGGCACTGGCAGTATCTCCAGGTTGGATCTGTTATCTCCCAGGTCACCGTTAATCTGCCACGAAGAACTATCAGCTATCGATAGTATTGACTCGGTTTGCAGGATCTTTGGTCCAGGGAAGGTTAGCAGATTTCTCCAAAAGCGACGTTGAATTGATTTTTTGGTAAATTGATTTGCTTTTTAATAGCTAAAAAGTGCAAGACCTAGGTAATGGGTGTTAACGTAAATTGGACATTTCGTTCTCTTGGAAACAAGCCAGTAGCCTAAACCCCAAAGCTTCTTCAGGTTAAAAGGTAAGGATAGTTGAACCATTAATGGATGTTTTATGCAGTGGAGTGCGTGCTGATCTGTTGATTCCTTATAATTGCACAGGAATTGGTCTAAGCCTATCATGCTGGACTGTTAGGCCTAAGTTAGTAAGGTGGAAGTGTTAGGCCAATTACGTAGGCAATAGTCATATTTTATGGATGGTGGAGGCGCAGGCAAACAACTTTCACTGGTAGCAAAGATATTGTAGAGCACGAATTTAAATGCGATTTTGCATTCATTACTGTTCGTGATTTGGCTGGTGGCACAGTAGCATATATATATATATATATTATATATATATATATATATCTATATATATATATATATATATATCGAACTGGATATTGGTACGGCAGCCGTATCCCTGATTGCATAGATATTGGTACGGCTGTGAATTGCGCGTGCGCGAACCTTTTGATTTACCGCCTCAGGGCTCAGGCATATCAGTGATAGCTCAGGCATATCAGTGAAAAAACAGATTTTTTCGGGTTTCAACAAGCTGAAAAAGGCAATAGACGTCTACGAAGTCAAACTTCCTTCCAGAAATTGTATATCCGCAGGTCACGAACGATCGAATCGGCCTTGAAAAGAGCTCCGAAAAGGAGATTCAGAGATTTGAAGCTTAGCTAGGTAGTGCAGCAGTCAGTAGTGTGTCCAATATGGTTAACATGCTGTTAATATAGATCTGATTTGGATGATTACTTAGGATTGATTAGGCCGTTTACCAGAGGATCGACTTTGGTAGTTTTTCTTTCTACCACGAATACAGCTGAGCACGATTTCTGTGTACTTCAAGTCTTCTTTGAATCTCCTCTAATGAGCTCTTTTCAGGACCGATTCGATCGTTCGTGACCTATGAATATACAATTTCTGTTAGTTTGACTCTTCGTAGACGTCGATTGCTTTTTTCAGCTCGCTGAAACCTGAAAACATCTGTATTATTACACGGTTCAGAGGAGATTCAAAGAAGATTTGAAGTACACAGATAGATTAGTTTAGTTTTATTTTTCATGTATATAGTCAAAATGTAAGTATGTTTAAGTATTATTTTATATTTTCATTTACTGTCAAAATGTTTTGGTGCTTTGGTGATGACAGTATGGTGCTTCACTTTGACATTTTGAATTGAACATGTTCAGCGAAACAATTCAGTTCGACTATCATTACTACTGTCGCTGATCTTCTAGTGCCGTACCTATAGCTCTTAGCAACAGTGTACAGCAACTGCTGCATGATTAGCAAACTGCCGTACCTACAGCAAGTCAATACCTCAATACGGCACCACTGACAGAATCTGACGTACCCCCAGTACACTATGTTATTTGTACGGCAGGAAGTCTGAAACTGACGCATGCGCAATTCACTGCCGTACCAATATCTATCGCATTCAGGGATACGGTTACCGTACCAATATCCTGTACCTATATATATATAGGTACAGGATATATATATATATATATATATATATATATATATATACACACACACACACACACACACACTAGGCCTACAGCACTGGACCCAGTTATAGCTGTCCAATATACCATACTACGTCAGGTAAAACTGGAGTCTTACTACCACGCGCCTCAGGTTCATCAACTACTACGTGCAATGTGGACGCCGTGTATAGTACCGGCTTTTTAGGGGTGAGTGTAAAACATTAACAGTAGGCCTAGATGGGTAACTCTCATAAACATAAAGCAAAATAAATAAAAGGCCGTACTAGATATTCGTGCCGTCGGCTGGTGGGAACCAGGCCTTGGTTATAATGATCTGTGTTATCCCACGCTGTAGCCCTGAAGTAAAGTAAGCTTTTGTAATAAGTCGTTTCAGTAGCCTAAAAAAAAAAAAAAAAATCACATACCTAGTGCATAGACTGCATCATATCATCAAAACCTACCTTGTCTTCACCAGAAATGTAGTTACCTATCCTCATTTGCAGATGTGTCCCTGTAAATCCTACTAATACACATATGCTATCTTAAATCTAATATACCATGTGCATCATAGGTGGGGTTCCAACTTTGTGATTCTTGAAAGGTCTTTGAAGATGCCCGGTACCCAAAGTAAGCATAGAACTTGGGAAGCTGGTGTTCCTCAATGCACATCGTAGTCGGGAAGTCCTATTGGTGGATAAATTTTCTGAAGACAGCCCTCCCCACATGGCCGTGCATAGGTGATGTTTGATGCAATTTCTAGAAACTGTTTGTTTTCACTGTGGTTCATAAAAAACATGACATTAGTCTCACATGCTGTCCAAGTGGGAGCCAAAATTTGATCAGTAAAAAATGCCCGGTAAAAAGCATGGAATTTTAATCAGTAGGGTTCTTATTGGCCACAGGCTTGTGACAAAATATCCACTATAAACATGAAATGACAATGTGAAGGAGGCAAGGTCCATTTGAGAAAGAAAAATGTTTAAATTGGCCATTTATAACGTGCAAGTCCAAATATAAAGAAAAATTCACACAGAATCGCTTCACCTTGACATATGCATCAGAGAATTTATTTAACAATTAACTTTATCCTTGGTGTAAAGAATATGTTGAAAATTATACTTTTAAAGTTAAGCTGTGGAATTTTCAGTTTATTAATGGAAAAACGGGACAATCATAGCCCAACAACTTTTAAAAATCCATTTAAAATTTTTCCTTTCGTGTCCAAAATCATTATGTGCCAGTCTAAATATAAAGAAAATAAACTCAGAATTGCCTCATCTTTGCATATGCATCAGACAATTTACTTTAATAACTTTTCCCTTGGTGTAAAGAATCAATGGAAACTTATGCTTTTAAACTTAAGCTATGGAATTTTCAGTTAATGGAAAAAGGGGACAGGCATAGCCCAACTTTTAAAAACCTTCCTATAATTTTTCCTTTCATGTCCAAAATCATAAGCCAGGCTAACTTGTTATACATTTTAGTACCTGATCCCACCAAACTAATGTAACCCTTAGGGCATTCTCAAATTATCACAGTTGTGCCATAGCCAAACCATTAACAAGAATATTTTAAAATAGAGAATTTACTAACCTGCCATTTCCTAAAATGTTATACAGTTAAGTACTTGATTGCACCAAAATAATGTACCCCATAGGGCAATCTCAAATTATCACAGTTGTTCCATAGCCAAACTATTCTCAGGCTTTTATTTCAGAGAACGGTACTAACCTGTCATTTCCAATGTTTGATTTATGTATGCTAGCCTAACTTTTGTGAGGCATGAGGTAACTTGACTTGTCCATAGTTGGTGGTGCTCAGCTTCACTGGGGTGTCATGTCATAACCATTTTTAGGGGAAAGCTTAGTCTTACTGATTCATAATAATTGTACAATTTTCTGTTGTTAAACTTTGAACTCCAGTTTCTGATTACCTTGCAGCATAATTATAATATTAACATTTCTCTTACCTTTTTAACTCCTCTTCATACATGCTCATTTTTGCAGCATTTGTTTTTGAAATGTACTTGCAGAATCTGAAATTTCTAATGGCTCTGAATATGGACACTAGGGACCATCCTTAAATTCTGGCAGTTTATGTACTATACTGCATGCACCATACAACAACAAAACGCTTTGGAAGAAAGTTTTCACATTTTCCTTTTTATTTGTGATGTTAAAAGTTATGATGTGATCAAAATTATTTTTCTTTTGATAATTGGAAAATCAAAACTTGTACCAAATTTCAAATTTAGGTTGGTCAGGTAACTAATTTCTCAAAGCAACACACTTGAGATGATTTACTGTTCTGTCTTTGTATCAATATAGTCTACCTTTTCTGCAACAGATTAGGCTCTATCTCAAGTAATGTTTGAAACTTAGAGAACTGTAAAGTTTTCAGGTATCCTTTTATGAGAAATAAATTGTAGGCAAGCGTCCCATATTTTGGGCCAGTAGAAGTAACAGAATTGAAAACATTGTTTTTGGGTGGATTTGTATTAACAGCCTATCACTTATAGCTCATTTGGAAATCGGTAATTCTTGCTTGTTATTTTATTTCAAAATTCAAGTGTTTACTTTGGGCTATATTGGAAGTTCAAAGGATAACACCATCTTGGTTGCTATTAGTCAACATAAAGTTTATTAATAGATATTGCTACATAATAAAGGATTCCCTAATTTAGCCAGGCTCTTGTAATACATCTTGGTTTTCCTTTCACTAACTGGAAGAAACTCTTAACGGTAAAGTCTTGCTCTATGCGAGCGTAAGTATATAAGGTTATGATGCCTGTAACTGAGGGTTGGGAGTATAGTAGGTTAAGATATTTCTTATGTAGAGAGGTCATATCAGTAAAAGAAAAGATTAGATTTTGGTAACCTGGTCATTGGTTAGGATATGGTGCATGTAGGCTATTTAAGTTTAACTATGGTACTTATTAGACTTCTGTATTTACCAATGGTGCATTTAGCTTAGGCTAAGCAATTTCGAACATTAATAGGTTCTATCCATTGAGATTAAATTTTAGCACCCCGTGCACTGGTGAGGCTGTGGTGCCCATAGGCTACGCTAATTTAAGAATATCTACAAGCAGTCTAAACATTAATTATGGATGTGTATGCAAATGTCAGCAATTCAGACCTGTAACTTGTGTTGTAAAGATATCATATTTGGGAAAAGTTGGGTTATGGTGCCCCGGTAGTTGATTAGGCTGTGGTGCCCCTAGGCTAGGCAAGTTTTAGAATATTTCTACCTAGTATAGCTTGCTGTTCTGCAGTAAAGCATTCTTCATGTAATGGTTAATTCTACTGCGCTTATGTCAGGCTTAAGTGACCTTGCAATAATTTGGGCTTGACAGATGTAATTGATTAATCCTATTGATCAGTGTGACAAGGGTACTGTACTGTTGCTGGAAATTAATAATGTTAGACTAGGCACATTTGTGATAAGATTGGCATGCACTTCAGAAGAAAAATAATTAAGTTGTTCATTTTCCCCTCTGAGTGGTCAACACATGACGGCACATTTTTTGAAAATGTTCTATTTTGTTGTCGTTAGGGTGTTAATAAATATTAACTCTATTAGTTTTGTGTATCTATGTTTGCGATATTAGTGCCCCTGGTTAATGACAGTAAATCAAAGAACAGTTTTTCTTTATCGTTTTCTGCATTTTATGTGGGGTGGATGTTTCTGACCAGATTTCTCCACATCATCCTTTACTTTCTCTAATGTAATGCCTGTTACTCCTCATATCTTCTGTTTTTGTCCTTTCACCTTTGCTTTGGCCACTTTTCCTCCCAACAATTTCATGATCATCACTCCTTGTCTTGTCGTAATTTGACCATACTTTTTCAATTGATCTTCCTTTATCTTTTCAGCTACTCTTTCTATCTTCCTAACTTGTCTCATTCGTAGTCCTTTCACTCTCTTTGAAGCTGCTCCACACTTCAATATTAAAATTTTAATCTCGCATCATAGCCTACCTTTTCTCTTGTGATTTTAATGTTACCCATGTCTGTCATGTGTTCACTCGATAAGAAAAGTGAAGATACAGTTTTCATTAGCTTTCATTCATCGAATTTCCTATTTGTTTTTACTGAAAAGACATAATATCGCTAAATTTACTCTAGAATATGAAAATACACTGCAAATTATATAAGTTAAAATTGCAAAACGAAACCGTTCAGATACTTAAAAACACGATATATGTCCGAAGTAATTGGAATTTCACAGATGGATTCGTTTGTAGAGATCTGGTAGATAGAATGCAAATTTATGATTGTAGTACTATGTATCACGACGACAATATTTACTCGTTTAACTTCATGAACGGGGTTTATTATTGCATCATCGTAAGTGGTGAATGCAATTATTTTAGTTTTTACAAACTCATGATTGTATTCCAAAGCGATTAAAGTTAGCTGACGTCAATGGCAGTCAATGTTGGACGGCTAAGGTAGGTTGACCAAATCTAGTTGCATCCGCAAGGGAGTTTTCTATGATGTGAGGAGGAACCTTAGAACTTAGAGCGGGAAAGCGCATGTATGTCACTGGATATATTGGCTTACATAACGGATATCACACTTTGATTACTTTGACGTTGACATGGATCGAGTGCTAGTGCCGTTTACAAAGCTACTGTCTTTAAACATGAATCTTTATCAAGGTTAAAGTAGTATTGTCAGCTCAAAGATTTTCTGGCTACATGCTCCCATTACAAAGCAGTTCGTAGTAGCCTACAGCCCTACACAACTGCATTTCTTTGCCGCGAGGCTGAAAGATCTCCGAACACATCAGCATTTTTTGCACGATATAAAACTTTAATTGCCTGTGCAATACATATTGAGTTATTTGTGGTAATAAATATTTTTTACTCAACACAGCTTTTTTCGTGAATGATTTGTGGATGAAACCCGATTTTCAAAAGGACAGACTATCAAGAGCAAGAATGACCGCAGTTTGGGTCTAAAATTGTCCATGTCTTTTTAATCTTTGAATGTTACGGCAACTGTCGAATGAAATCAAGATTAGGGTATGAATTTCTTAGAGAATTAACTTGGATATTATGATCCTTCAAATTTTATCTAGCATAGTGCAGCACGATCTTGGCAGTCTTATCACCCTATTTCCCAGGTATCTGCACCGATTCACCGCTCGTTCTTCTGCCTTTCCCCCGTCACAAGTCCGTCACCAATACTATAATTCTCTCTCTCTCTCTCTCTCTCTCTCTCTCTCTCTCTCTCTCTCTCTCTCTCCACTTCTAAAACATACTTTTAAAATATATATTACCACTCAATCTCCCAAAGAAAATATAATGAAATTAAGTAGTTATAAATAGACCTAAGCTTTCACGTAAGCAGATTTTGCTCTCTCTCTCTCTCTCCTCTCTCTCTCTCTCTCTCTCTCTCTCTCTCTCTCTCTTTCTCTCTCACTTTTAAAACACATTTAAAAAAATATTATCACACAATCTCTCAAAGTAAATATAATGAATTAAGTATCTCCATAGATAGGCCTATGCATGCGCGCGCGCTCTCTCTCTCCTTTTGAAACATTTGAAAAAATATTATCACTTAATCTCTCAAAGTAAATATAATAAATTAAGTATCTCTATCGTAGGCCTATGCTTGCGCGCGCTCTCTCTCTATCGTCATAATATTTCATTCTTTACTGTATTGTTCCTCACGATTTCCATAGGTACCGCCCAAATTTTAAAACTTTCTCTCATTGTTTAAGATCCGTCGTCAATTACGTATGAAATTTACGTCAGTTTAGTGTCAAACATCACTTCTAAATATGGTTTCACAGTAGGTTTTAAAAAAGGATGATCGATATTCTACCCTGAACTGACGTTACCAAACCAACATTAACGAATAATATAGAGCCTGTTTATTGGACCTCTACATAATCTTTATGGTGTAAAGTTAATGGAAATCGAGAAAGCAACAAACGCTATGATTTTGAAGCTGAAGCTCCGCCACCTTTCTAGAGTTGCCAGGTGTGGCATTATTGAGCAATATATGTCCGAAGATTTAAAAAAACTGTATCTTAACTTTCCTTGCCGAATGTACATCATGACTGGTCCAACTGTTTACCCCATCTCCAATCTTTAGACCAAATCTCCTGTCACAATCAACACTACATATATACCTTCTGACAGTGCATTCATTCTGCTTAAACTGCGAATGTGATTTTTGGAAATAATTAACTATCTATATGAAATATCGATCTCAAATATATGAATGTGTCCTTCAAAATTCAGTTATTCTGTCTTTATCATACAGGTCTTGACTCTGCTGTCCTCCGTGTCTTTTCTCGAAGCCTCTACAATGGTTTCTATAAAGTGTCGTCAACAAAACATACCACAAGGTAACTGATCTTCTGTTCCATAGGATATTACATCCAAGACCAAGGCGGGGAGGTAAGGGATCAAAGAGAGTCGTCCTTGGTATATTCGTCACTCATAGAAACTAGTCTGTCAGGCTCACACTGGCCCAAATCTGCTCTGAAGCTGCTTTATTCATAGTCCAAATTATTTATGCATACTTTTCATATACTTGATTTTCCTCTCGTGCACCTTCAAACATGGCATGGTCATTTTGCATTATGCTTTTTTTCCGGATGCCTTTTTTCCCATCAGTTCCCTGTATTTCCTGGGTCCCAATACGCATTTTGCTAAATTCTCTCCGTATTTTTATTTTTCCTAGTTCATGTGATCTTTTATAATTTCAAGACACAAGTCTGTGGTTTTTATGGCGATGAAATCACACTCCTTTTCCTCTAGGATGCGGTCACTTAAGGTTATTTAACACGCTGTTTCATTGACTTTGCGTTGAAATAAAAAGATCATTAGCTACTCTGAGCACCGTAAAGAAGCCATAAAGGTACACACTTGTACTTTCTGAAAAAAAAAAAACCTCCGTGGTTATCGCTGTATTCAATTTGTATATTTACTCCATTTTTATATATAAAGAACCGGTTTATGCCTCTGTTCACAGGAGCCTTTAAAACTTTTACGTGCTATTCGTACTGTTTCAGCTAATTATTGCTGAAATGCAGGCTACATTCACATTAAACTTTACGACCCCCTCCCCACCCCCCGCCCGTTGTGACCCCTTTTTAATTGACAGATGTTAGTTTTGGGGCTTGTATTTAGTCGAGTGGCTTCCAATTAGGGTGGTGAAATTTGTATACTACAGATAAAAGAAAATCAATGGAAATGGACTTGTTTTCTCTTACCAGCGTAATATGTGATATGACAATAATTAGAAATTACGTGTACACCAGTGAGCATCTGTAACTTTAAATATTGTAAGGAAGGTAAACTAACAGTTATATCAAAGATAGATAAACCAACAGGTCTATATTTGCATTTCTATGACGAGCTACAGACTTACGGGCTTAACATATGCTTGTGTGTACAACATCAAATCACAAATAGCGAGTAGCAATATTCACCAATACTTGTTTTATGACGTGTCAGTTGTGGCCAGTTAAAATGAAAGTAATGGAAATGAATAAAAAAGTTTATTACTACTGAAATTCCAATTCCCTTTCCCTGCTCTCGTTATATTTACTTCGTAGCCGATGTAATATTACTGTTAATGGGGCGTTGAATTGATGGTATGAAATAGTACGTGTGTTTCTAATAAAAAAAAAAAAGAAAAAAAAACTTTATTGCGAAGCATCACTCTCCGAGTATCATCAAAATAGAATCAAATGCGGATGGATTTTTTAAAACATTGTAACCATTTTGATTATTAGTTGAGTGATGGTATAAATAACGAATTTGATTTTTTTTTCTTGCCATAAAAGTTCATGGGGTAATTTCGTTGAAGTTTGTCGGACGGTATGTCTAAACAGGTTACTGTTGAATGGATAAAGAAATTCTAAGTTTTTGTTCAAGTGTATGTCTATTGAGTTCAGATTCTCTTGATAGTTTCATTTGTGTGTGTGTATGTGAGAGAGAAAGAAAGAGAGAGAGAGAGAGAGAGAGAGAGAGAGAGAGAGAGAGAGAGAGAGAGAGAGAGAGAGAGAGAGAGAGAGAGGGGTGGGGTGTTTATACTTGAGATTGTTGCGTATATAAACAGGTAGTGGTAAAAGAGGTTTTTAAAAATATATAGTAGCTCGAGTCTGACAATCGAGAAACTGTGCAAATATATTTAAAAATGAAACTATAGAGAGCTGTTGAGAATCTTCGCAAGCTCTCTGTAGAGTTTCTTTTTCAAATATATTCTTAGTTACATAACTGATTTATTTCTCCAATAGTGGCCGTACTATGAATACTAGTAAACATATGTATACAGAAATTATGTATGATAAATTCGTAAGGTAACTAATTCTACGGGCAGAACCAGCTCCGTTTCAGGGGATCCCTTCTCACCCCCGCCCCCTCCGGAGTGTGGGGATGTTGGATGAAACCCATTATAAACCATCTTTCGGGTCCCCACTATAACCTTGTCAAGTTTCATGCCCATCGGACCAGCCATTTGGTCGTGATTGAATGATAGACGGACGGACAGGCATAACGCCCATTATAGTAGGATTATTTATTAGCCTCTTGATTTTTCTGTTATTCTTTAGTTCCTTTTAGCTTCATGAAGTAACATCATAAAAAGATATTGATTTTCATAGAGTAGGTCAACAAATAGAAAGGTGAACATCTTACAAAAAATATTTATTTCCATAAAGTAGGTCAACAAGTAGAAAGGTGCGTTTCGTATTACGAACTCTATCAAGGAGTTGACCCAGTGAGCTCTTCTCACCGAAAAGTTCCATAATTCTAGTAAAGGAACGAATATATTTTTTGTTTTAATAATAATTTGGATTAAGATTACTGTCTTCAATCCTTTGAAAAGAATATTTGAATGTTATATTTCATTTCCATTTACAGAACACCGCAATAACTACTCACGGGATTTAATTGCAGGTGAATCCTGCTGCCACGAGTTGGGAAAACTATTCATTTAATCACAGGAAATCAATAGGTTTTGACGACTCAAAATGCAAGAAACAATTAAGTCCAATCCATCATTAAGTAGATAAGTAAAAATAAATACGGGATGCAATGAAATCAATAGAAACTTACCGTGTAACGTCCACTTGATTGCGATGAATGCGTTGAAGCAATTTCCATTCTCGATTTTAGTGATTACGTAAATGAATGAGAAATGAAAACAAGCAATTCTCTTTCTCAGTGATTGCCTTTAATTTGATTTTCCCTCTCCTTTTCTGCTTCGTCTTTTTCCGTTTAAAGAGAGACCTACTCACTCACCATTATTCATGAAAAACTTGAGACCTCTGCGATCATCACTTCCATTTTACTTTGTTTTATACCCTAAAGAAAGACTGTTAAAATAAAAAAAATGAAATTGTATTTTTATCCGGGTTCCGATTATTCAGTAACGTTGGAATTTAGTTGTATTTGTTAAGACTTTGTCATTATAATATAAAGAAGGTGATTAAAACTTGGATTACATTATTAGAGTAAATATATTTTTATGAAAGGACTACACACATCATGTTTAATTCATAAATGGCAAAAACATTAATTACACCAAAGTTGGATTAATGGAAAAGTAAGTTTGTTAAATATAAAAATTTTTACTTTGATTTTCATCATTTTGAATTTATAGGTTTTATAAAAGAAGAAACACTGGGAATAAAGCAAAGACAATCACAGGGTAAACTAAAAAAAAACCTTTTGATTATCGAGAACTAAGTGATTTATGAGAGTTTTAACGAAATTCATTTTTAGAAAGTGGGTTAAAGTAATGGTATATAACTTGATGGCCTTTGCTTTATTTTTATAAGCTCTGATTTAATGTCTGATCATTTATGTATAATATGTATATGTATAATGATACTAAAAAAGATCACCATTTAAACCTACGTCACCTCCCATTAATCATTTTAAAAGGGCACAAAGACTTCAAAGGTCATTGTCAAAAGCAATATTAAATGTAAACCTAGTTATTATATCTAAAAGATACTTTGAAGGAAATATTAAGTAAGATTTCAGTGCTTGAGATTACACACTGTCAGCTGACCAAACGTTGTAGGCCATTCGGTAGCATTAATGCTTTCATTGTTTCTAGTGCCTGAAGGGAATTAATTTGAATACGACAAAGTCTTGACCATTCGTATTGCTTACCAGGTTTCCTATATATATATATATTTCTTACTACAACTGTAAATGAGACTGGCGTTTAACAAAATGGATATGATAGGCTTTAAGTCTACAGTACTTTTTGAACAGAATGACTAGTGTTTCATAAAAAAAACCTATTTACATTAAGGATGAAAATCCTTTGAAACAGGCTTTTGTTTGGTCAGCTGACTTCACATGATATGACTTAGTAGTTTTGTTAAATAAGTTTCATTTTTGGGGACTGATTTTATAACCGAGTTCTTACAATACTGCAGACTAGGTAATGTACACTATGACTAGAAAAATACTTAAGCTACATCCTACCTTAATAAAGTAGAGAGAAAAAAGGAAAAAATGTCCTGACAAAGATGAAATTGTTTTCTGTTGTCAGAAGAAATTAATACCATCAATATTTTGTCGCAGTCAGTAAAAATGCTTTGGTTAAAATTTGGTGTTCCAAGTTCGTTTTTGCTTTCATCCAATTAGTGAAAGCGACGGGAGCACAACCAAGAGTATATATATGTAAATATATACAATATATATATATATATATATATATATATATATATATATATACATACATACATACATACGTACACACACATATATATGTGTGTGTGTAATTGTAATAGCCACAGTGCCCTTATATATATATATTATATATATATATATATATATATATATATATAGATATATATATATATATATATATATATACATACAGAGTGACCAGCTTCTCAGCGTCCTCACACTTTTTGAACGCATTTTTCACCACGAGGTTTAGACCCAAAAGAAACCTCAATTAGTAATGGCCAAATTAAAGTAAATAGCCTAATGGTTCAGATTAATCTCGACTTGACATATCGTGCACGGGTTCTAGTCCTCCCTTTGGCTTTAAGGTTTCTTTTTTTGGGTTCAGCTCGCATAATGACAGACGTATCCAAATATTGTGAGGGAATCACACGAAACGGAAGTCAGGAGAAGTTATGACTATTACAGCTGTATATATATATATATATATATATATATATATATATATATATATATTATAATAATATATATATATCATATATATATATATATATATTATATATAGTAATTATAGGTTTATTATATATATGCACACTACTATCTATATATATATATATATATATATATATATATATATAATAATAAATATAGTTTTCCTCGTTTTTTGTTATGGGTTTTTAACTAATATTTAAAGAAACGTTGACCTTACAGTTACTATTCATATTAGCGATTCTTATTTAATTAAAAATTCTTAAGCACATTTCGCAGCATACAGTACAAGAAGTATCTTCGTTTGATCATTTAAAAGTCCGTGTAACCGCGTGAAGGAATTATCAACTATTTAGCAATGTTTAATATAGAATTACTGTACAGCCCAAAAGTACCATTCATATCCTTGCAATTAAAAAGCCAGAACGTGATTGAAAAAGACTTACCATACGTAACAGGTTAGAATCAAAGACGAAAAGCTCTCACATTTTCTGCTTGAGTTCAGGCAGCACATAAGGAAAAAGTATTGATATAGTTTATCTGGTTATTCATGACATGCGTTTTGAAATGATGATTCATAAGTCGAAATCAACATCTTAGAATGTTCCGTAACTGAAAAAGTAATCCAGCATATCATTAATACTAAAAACATGTCCATGTGTTAGGAAACATTTACAGTGTCCCCTGTAATTACATAAGAGAAAGGATTGGGTAAAAGACATTAGCGTGCGGTCTTCAAGATTCAATCAACATAATTACCTGGTCTTTCTTTTTGGCCAGGTGGCATTTTGTTGCACTCCTCTGATCCATTGTAGTGGGGATGCAAGCAGGTGAAGTGCGTGTTTCTTTTTCATTGTACAAACGTTCTTTATCGTCAGCATCTTCCATCAGTATGAAACATTTCTAAATTGGAATACTTGTTACTGTGACATTAAAATGCCAGATTTTTGTAGATTACCAGTCAGTCCACAACACAAAGTTCATTCCTTATCTTGAATAGATTTGCTGTGGCTAATCCTATAAAGGGAGAAATGAATGGCCGCCTTCCCCTCCTGGAGCATGTCTCACTGCGTGTAAATTTGATGAACTAAGAACTTTGTGATAAACGAGCTTTTTTTTCTTAAATAAGCATGGTACCATTATTCTTGTTTTTTAAGACATGCTTTCTTAATTTGGATAGATTTCCATATGGGATAGTGGTCATGGATACTGGAATACTTGTCTATGGAAAAGCATATTTAGTGAAATTAATACGTCATGGATTCTACAACGCGAATGCCTTTACAAAATGAACATGTGAAACAGAATGTCTGAGTTTCGCAACAAGAGTAAACGCTGCTTATTCGTCTCTTGCTAAGTTCAGTCTCTCTAGACTTAATGGTGTTCGCGGCTATTTCAGAACAGTCTTAACCTACTTCCACTATAGGAAAGCCGTTAACTAAGAGTTCACTTTATCATAACCGAGATCTTGATCATAACGGTCGGATACACGGTCAAATTCTGCCTGTCATTGAAAAGACGCTGACGTCAACTGTTTAAATTGTATACCATTCATGGGGACGGAACGTGCGGTAAGCTATATTGTCAGACCAAGATATACAGCATTTCAAGTACTCGATTCTGTTAACGTAATTCAGAAGTTTTGCGATCAATGCAATACCTTTAGGTAATAATTTTTACACACGACTTGATTCCACATCAGTGATGGATCATATAAAAACTAAGTTGAACAGTTATCTGTTTCGCTTGTCGTGGAGTATTTCAAACTTTTGAATCGTAGTAATATGAATTATCAATTTTTTTTTCAGTCCCCTAAAAGTGTATCGCAAACCCTGTAATATATTCTGTTTCTTGTGAAAGGCTTGGTAATAGCTTTACTTATGCTCTTTTTTATTGAAGAAGAGTTTCGTTTATTTGAATCGGGTAGAATTTTATTGAAAATGGTAAAGAGAGAGCTCTTAATCCGTGTCCATTCATTAGGGACAGACATGTTTCAGGAAATTTCCGCGACGCTACAAAAAGGTGACAGCATCTTCAGTTAATTTGGTCTCTATGTGAAAATAGAAGCCAGAAGTCCAAGGCAAATGAGGACGGGGTGCAGGAATATTGCATGAAATATTTCGGGCTCGTTTGAGCTGTCTACGAGACTACATACGTGGGAGAAGTAAAGAGTTTAACGGAGGCGTCAAACAGGTGGGGCGTTAGATCTCGTGAAAACGTGTCACCTGCTTTCTAATGATACAAATGTAGAGCATGCGGAAAATTAACTTGAAAATAGGCGTCTCAAGATGAGAAACATGAAATTAATAGATAAGATTTTTCACGCAGAGGAAAGCCTGTAAAGTCCTCCGTTCTTCGTAGTAATTGAATCCATAATGGGAAGGCTTTTAGAAATGAGGAGGGAATGGGTATTACTGTGATAATATGGCATTCCATTTCCCGTGAGCTAAGAAGGCTTAGAAAACAGATACATAAAACAATATAAAATAAGATAAAACTAGGCTGTCTTGCTATTGATTGCCACTCTTGCACATAAATACTCGATGTAATAGCGCATATGAAACTGCCCGGAAATTGGAAAGATGATGGAGAGAGCCTCTGTGAAATGGAGTGTAGCCAACACACCCACCCACTTTGTGTGGGTGTATGTGTGTGTGAGAGCGAGGGAAAGAGAGAGGATATTGGAAAATGCATAATAATAAGCTTGATTAAATGGCATTATGCTAATGAGACAAATGATACTGAAGTAGTATGTCAATATTGAATTTTGAAAATTCAGATGACATTGGAAGTGAAGGTTCAAAGTTTAATTATCGTTAGATGAATGATGTAAAACATAGTTTGCTGAAAATCTATTTTGTATTGATTCCCAAATGTCTAACGACAGTCAAGTCGTGGAAGTCTAGAGATGTTAGAATTTTGATGTTTCCGTATAATTATCGGGCAACGATATTACTTAAAATGATCAAAGATATTTTTATTTCGCTTATATATCACACTGGTAAGTCTTTATCAATCTGGAAAAAAAAATTTCTAAGTGTTGTCTCGCATGCCAAGGTCCCAGGCATTGTTTCCGTTTCCAGACTGTAATAACGAAACAATAAGAATGATTAGGGTCTGTGCGGGCTTTCTAAGAGTTGAAGTTTGAGAACAAAGAATCCTTACCATAAATCTTCTTTGGCGTTTTCGGGAGGCAAATATTTTGATTAAAAGCTTGAAAGTGTTTTTCTTTGTGAATATTTTATTAAATATATATTTATATATCTCCATGTTATTCTTATGTACAAAAGCCATCTATATAACCTTACAAACGTAGACTATTTTTTTTTTCTTCTCTATCAAAGAAAATTGTATCTTTTGTGACCTTGTCGGAAATTATGGAGCTTGGGGGTTCATATCAATTCGAATTCTGTAGGAAGAAGAAGAGCGCATTCCAAAAGACAGTCTTCTAACGATTACGTTCCACTTCTGTTCCAGGAATTCGAGTTTGTGACGCTCTTTTAGCCCAGGCAAGTTTCAATTTTGGAAGATTTTTAAAATTTTGGGTAACAGATGTGTTTGCAATAATTTTGAATGGATGACTACTTACTGTCTTGGGATGCATTTGAAATGGCTACTAATAGCGAATATAGGGGGAAACTTTTAGCAATTACTAGCAATAATATAGCAACTATCATTTGCAATTAATATCCAAGCCAATTTTACTAAATGAGCGCCACAGAATCAAAAAGCTCATTTGAAGACAGTGAACTACACAGTTCATAGATTATGACAGTAACCAGATGTATTTTAGCTGAAAAATAGAACACAGGGCAAAGGAGGGATCTGTATTCACTGAAGAACACCAGCTTCTGGGTGGTTAGTCGTGAGCCCCCTAACTTATGGGAAGGACAAGGCTTTCAAAATTTACCTTCCACTAAGTCTTACAAAATAATCAAATAGCAAACTACATTTCCACGAATTATATTATTTTACACACAACTGGGAGGGCAAACACCATGAAAGCAACACGTGGCCTAAAGTAAACACGAAGAGACCAAAGGGTTTATAAAGGGTATGCTTATCAGATAATAAACAGTTGAAAGCATTTCAAGTTAGAAACTACTTCGGATACCTGGCATTAAAATTAATTGAAAACAGCTCATCAAGTCAGAAATCACAGGCACAAAATAGCAGATACACTACCATTTCTTTGTAAGCAACAAGGAAAACGGGAGTGTCCCAATTGATCTTCTTGCATGTTATTTGCTGCCTTGTGATTTCACACTGTATTTTTATACAAAAGAAAGAAGGCATTATCTTAGGACAGGGAATATTCCCAGATAGAGATTAGCCAATCACAAGCTTTTGTCATTTGTTGAGGAGCCTTATCATTGGTCCCACCTTTCTGTTTAACCAATTCAGTTCATGTCTACTACAGTACTCGCTAGCAAAGTAAAAAGGGTGATTGGAAAGGTAACCAATCTACTATCATTATGCCTCTCAAGATTGGAGACGAGCCGTAGATGGTGATTGGATCCCTCTAGTCTGTGTTAAGCTTGAGCTGTGACCTTTCGTAAAACTAATTTCTATGTATTCTTGTTACAACCTACTTAATATTATACAGCTTAAGTAAATAATCCTTGATGAAGAAACACGCACGCGCACTGCCAAAATACTCTACTGTGCGAACTACATGAATGTGTACAGGAAAATTGAGGTACATAGCATTTGATCATCTTCATAAATACATAATGATTCATCTCTATATATATATCTTATGTATACTTTTCATTAATCGATGTATTGACCCGCATTATATATCTATTCTGATGAAAGGTCAATACATAAACCTTAGCAAGAAAAAATAAATATATCTTTATATATTTATATATTTATGTACTTATTGTTCAGTGCTAACCTTTTCACTGACTGTCAAAAATATAAAAATGTAAATGGGAACGATAATAAACGACAGAAAAGAGTCTAGCCTATCCTTAAGGTTTCAAAAACATGCATATATATGCAAAAAATTTTGATAGAATCTTGGAAGAAATTCATGTTACCACCAAATTGTCTCTGAAGCATTGTATTGGAGACTATGCTTACTGCTATGAGTATATATATAATATATATATATATATATATATCTATATATATATATATATATATATATATCATATATATGTATATATATATATTATATTATATATATATATATATATATAATTGTATATTGTATATTATAGATAATGGATATGCATATGGAAATAAATTTCAGTATGCCATAAGACCCGTTGAAATAGAATCAAAGACTATCAATGGCAATTGTATCACTGGGTGACTCCAGTCCTCTGCAAGTAATGCATTTCACAAGTGACTGCACTTGTGAATACCTGGTACCACAAATGTTTAGTTTCTGAAAGGCGCTTGTTCTTTTAGGTGTATGCTAGCATGAGGTCATTCTCTCATGCTTGGAAACCCCTATAGTTCTTGTTAGTGCATTGGTTCTCTCATTTTCTTTTCTAACGTTTGTTAGTATTCATGGTTGCCTTCATTCATCAGGATCAAGTTTCATGTTTCCACAAGTGTTTGTTTCTTGTTGATAGTGATGATTCTAGTTTGAGTCCCATGGTTAACGAAGTGGTTCATTCTGCAGCCTTCTAGTTATATCAGGATCAAAACTTTAAGTATTTTATAGCTTCACCTCCACTACATTCTATTTCATGGTTTGCTTTTCCCCTGGTGTGGGACTTATTTTTATGACTAGAAATTATGGTAAGGTTTCAGGGGATGTGCGTGACAGTCTGATCCCAGTCTTTTATTCCTTTGATTTTCTAAGCAGAGATATTTTGATCTTACACTCCTGGTAACCAGAATAATTTGGAAATACTTTTGGTTTGCAAAGTCATACAAACTACATAATTGGTAGTTAAGTAGTTATTTTAGGCAGAGGTTTCCGATTGACCTTGCTCAAGTATCGGACTGAAGCTCTATTTAAGGGAGCAGATGTCTAGTTCAGTGTTATTTGTCCATGGCTGGCTTATTCTTGCGTCTTTAAAAAAATAATAAAAAAGTCTTTAATGCCCCTACATTAGATGAGAAAGCCAGCACCATAATACTCATGGCATCCAGGTGTCTTGAGTAGAGAGGTTAGGATCATAATGTTTTATGAAAAGCAAGTGTAGGGGTTACGTTTGTTAGTAAAAAAAATTTAATTTCATGAAGCGATGTCTCATCATTGTTGAAAAAATTTACAATTTCACAAAGTATGGCTTCATGATATTGAAAAACTTATCTGCTAGTCCTGCCTGGAAATTTAGTTCATATATTCATTGACATACCTATTCATCTCAAACCAAATTCATTATAGAGCGGAATAATCCCTCTGATTCCGGTGCTTGGCTTCAAGCCTAAATGTCATATTCCATTCGTAAACACACTCACTCAAGAGAGGATTTTTGTTGGAGGCAGTGAAGGATTTTGCGAGGACATTTAGTGAATCAACATTTCACCTGTGCCAGCTGTGTAAGAGGGAAAGGCTTTGGAAACATCTATGGCTTGAAGGCAACTCATGATTACAGGTAACTTTTAGTGGATATCTGTTGGCATACATAAACTTACTCATTAGAGTATAAAAACTACATATCTAGTAGTTGAACCCATCAGCACTTATTTGTGCTGGCATTAAATTTTGAACATTCCCGCTCAGTGTCCCTATGGAATAAGCTAGCTTTGTTCATGTAACTGGTTACAGAACCACGAGTATAAATTTTGGTGCTCAGTTAACTAGCTTTCAAAAGAAAATTCTTGAATACAGTGCGTTCTTTGTTCTCTGCTGCCCATTTTTATTTTAAATAGCTGTTTAATTCTCATGCACAACCTTGAGTGGCTTTTCATTTCAACTCCTATCTTTCTTGAATATAAGAACTTTATACCTTTTCATTTAAACTGACACTCACGAATATAAGGATCCTTACCATGTTTAATTTTGAATACTTACGCAACAGCAGCGTGTTTAGGTGCAAGGTCTGGAATGTTTATCTTAAGATAGTTAGTAGGGGACTGTCCCTTCATAGTAGGCCATGTAGTGTGGTTTTTCCTTGTACTTGTACTTCTGTCAAGTAAGGACTGGTTTGTCAACTTTCCTCCAGTTTGTCATTGGTATTTTCAACACGTTCCTCTTCAATTACTGTGGTTTGATGTTATACCTCCCTCTCATGGCATAGTCAGATAGTTCTTATATAGCATGTATTGATCGAAAAAATGCATCTTTTAACTTGGTATTGCATCGAGATTTACCTCTCCTACATGGCATCCCATACATGAGCTAATTCAACTTGTTCTGCTGGTGTCCTTGTATATGGCTAATACATAGTTTCAGAGGATATCCGATCCGCTGATCAAGACAGCTGTTCTTGGAGTCCTGTTCCCCCTCTTTATTGAGGTTAAGGTTCAAGACTTCAGCAGTGTTCTCCAGTTTTCAGAGATCCACTTATCCTTTAGTCCGTCTCTTCTGTAGTTTAGGTTCTGTTATTTGAAGCCAGGAATCCGTTCCTAAGAGGAGTTCCCCATTCCTTAGTTTATTTTAACTGTGGTTAGGAATCCTTTCAGCATTCTGTTTAACCTGAAGAGAAAATAGGGTTAAAGCCAGAATCACTCTGCTAAAGCTAGAAACTGATGCTCTCCAGTGAGTGGAAGCCTCCTTTGTTCGAAAAGCTACAGTGGTCTTTGAGTGGTATCAGCAAAGTAACCAAAATTCCTAAGACAATGCCAGAAAGCTCCAGAAGCGTATTTAGTGCTGTGCCAAAGCTTGCTGTATTAAAAAGTGTCAGCCATTATGTTACTTTGAGCACTGAGTCCCAAAGAGAAGTTTCCCAAGTGAAATTGTTTTAAACTTATAGTTTATTGATCTGTGTATCAATAATGGTCATCTTCTATTAAGGGGCTTAGTGAAGTTGAAATAGGAGTATGTCATGGCATAATAATATATTTAGTTGATCTTGCCTAAATCAGCAGAGGAATTTTCAAAGGAAAGAGGGCATATAAATTCTTGGAGTTCAACCCCACCCATTGTTTTCAGTGGCAGTAGGAAATATCACTGACTTTACCTCTCTGTCCCTTCACATGGAGGAAATAATAGACCTTACATAAATGGAAACATTCGCTATTCTCATAGGGACTTTTTCCCAGACATGTTTTGGAGCATACATATCTAAAGGTTGATAACAATGTTTAAAAATTTGTCATTTATTAGGTGGTCCTGGTGTGTCTTAATTCCAACATTTAAGGGATGAAAAGAAGTCTGGAGTGTTTATCAGTCAATGCAGCGGACAACAACCAGATATAATGTGATGTTTGGGTCATCCTTGGGACACCATTTGAGACGAGACCACAGGTTATGTTATATTTGTAACACCCATAGTGTGATTTTGTTATCTTGATATGTTGACCCATTAGAATGGCCTTAGAACGAATAACATCAGTTCTGTTTCATGGAAGATATGTCAACATCTCTTTATGGCCTAGTAAAGGCTCACTTAGTACAGCAGGTAGGATCAACAACAGGCTTAGCTTGCTCTTGAGAGGTGAGCTAGGTGTTTTTGTCTCGCTAAGAAATTTCATTCTCTCCAATAATGAGGACTAGATTTGAGAGCTCCTTAGGAAGTACATTTAGTGCCACAGCATTTGCTAAAACCAAAACTTGTTAGAAATATAGCTTCTAGGCAAGGAGTCCAGTTAAAGACCTCCCATAAGATATTCTGCACTAATGATGGTCTTCAGTGTGTCAAAAGCAAGTTGTACCTTTGAGAATCGCATCCTACACCACTATTGTTACTACAACTACTTTACCCCTACTCCCAATGTGGCTGCTGAGGAGTATCTTTCCTCCTTATGTCTATTTGGGCACTTAAACCATTGTATAGCATATGTATCTTTTAACAACTACTCTGTAGGGTAAATGTCCTTCTTTTGGTAGAATTGACAATAATTGCAGGCGAGTTTGTCTACTGAACATAAGCCAAAAATATTAAAGTCTCTGAAAAGTTTATCTTTGTCATGAAGTAAAACAAGTCGAAGTTTCAAAATTACGCTTTTATGCCTATGGTGGTTTCCCTAACTTTGAGCCTGAACCAAGATAGAATGAAGATCAGGTCAGTTGGGACAAATCAAATGGAACTTGAGTCATACTCGCTGGTGCTTTCCGCATTCTAGCTGTTATGTGTTGGATGGATAGATTTACTCCGAAATTTCAGAATTCTGCCCTATTATAATTACCAGTACTTTCCATAAAGAATACTGATAAAGTATCCTGGCTCAAGTTCCATGAGTGGGCACTGATTTCCAGCAAATGTCCTAAGGAAATGGTAAATAATTTAATTTATTTTATATTGTATAGTAATAATACAAGGTTGTTTGCATTATCAGTTTCGAAAGCGCCAAAATAGTGTCCTAAAGGTCGTGTTATGTACAAAGAAAAATTAATACATAACAAATTGGCAAATCAAGTTGAGCAATTTCTTCATTTCCATAAATGGGGGTTTAAAATCAGAAGTCCATGTTATATGTCCATTAAAATTCAAGTACTGTAGTTAAACATTCACTGCTGAAAAGGCAGTTGCAGTAATGATTTTTGAAACCTTAAGTTTTAGACTAAATAGAGTAAAAATTGACTTAAGATTTTTGAAACCTTAAGTTTTAGACTAAATAGAGTAAAACTGACTTAGATCTGACTAGCTTAGAAGCTTGATTACACAGTTATTACATTCCTAGTAAAGGTATTGTCCACTGGACATGACTTACTCACAAACTGAAATATCTACTAAACACCAGTCACAAACCAAATCTTGAAATCACAACAATTTACGAGTGAGGACCTTTTACATAATTGAAAATGACCTTTCTTTCGTCACAGTCCTTGTGGGATTTGTAAACATGTATAAGAATAGCTACAGAACTTTTCTCCCTTAAACGTCCTGGTTGTGAGTCCCCTTTCTCACAGGAAGGATGGGTGATATTTCAGTCTCTTAATTTATGTGGACTACGTATTAGTTTAGTCACTACCTGATTTTTTTTTTACCAGTACGTACTAACAGGTGAGATACGAATTTAAACTTCAGATAATTTTTCCCAACAGTTAAAACTTGACAATTAAAGCACCTCTCATAATTATGACTTCAGAGATTCACAACACTTGGTGGGGTTGAGTAAAGGCAGAGAGAGAGAGAGAGAGAGAGAGAGAGAGAGAGAGAGAGAGAGAGAGAGAGAGAGAGAGAGAGAGAGCAGACGTCTCTTCGCCTAATCATAACTGGACACGAGTAATTTGGCTTGAAAAAGTACCTAAAAAAATGTTAAGCAAAAGAACCGATGATGAAGAGAGGGGAAGAATGGATGGGAAAAAATGCACTATGAACAGAAAATGAAACTGGGATGAAAATAGTTGTTCTTGTGACTACCTTTTTCACATTTAGGACGACTTGGAGTAAGCTTAACTGCTGGTTGGGAAAACACCAAGATTTCCTTGTCTCTCTTGAATGATTTTATATATATTGTAAATATACATATATATAATTCTTTACTGTGATACTTCTTTGGCTGGTCATTCTAATTTATGTGGATGATGGCACACGAGGGTAGGGATCATGACGAAACCGAGCCCTGTCACCTGGACTGTTCACCTTGAGGGCGCCACCTGCTCCACGACCTGTTATTGGACGAGAACAAGAACAACAACACAATTAGATAATGTAACAAACTGTTATAGACATACGTCATGGATAATGCTTCTGCTTTACAATAATCAGAGAAACTGTCTTTGTGCTAAGGTCTGTTAAAAGCTTCAGGTTCCATGTATGTATGCATTGTGAAGTAAACTTAATTTTAAATAATGAAGTTTTATTCTGTGATGTCATCTTCAAAACACCAGTTCACAAAACACCAAACGTTAAAACAAATTGGTAAAAAGGTTATGAAAAAGCATTGCAATTTTACATCTATTTTAAGAATAAGATTCTTAGGCATGCTCACAAAGACTCTGGGATGCTTATTTTACTTTTCATTTTAGAATCATTGCAAATTAACAGCCAAGAAATTTTTAAAATTTCAACTTTACATTTATATCAAATAATGATTAATGATGATGAAAATATTATTGAAAATGTAAGATTTCGCCTTAAAAATATATGTATATTTTTATTTCTCGTTTATGTAGAAACTCTTCAAATGATTAACCCCAGTTTTTAAAGGAGCCCTACACTTCTGATGGTGAAAGAAAGCTTTCTTTGCCATTTCAGTAACTTCAATTTACACAGTGTTCATGCTCTTAAAATGTTTCTGGTATTATGCATTTTCAGATCTTAGAACATTCTCCCATAACCTCTCATCTGAGGCCTAAGTAGGAGCCTTTCATATAAGGCTTCTGTTTCTTCAATTTTTCTTACCAGAACTTGCTCCAATGTTTGTATGGTGTTTTTACGTTGCATGGAACCAGTGGTTATTCAGCAACGGGACCAACGGCTTTACGTGACTTCCAAACCACGTCGAGAGTGAACTTCTATCACCAGAAATACACATATCTCACTCCTCAATAGAATGGCCGAGAATCGAACCCGCGACCACCGAAGTGGGACGCAAACACCATACCAACCACGCCACCGAGGCGCTAGATCTTGCTCCATTTTGAGCGTAATCTCTCTCCTCCAATGCATAAACCCCGTCGGGGGGTAGTGCCGTCAATGGGCCTCATACGGTGCACTGTAGGCATTACTTAAGATTCTTTGCAGCGTGCCCTCGGCCCCTAGCTGCAACCGCTATCGTTCCTTTTACTGTACCTCTTTTCATATTCTCTTTCTTCATCTTACTTTACACCCTCTCCTAATACTTGATTCATAGTGCAACTGCGAGGTTTTCCTCCTGTTACACCTTTCAAACCTTTTACTGTCAATTTCCATTTCAGCGCTAAATGACCTCATAAGTCCCAGTGCTTGGTCTTTGGCCTAATTCTATGTCCAACTCAGTTGAACCAATGCATAAAAGTTTTTAGAAAGAAACCCCAATCAATCAATATTTTTGCTCGATAAGTTTCCCGTTATTTAGTCTTTAAAGCATTGTTACATTAAATTTGCCAGTTTCATCAGCCCAAGTATGAAAATTTACGAGCACATATATAATGCAATATAGATATATATATATATATATATATATATATATATATATATATATATATATATATATATATATATATATATATATATATATATATACACACATTTATATGTATATATAATGGTTCATGAATGGTTATGTTCAAGGTCAATTTGTCAAATATTGTATTACAAAAAAAAATGCTGACCATAAAAACGGGGTCACGCAATTCCTGCACAGTTCTGCATTTTATGCTTCAAAAACACGAATAAGCTTAAAAGAAGGACTAAAAATGATAAGTACTGTAATGTAATATGTAAGGTCTAACCATTTCCTATCACGAAACGAATTAAACAATATCCTTTCAAGAGTGGCTGTATGCATAATTCTAATTTGACACTAAAGTGAAAACTGAAGGTATAGATCACAAACAAATCACCACGCTACTGGCAAACTGAATTTAGTCGTGTTTAAATTGACTGAGGTTTCCCTACAGCACTGAGGTAAGACAGTAAATGGAATTGCAAATTCACCTGGGAAAAGGCCGGGAGTGAATGCCAACAGGTGTTCATGTTCACGATGTCATAACCCTATGCCAGGAACAGGTATAGGGAATGTCTGCGCTACGAAACGAGTTTTCAATTTAAACATTAAAGTTAGAGAAACTGATGATAATATAAGTTTTACAACACACTTCCAACGTTAAAAAGGTTTTGGGTGTAAATTCGATATTTCCAGGATGCGCTCATTTGAATCCAAGCGCCTACAAACCCCAAAATGCTCCAGCCATATGCTTTGCCTTAACAGTTAATGTTATTGCTTGGTCATTTTCTTAAAAGGCACATTAGTGTTGTAGGTTTCTTCCGGCTCCCTTTTAATAGGCAAGTATAATTCTATACGTGTTGAATATTTATCAACTAGATTAATAAATCTGTGCACTAGAATTTATTGTAATATATAGGCAGCATCATTCGGAAATATCTTGGTTGCGTATGCGTAAAACTAAGGGAATTAATATATAACCAACTGTATTTTAGGAGATTGAGGTATGTTTCAGTAACTGGACACATCGTTCTGTCCTTTCCTATTGCGACTTATGCAACTTACAGGGGTAAGTCATTAGTGGTCGATAAGGTTGAATTTTGCACTTAAGAGTTACGTTACCATCAGTTGCCAATAACCAAAGAAATTTTAACTTCACATAATCACTAGCCTAAATTGATTGGACTTGGGCCAGAGACAGCTATAGGACTTTATCTGGGGCCACCAATGCAATTGCTTTTGTGAGATTTGCATTGTCAGGAATATAAACAAAAGCGGACTTTTAAAATGAATAGGAGAAGACTCATAAATATCGATTTTCAATTGTTAATTTTTCTTCCGTCTGGAGCAAGTGGAACGTTGGATTTCTGTAATAATTAGAAGGATTCCGTCATATTTTTCCTTAAAGATTTTGTAAACTGAGGACTTCTTAAATTTTCCAAAGTTGAGAGAAATGGCTAATGTGGTGTCTTTTCCTTTTAGATCTACTGAAGCACCAGATGTAATTTTCTTTCGCGCATTTCATTTGTTTAATAGAGAAACAAATAAAACATTTTTGTCAAGAGTTCCAAGAAAAGAATGCAATTGAATTCTGAAGTTGATTAGAGAAGGTTAAAACCAAGAATCTTGTAACGCAGATTTTGTTCAAAACATAAGGGAAAGGAGACTTACTACTCATGCGTCCCTTGACCAGTTTATATAAAACGTGTAGAAACTAGACTGCCCGAATCAGGCTAAGGCACTGCCTGGTAATCTGTGTAAATGGGTAACAGATCCACCTTTACAAAAACAGACTGGTTAAATAATTTAGAAAATGCGTAGAATCACAAAAATGGCTCATACTGCGAGAGAATACTATCAAACCCTGGTCAAAATGTTTAATGACTTCCAAGCTGTATCTGTCAGAATGAATAGTCCGATGTATTCAGAATAACGTTGAAGCGGTACAGTCAGATATCTTGCCCTTGAGTGTGACGCCATATGAGTATCTAAAGAAAGTTGAAGGCTGCAACCTCAGCGGTAAGAACGGAAAACAATTTTTCAAATCTTACAAAGATAAATTATGCGTGAAAAGCCTCTGTAGATATAAAACAATATACCATATATGGACTGCAAAGTCCAAAACGCGCAAGTAGTTGGCCAGTTCATTATATTACATGCAAAACTGATGATCACATCCACCTGAGACATGACAGTTTCAATTTCATTGTCAGACATTTTTCAGCTAGGTTTTTAAAAAAAGGAGACTTTCAAGCATTCAAAACGATCATGGTTTGCCTGAAAGTGCGAGTGGTTCACTCCGTTGCTGTGTAAATGACCTTAAACAAACAGCTGATTTGGAAAACTTAATAGAACTGAATAAAGACAGATACTGAAGTCTCAAAGCTTTCATTTTCTTAGGACAAATTTTACTGTAAGAACTCTGCTGAAATATTTTGCGTAAATGGTAGCGCTTCATTTAAAAGTAGGCAGATCTACATTTATAGCATCCTGCAAGGTTAGGCCAGACCAAGAAAATTCTGCCATAGGAGATTAAAAGGGAAAGGAGGAAGATTCACCTATATTAAAATCCTCATATGAAAAGAGAGGAAAAGAGAGGAAGTGGACGTTGTTGTAAAAAAGGGAAATCTATAGGGGAGAGATGACATCACCCAGAAATGCCACAACATTCGTCGCACCATCAACTACAGCACCTGGACTACCAAATATGTTTGAAACAATTCTAGGATTTTAACAGAGGTAAGCAATAAAGCATCAAGAAACATGAATGATCAATATCATAAGACTTCCCGAAGTTAATGAAACAAGACTACAGAAGACAGGGCTGATGACTCAGTTGGTACTGCCTTGCAGAACCGACAAGAAGAGTAGGGGAGTCCAAGTTGTTCAGAAGGTGAACATTGTGTAGTTTTAAGAGCTTCTACCATAAAGTAAAAGAATTAACACGATGGATGGCTTGGTTTTAAATACCAGGCACTCGTCTTTGAAGAAGACTACATTTGGGAGTCTTAAAGATGAAGGATATACAGCATGTGTTCAGTACGAACTAAAAATGCGTTGTAGGCTTTCCTCGTCACCAAGGAGACTGTTAGGCGCAATGTATTTTTCTAATGACGAATTAGCGGGCAACAAGGAACCAAATTTTGTTCCGATGGATGGATGAAGCAAAGTATGCGGGTCAAAAGCCTTGCACTGGGGGCCACACGTTTGTCTCGCGAAACGGGAGCCAACTTTAATACCAATAGGGTGGATGTAAAGGGGGAATGCTAGATTTGAAGACATTTTTGGGAGATTGTTTTGGTTAGAGAAGTGGGGGAACCGTTATGATATTTTCGGCTACTGCATCTTTGCAAAAACGCAATGCCCTAAACTGAGAACATCAATAAACTATACAACGTACGAGAGATTCAGTTGCATTAACGATAATAATTACGTCGCAACAACAATAACGTGACAACGGAGTGAATTAACCAAGCCAGTGATCCTTCCAAATTCGTGATTATCCGTGGAAGAATTTAAATTTTATTTACGGTTACGACTGGGTCGTTGTAAGAGATTATTAACACATCACATAGAGAACCTTTTATCTAATTTGTCCCCGTCATCTGATGAACATGAAAAGGGCACAGTTAAGTACGGATTAAGTGCTTGTTTGCATCGAGAGCTCAAAACCAAGCTTTCAGTGCACGCCATGATCAGTCACCTAACTTGTCACATTAATCTGGGCATCCCTCGACAGCAAAAATAGTGTCACGCTTGTTGTGCCTGCTTCTTTAGCAGTTGCTCGCTTTAACGTCATTTTTTCTCGGAGGATCTCAAATTAAATGAAACGTATATACACATGAAATTAACTTTTGAGTGCAATATAGTGATTTCTGAAATATCTACCTTTCTCCATTTTCCCTTTCTAGTACGTCCCTCCTTTCATCACTTGGATGAATAGGAGACTAAACCTTGCTTGAAAGCAAGTCTCAGTGCCCAGTTACCTGACATTTGCTGCTCTTTAAGAAAACATGCACTACTCTTTAAGAAAACATTCTGTTTCCTCTGAAATGCGGCAAAAATCTTTCTCCTACGTTGCCTACCTTTTTTGTGTATGCATAAGAGCATTGAAAATGTGTCCCTCACCACATTTGTGAAGATTAATTTCCTCACCCTTCAGAACTGACGGTATGTACGATTTCATAACATTCCCTTCTATTTCTTTTCTCATGACGAAATTATTCCTTCTTTTTTCAAAGCTCCTACTCCTAAAATCACTCACCAGCTACGTCGTCGGCGCCCTCAGCAATTGGCAGCTCCGTCAAATGGTCATACATGCCGTACCTGCCATACATTTGTTATTCATTATTCTAGTCTCACTGTTTATGCACGTGTTTTTAATGAATAGCCTCATAGGGAGCTCATTAAAAGGGGTCTTGGCCACATATTTCTTTATTCTAAGGAATTTATCTTTTATACTATATAATAACAGCTCCCGATTCTTTAGAAACAACGCGGTCAACTAATTGTTTCGTTTAGTAATCAGACAGATAAACGATTAGTTATTTACTGATAACATTACGTTAAAAACACGACAAGGGCTAAAAGTAGAACATTGAAATTCTTAGTGATTAGGAACATTTAATTTGGTAAAAAGACATTTTATTAAAAAGTAAAGGTTTTATGAAAGTGTTTTCATTTGTCTTTAATTTGATGATTTCACAGTAGCAGATGGTAGCGAACTCGTATTATGTATAAAAATTCCGTATTCCTAAGCTCACATGCCACCTATTTTTTTCAATAAATCAAGAAAGTCTATTAATATAAACACGTACAGTTACTGAGAGTATAATGTCATGACCAGACTAAAGAAACGACATGAAAATGCATTAGGAATAAAATCTTGAAAATCTCGGAGTGTGTTTGAGGCACACGAAATAAAATGATAACAAACACATTCAAAAGATTACCTTACATGCACTGCTTAAAACTGGATCAAATTACAGACTGTAACCACTCGATTAATATGGGATATTAGTGTGAACGCAACTGCTAAAGTAAATCTGAATCCATGAGATTCTTTTCCCTTGAGAGCTCGTGATTTCTTTAAACTAACAGGATGGATAATTAAGTTAAGAACAATGTTAGAGTTCTTCAGTGAAATGTCTGCGTTCTTTGATAATGGAAATTTCTCATATGTCCCAATCATAAAACAACACATGGATTAAAACAGCATATAGTAATTTTAGCAATGATAAAGGTTCTACTATTCTAATTAGTTTTTGTATTATTACATTTTAATTAAGTGTATAGACCTTAAATTTTGACTGCACCCTTTAGGCAATCTTAAAAGATAGCAAGATTTCAAAAACTGTTACTAGTACGGCAGAATGAGAAAAACACTTGATCCTAAAAATAGCAACAGCATAAAAAGTTTCCTTCGTTTCTTTGCCTAAAATATAAAAGAAGAAAACGTGAGGATAGAAAGACAGAGAATAAAAACCTCGCAAGGACCAAAGTAAGAATCGCGACTCACCCAGGGAGGTCATGGTAGACATCCATGAGCTCTTGTTCCTTCTGTTGCATGGCGCGGGCCCTCGTCAGCAGAGAGAGGACTGATCTTCTACTGCTTCCACCGCCACCAGCGGCGGTTACAGCAGATCCGCCGCGGCCCTTTGCTAGCTCATTTTTACCTGGCGAAGGTAATGGAGGTAAAGGGGTAGGGTTGTGCTCTGGGTAGGGAGGGATCTCTGAAGAATTGATCTGCGACATAATCTGGTCTACATTGAACACATTATGATCAACCATGACATTAAGGGTGATGTTATTTCTTCCAGTTCTTAACAGGGTCTTTGGGAGAATTTTAAATGAAACTTGAATAAGACCTTAATGACAGAATTACAGCCCTCTAGGTTTGTGGTAAAGTGGTTTTATGTACAAACTTGCATAATATGTACATATACATATTATGTACATATACATACATATATATATATATATATATATATATATATATATATATATATATATATATGATATATATAATGTAATATATATATATCTATATATCATATATATATGTATATATATATATGTATATATATATATATATACATATATATATGTATATATATATATTATATGTATATAATTATATGTAGATAATATATATACATATATATATTATCATATAATATTATACTGGTATATTATATATATATATATATATATATTTATAGTAATTAATATATATGTGATAATATATATACATATATATGTATGTAATATGTTTAATATATATATATATTATATATATATATTATATAATATATATATATATAATATAATAAAATTACACGTGCATATGTGAAGCATGACAAACTTAACCACAGTTCATGTGCATTCGATTTCCATAATTCCAAAATATACTTTTAAATGATCTTACACGACTTGTTCATTAAGATGACGCAAAATTACAAACATCTAAAAAACCCTACTAATCTTAACAACGGTTCGTTATACATTGTAATTAGCTTTAGAACAGAAGCTTAAACGTCATCCTTTTAAGGTTACCAGGATTTTTTTTTAAGCTATCACTAGTAATGTTACGTTGGCTTCATTAACCGACATTAAGACTATTTCGTTAATATGTCAAACGTAAAGGCTAATCTATATATACTATATATTTAGTCTTATGCAAAAAAAAATTTTTTTTTTTTAGTAAAATTGTGATTACAAAAATACGAACACCGAAAATCCATCAATGTTATATAATCACTAACAACAAATGTACACATCCTAACACACAACCAAGAATATACAGCATTCGTTAGTTCCGGTACCTCTGGCTAAGTAATTTGAGCAAACGCTCCCATTGTTCAACTCTGATGAAATAAAATAGGCAGCATCCTTTAACTAGAACACTACAAAATTAGGATTTACTTTTCCATTTAGCTACTGTAAAAATTACTTTATGGACAATGACAGCAGTGATACTCAACCAAGGCGACAGGAAAGTTGCAGAATTTGGCGACACCAAGTTTGTTTTGTCTGTTTGTATGGTGTTTTTACGTTGCATGGAACCAGTGGATATTCAGCAACGGGACCAACGACTTTACGTGACTCCCGAACTTTATCACCAGAAATACAAATCTCTAACCCCCTCAAAGGAATGCCTGAGAATCGAACTCGTGGCCACTGAGGTGGCAGGCCAAGACCCTATCAACCGCGCCACTTGCTTTAGATGATGAAATTTGGGTTATTTGCCTTTTTTCTTAGAAAACCATTTTTACTCTGATTTCTTACAATTCGTTAGCTTTTCTTTAAAAACACCCCAACAACATTTAATAAAACGCAATGAGTACAAAATCTCAGGTTCGTTATTTTCTGCGTTACTGAACGCATAAAGTCCAATCTTGTGTTCAAGAAATTCTTGCGTTCTTTTAGTCTAAGTAAATCTGGTTTATTTTTGTTAAATGAACAACAGACTCAATCTGAAGATAATGTCTGTAAAAAAAGTACAGGACTGTTTCAGCACCATTTATGTGATAAATCAAATAGTAAAAGTACAGGGCAAATCTTTGCGTTCAATTAGCATAAGACATTATCAACTCTGCCAGGGCTTTGACTTTGACTTTCTTGTAGAATTTCTGCAAGTCCCTGCTAGGATCCTCGTCAAATGTATTGGGCTAGGCTTTCCTTCGCGAATCACTATGTTTTCAGGTTGTCATCTTTCGTTTTGGTCTTTGCATCACATAGAAATCTCTTATAAACAAAGTCTATATGACTTATTGAGGTATCTGATTCATTACTGTTTTTCTGCTTCTCTTATTCCCCTTTCCCCAACACCAGTGTTAATGATAGTAGCCCCGGCTTCCTAAGCTATCACTCACACACGAGCAGTTAAAGAAACGTAATGGCGCAGGGACTATTTTGTCCTTAGCACAAAGCATGAACTGTAAAAAGAGATGCATAAATCCATCCGTGGTCTCACTCACAGATGTACATACCTCACGATTTTGATCGGGAAAAAATGACACCCGAAACATGGCTTTGGACGAGAATGAAGAGAGGGAGAATGCTACAGATCAATTCTGGAACTGTATCACGGATCGATTAGGGTTCTTACAGCTATGTCATTGCCAGTTCAGAAAGGGATACAGGAAAAAAATATTAGCAAGCTACTTAACGAAAGCTGACAGAAATCGAGAAAACTGTAATCAAGTAATTTTTGATAAAGGTATGTTCGCATTTTTATTCAATTCTTTTGATTCAAATGAATTTTGTATAGTTCACAGTTTGTTTGTAACCATCCGAATTGAGGTTTCTGTAGAAAGACTAGTTCATGTATGAAAAAGAGAATGCAGGCTTTAATTTCTGAACATTTAAAAGTAAAATTTTTCATAATGCCTAATAAACACTGCCTGACGCAGTTTCGATGTTTTAATAATTGTCTTTTACTGATTTTTGTTGTTGTAAGTGTTTATGGAATGCATCGATCCAGTTCACTGTGTGGGTGTAGGTTTACCTGCGCAAGCGGGATCTATTTACGATTTGTGATAATGCTCTACGTGCGTTTTGGTAGCGGATTCAGACGTCCAAGTTCTAAAATATAATTCTAACTCTGTAAGCACTACTTGCCTATTTATATTTTACTCTTTTTCGATAATATGAGCGACTAAACACATTCAATTATTTATTACTAATATAAGCATTCTTAACACTGCCTACTTTTAGGTATTTTACTGTAATTACTACAGTATTCAATACTGTTGCATTTAGTTTTGTACGAACTGCTTATTTTTTTTTTTTTCAAATGGCACATAGAACTCTCGCTATTGAAAACTTATGTATATATGCTAACATTATCAATGATGCTTATCCGGCTAGAGTACATGCCAAGCTGTCATTTCGAATACGTTATATTGGCGTGAATAAATACTTATAATTTTAATTTATATCATCACCAGAAATAAATTCTTCTGATTCCGCGTTGGCAGAGCAGGGAACCGAACTCTGACTACTAAATCGGCAGGCGAGTAAGGAATCCACTGGTCCAACGAGGAACATTTCTCATGCTAGTTGCTAGGTTGAAATTCGTGACATAATTGGTTTCTCTAGTGTATTATCGTGTACGGTTGAAAGTTGGATTTCTTTTAAAAAGGCGAACAGTCTACCAATACTAATTTAAGTAGATCAAGTATAGAATTATTGTGCATATAAAGCTACATACATAGGTATTGCACTTTCTCAAAATATTGAGTTGATAAACACAAACGTACGAGTTTGTGTACTTGAGAGCGTGTGTTACTTTTCGATTTATGACATTCTAGAATCTATTGAATGAAAACTAATGGAAGATATACTCATTATTTTCACTAAAGGACTATGTTGTCACTTAGATAAAGCTAAATATGAAATCTGTCGCTGCAAATGCATACGACACTCGAGGTTGTCAATGTATTCTAGCACTTGACACTAAAACTAAATACTGATAATAATACACACCACAGACTGACATTTCAATGACCAAAGTTCCTGCTATTGCTGTTATTATTCCTAGATATCCAATTTCTTACTTCTTTCGCCCATTCGTCCAACTCCTCGTTTCTCAAATGGTGACAAACGATTGCATTACAAACAGCGATCCTTCAGCGGGAGAGGGAAGAAAGGAACGCAGGTGTTAGTATTCCCGGCGTGTTTTGTAATGGTGACCATAAACCTTGTTTTCACATAACGACTGAAAATACGACCTCAAAGGTCACACGGACAAGGGCAGTTATCCCTAGAATGATCACATCCACTCTAGGATAAAGTAACATTAATAATGTAGCCTCTAGATGGAGTTAATTTTCAGGTGCCATGATACATGAATGTAATCATCACATGTTTAACCAGAAATGGGAATGATAATCCATTGTATATTACTATGATAAATATTTATCGCTAAGAATATGCTCAAGCAGCGACTAAAAAGGGGCCAAAATTGATTTCAACAGATATAATACCTCAATCCTCGTGCCAATAGTGTATCCTATACATTACGTGAATATCAATAACTACCTCTAAACTTTTTTTTTTGTAGTAGGTATGTATGTCTGTGTGTCAGAGAGAACACAAGGCATCTTCACAATACCTCAGGCAAGACTTCTCTTTAGAACTTCTTCATTAGTCTAATGTAATCGTTTCTATTCCCTGCCTACAGTGCTTAACGCTAATACACCAGGGCCTCGATTTGGCGTAGAGTGGTCTCTCATTGCTAAAATGCATCCATACATTGCGTTCTAGGTCTTCCTTAGAATTTACGTTACTTTGTTTTGGAAGAACATATTAATCTTTGGTAATGCATTATTATTATAAATAAATTATCACTGATGGTCTGGTAAAGAATGTCAAATGTTTTCAAAATTGTATGAAAATTATGCTTGATAGTAACAAATTTTCTTCAGACACTTGTTATAGGGGATCAATTTTTCATATAACAAGTCTAACAAGACTCCCATAAAACAGAATGACTATATATAAAAACACGAGTAGAGATGTGGAAGTGGAAAATCATGATGATAGTGTAGCTTAAAATAACCAAAATATAAACTAGTACACCTACTGAATATAAAGATGGCATTGCAGGCCCTTTTTTTTTTTAATGTAGCATCAACATTCAGAACCTACAAGAGTTTTTTTTTTTATCGTTTGGCCATATAAAGTACAAACGATCTCACGTATTGGGCAGTGCCACACAATGAAACTTCAGCAGAACGAAGATAGTGCCGCTCTGTAAAACGGATAACTCTCACTAACCTAGGAACCTCACGTACTTGAATAGTAGTGGAATTTCTCTGTTCAAATATAGAGGGCCAAACAGGAAACCACCAATGAGCAAATTTCTCAGGAATGTAACGTCCTCAGACGTTGCCAAGATCCACAATGACATAAATATTCTAACAACTGTAATTAAAAACGCTTAAAATTAAGGTGTGCACGGTTAAGAATAATTTCGAAAAATACTTGACTTTATCGTGGCACCTAAGGATATATTTATCACGGCTGGTGTTCATTTCAGAGTCACAGCGACCTTATCACTTTTTATTTCTTCACAGCGAGAACAAGATTCTAGCCAGACGCCTTTTTTTTCCTGTAATAAGAATACTGGGTGCAAATAAACACTCCCATGATTTCAGCAATGTCCGGAACACCTACTGGCTAGACCTTGTACATCACCAAGAATTAAGTTCTGCAATCATCGGTGGACACACAATTTTCACATTGTCAGAGTATGAAGGACTGATCAATCCAGCTAAGTTTATGACTTGGACTGTATTCCGATTGCAAAGCGTGATATGTAAAATAAGGCCAAGGACAGGCCAAGAATGATGCATATAATCAGTAATTTTGGCAAGACCTTTTCGATAGGGTTGAAATATATCAAAAGTTAGGTATTCTGGGTCGCTAAATGGACAGAAAATCTAAAATTAAAACAGTTTTCCATGATAAGCCAGATAAGCCCCACATGAATCTCAAGGAACTGCTCAGATAAATGCATAGTACATCTAGGAAGCACACCTGGTTTCCAAGAAATATATAGACTTGGCCAGGTTTCTGAAGTGATCCTTCCAAGATATCCTCATATTTACTAGTACGTTCAAGTTCTTACAGATGACTAAGGAATAAATGACAGATATGTAAGTTGTTTCGGGGTCAAGAAATCGCGTAAAAAATCTTTCCCCATATGACATCCTTATGTAGACTCGTCAGTATGGGGTTCTGATAAATTTGTAATATATTTAAATCACACTTATCAAAAACTAATTTTCACAAAATTTCATGATAAGTCGCTGTCACTATTCCTCTGGCATGAAGTACGAATCCCAACTCTACTGCAAAAAGGCGCAACATGCTTGCTTGCCAGATGATGCAGAGCGACATAAAGTAGGCCGATCATAGCTAGCATGAACCATGAAAGAAAACAGTGTCGTAAGGCCTTGGACATTTGAAGCATCTAAAATAAGTAATTAATCAACTCTATAATGAATCACTATCTTTCCAACCAGTTTACCAAACCCTCATTAATAAAAGTAAAAGAAAGGAGTGACTTCGCGTATCCTTAAACGCGGGGACTCATTCAAAATTACAGTAGGACACAAGCTATGGCATACGACAGCCGGTCTGTTGGTAAATCAGGTGCCGCTATGTTCTGAGGACACTGGGTATTTGGGTACTTGCTGGCATAAGGCAGACGAATACGGTATTCTATCTGCATCGGTTACCACACAAAGTGTCAAAAAGGCAAGACGTTTATTGTCACTATATTTTTGGGGCAGTTTTCCTGAATCAAAAAATTTTCCTGTGACGTTTACTTTCCATTACTTATTGACAGTATTCTTTCTCTGACCATGATCTCAGGGAGTCCCAAGTATAAACCAATGAAAAAGTATTGAATGGATGAGGGGCATCGATTCAATACAAGAAACTTGGTAATAAATGCGGTAATCCCAAAGTCACATCGCTCAAATGGAATGTCCATTTTATTAGGAATGAAGAAAGTCGTGTCATCTCTTTCCTTTTCGAATGGTCAGCTCTAAGCAAGTGAATGAGTACCCAAAATATTCACGCTTGACACTAACGACGTGGTTACGTTGAAAACACGAAAACAGCCCGGAGGACGAATGACAAAGGAGAACGCGTCCCTGTGTTCATAAATAGAAAGCGTGTGTTTTACGAGGTCGATAATGGGAAACATTTCTTGGTTTGTTTATCACATGATTCCTAACGGTTGAGCTTTCAACTCTGACATATGAAACACCACTGCCAGGTTTAGTTTATGTTTTTCTCATGGCGACATTATTTGCCCGATAACCTGTAATGCTCCGTTATAAATAGCAACGCTCTATATAAACTTGTGTAACTATGACACGCGGGTGACAAAAGCAAAGGGTATTAAATTTCAGGAACCGGATTTCAATTTCACCTGGAATGTCACTGGGAATGGGAATGATAAATGGAACCCTCGTCAAGAACTCTTCACAAAAGTATTCAAGCAGCCGAGGGAGAAATGAAAAAACCTTCTGCTAACAACCGCTATTCACACTGGCATAAAATCAACGACTCGCAGAAGAGGAAATGCCAAAATGTCTCATCAATGTCACACGGCCTCATTCTGAACGAGTTTCAACTTTCGACATCCCTTTTGAGTGAACAACTGGTCACAAAACCCAAAAAACTGAAATGATAGTGGGATTATCAACTTAAGTTTTATTGTTATTAAGATCTGTTATTTCTTTTAATGCTGTGACACGAATATTGGGGAAGGAAACGTCAAGTATAGTAAAAAGAACGACTAAGGTACGCGTCGTTGTCAATGGAAACGCTGAGACTGACAAAATCTTTGATGCTTGGTCAGTAATATTTCCGGCTGGAATAAAACAACAAAACAGTCATCTCCACTGAACACGTAAAACATGTATTAATGAATTTTTGTGCATGCAAAAAAATTGTATACACACATGCATGTACCCGTTCAGATAAAAAAAAATATATTTAAACATCAAACGTAACGGAACACTGATGGTGATACTGACCCATATAAAGTTCATCACATTGAAAATATTTCAGATATAAAATATAAACGAGAAAGATGGATACCAAATAACTATATAACAATAATACCACCCTTAGCTTGGATTTGTCAATCAAATTTTCCAATCAAACAAAATGGGAAAAAACATAAAATCAGCCAGCACATTATGTAAACCAGCGAAGGAACACTCACTTACATATTATGTATGAATTAGAATTAATAAAATAAAAAATAAAAACCTGTATAACACTAAAATGTTTGACCGACATATTTTCGCGCACAATCCTAATGTTAATACAAAGTAAAATATAATATAAGGGGCTCTCATCAAAACAAAATCATCGTGTTTATCATTACTATTATTATTTGTTTTTGAGTGAAATCTCAATCGTTGATGCAAGTGAAACTCACTGCAGGTTTCATTTCTAAAGGTTTTCAGAAGTTGTGAATTTATGAACTTCATATGTCAGGATTCTATTGAGACTCGAACTGACAACTACAAATAAAAAATAGTTCGCAACCAAAACCTCGAGGTAAAGTTCTTTGAAGAAATATATCAAAATATTCCATTTGCTAAGACACAGAAGAAAACCTCTCAAAAGCCTCTGATGCGTGAATACTAATCACAATACGGGAAAAAAAAAAGAGGTAGGAGAACGAAAGACCCAAGTACAGTATACTGCTACTTTTAGTAGTTGTTTCAAATGATCTGTCGTTTTGAGTTATTTTTTTTTTTTTTTTTTTTTATCCAACGTTAGGATTAATGAATGGGGTAGAAACTTCCTTGCAAACAAGACGTTTGATCAAGACCTGAGAAAAGATGCCACGAATTGTTGTATAAATTACATTCTCTTTTCTGTCTAGTGTTCTTCAGCTCTGAAATGCGTGTGCGCATACTTTCCTCGCCAATATTTCTACCAAATACTGATTTTTAAATCGTTGATTGTGTGTGTGTGCCACGAGTCACTCATTAAGATAAATTTTTTTTCTTTTTATTTTTTGCAGTTTACCGATTCGATGATCCGAACAGTTTTGAAAACTGCGGGGAAAAATTGTGCAAGGCTGTTAGACTCATTTCGCCCATCATATGCATGTAAATGCAACGTTAAAAAGCAATTTGCACTAAGAATGCAATCAACCAATTCCGATCAAAGAAGACCGCTGACAATAGAATTAATCACGCTGGCTCTGGAATTGACACTTAGGACGGACAGCAATTTACGCAACTGAATGGTCTGTACAATGTCATTTGATATACAGTAATTGTGTGCCATGATGAGCAACGGTTCTAATCAGAGTAAAGCGAACGAGAGTAACAAGCTGGTCTTGTAAAAGGAAGTTAATAGGAATCGACGAGACCATTCACGTACTGGAGGAGGCGATTAACCCGAGTAATCTGAGCTGAAGAAAGTAAATGACACCGAGTGACTGCATTTGCCTCAGTTGAGAAAAGTTAATGTGACTATCCCGGTAATCATAATTATCTTAGCAAAGGAAAGGGATTTTGTGGACAGACTTTGATAAAAACGAACGGAATTATTGGGGGAGATGTTACGCAAAATGGATGTGATTCACGAGGTGATTTTACCTGGATAAAATAGATGAAATTACAAGCAATTTTAGCAATGGAAAATGGATGGGATTCAAAGGGTAACGTCAACCAAAGAAAGTCGATTTTAACAGGCGTCATCTAACTCGGGAAATGACATGGTTCAATAAGTTTTGTGAACAAAGGAATTTGACCGCTGTTGAAGGTCGACATTTAATATATACACAAGTATATATTCCTGGTGATGTGGCATATCAAGTTCTGTGTCAAGCTAATATTTGTGAATTATTCAACACTCCTCAACATTGTCAATAATACAACTGAGATACTTAATTTCTCTTAAAAATCAAACAACGACACAGACATGTACGAAATGAATGCCTCTTCTCATTTCATCAGTAAACTAAATAAGGCGCCATCTGAAACTTTCGGTTATTTCATCCCAAACAGCTAACATTAATGGACAAAAGATCTCTACAAGCATACCATGATAAAGGACAGTCTTTCGCATACGGAGGCACATTTTTTTCTTCTGATCACATCAAAACTCCCGACACCTCTTACCAAATACACATATCACCCAAGGGAGTTATAAAAAATCTATATTTTTTTCCGCAATTTTTCTCAAATGGCAGGAACACTTTTGCGCATTCTGTACATATATGGATCTTTGATTAGAAAAGAAATTTTTTTTCAGCTGTTGGGAATTATTAATTATATCTACCTAACAGTTCAAGTGACCACTATCTGATAGTTTTGTGATATTCTTAGTCCAGAGTCCCGTAACTTTCCTTATGTGGCGTTTACATGGTAGATATCTATATCGTTTTAGTGTCTAGTCTTTGAAAGTGAAACTGTTAGCTTTGAAAGTACGATAGCGCAGTAAGCAGATGACGCAAACAATGCGAGGTAAAGCAGCTGCTAGCTCTATCAAAGATCTCGAGTGTTTGAGAGTGAACTTTAGCAATACAAAACTTTATTTGTTAACGGATCTCATACACGATTCTCACTCCGTGATTCACATTGCGCTGATCGCTCTATGATTGATGCTGATTATTTGATAATAATTGACGTTACCTTTCACTTCAAGCCTTTTGTCTATTGGCACTTGAAACAATCTAAATTTACTAGGGAGCAAGATGACAATGAAAATGCCAAATGTTTACAGATCGTTAGTCGTATGACTGTTCTTCTCCTGTCCCGAGGTCGACAGGACTTTCATCTTCTGGTGGTTCTCTATTTCCCAACAAAAGCAATTACGTACAATTCAGGCTAACTTTGGAATATTTCGTGTTCGGCCTTTATACATAATTTTATTTCTATATGGAACAGTTGTTTCTGCATTTACTGCCTGTATAATTAATGCAAGCTGCTCAATTTCGTAATCGTCAGCATTCACATTTTGTTGAGAGACCAACGAGGTCGCAAAAATCTTACCGGAGGTCTTTAATTCTTTTTTTTCCTTTCTTTCATTTTTGATAAGAGACGCAGTACAGACGTCCAGTGTATAACTCTGGAATGTTCTCACTGAAGTGTTATGGACAATACACGGTCCACTGTAATACTGCCTGAAGGTTTCAACGTTCGTTTTCTGTATTTCTATGCTTAATATCTCAGCTGTTCATTTATATGTATTAGCACAATTGATTTATTTATATTCTTTTACACTAATCGGTATTTTACCATATTTTTCTTGAATATATTTAGCTCTTATTTCACACACGGTCATAGTTCTTGGTCCTAACTCTGTACTCGCTTTTTCATCTGCCATTTCTGCGTACTTGATATTTCTTTTATACTTCACAATAAATTGACCTGTATTTAAAACGTTTTCCCTACTTTACTCTGTATTTCAAATATAAACCTTCTATTTTTTAGAAGCTTGCCTAATTAGTTAACGGCCTTTTAAGGCCTTCTATTTTAGCATCTCCAATAACAAAAATAACAACAGAGGATTTTCATAATATTTATCTTGCGTAAAATAAAATGGATCACCAGGAGAATGTCACACGAGGAAAATTGAGCCCAAACTGATCCAAGATTAGGAAGACAACGCCATTGCTGATTATGCTATGTATAAAGAAGGTGAACGCAACGATGAGGATTCGCTCGTATAAGGTAATATCCGGAAATAGACACACAACAACGTGCCTCCAGTTAGGTAACAGAAGTCATAAAAGAAGTTGGATCATCATCATTTGAAGTGTTCCCTGGGCAGACCGAACACCTGATTGTTTATCCAAACAATAAGTGATCCAGGTACGCACACATTCATGGATGTTATTGTAGTCCTTTCATTCCTACATCACATTCACTCCATTCACTCGGCACTTTACTGATTTTCTACTCGTCTCTCCTAAATACTGATTTTCTACTCGTCTCTCCTAAAACTTCCGAATTTAAAACCCTATTCTTCACCCTACCATCTCACAGCATCTTCATGTGGCCACAACATCCAACTTTTCACTTACGGTTACCTTTACATCGTCATTATCTTCTCTATCTACATAAGGCACTCAAATAATTCTTCTAAGTTTCCATTTCTTCCTTTCATAAACATTCAATTTTCAAACTTCACTTTAATAAATGAGAACTGGGCTCCAAAACCTTTCCAAACGCCCACCATTTGCTCCCATCTTCTAAAATTTTCAAAACCTTCTGCAATGCGCTTTTTGCCTTCCCTTTTTTTGCCCATTCTGTGACCGACCTCTTCCCTCATCTTGCATCACCCAAAACATTTACAATTACTCCCACATACGCGAAGGAATCAAGTAGAGTAATTCTGTCCTTACACCACTCACATTAAAATGGTCTGCTCTTACTTGCAGGCTTCCATTTGCTCTCATAACTTAACACTGGCCTCCATTTACCTTCAACTTTCTTTTGTAGCATCACCTTTGCTAGTTTCTGCAGATTAATCTTGCTATCACCCACTCCACACTATTAACGCCACGTTCTTATCCAATAACCTTACACCTGCATTTACTACCCTTTTCTCAATTTCGATTATCTTTCCATTTAGAATATTTGAAATCAGTCATAAACTTGCCTTGTCTGACAGGCATTTTTAAAAGAAACAAGTTGCTAACCCCTCTACACATTCTTCACCGTCACCACAAACGCTTCCAACTCTCACTTAGTTAGTTTGCACACCAAACCTTCCATACTGCATCTCGACCAGCTTATTTGTAAGCGTTCTCTTTGTGCGCAAATAACTTATTTTTTAATTTACTCCAAAATTCCTCATGTCTTCAATAGTTTCATAAATTATTGTACTTTCTGAGCTTACACTATCCTTCTTAATCCTTCTTTTATATATCTTACTTTATCAGCAAACATCCGACCAAGCACTTTTACCAAGTGTACTACCATTAAAATTCTTACAATCATCTCCTTCAATCTTATTAAAATGGCCCCTTGTTCCTCATACCCAATACTTTGGAACATTTCTTTTGACCGGACATGACTCGCACACGCTGGTCATTTACACAAATACACTATTATCACCAACACACTAGAATTTCACTTGCATTTCCGTCACACGTTCTTTCCTCTTACACAAATTTACTTTGATCGCTCCTATTTTTGCATTAATCACACCTAATGCAATTAACTCTTCGTATATGAAAAGTGAAATCCGATTAACTGGGTCCTCTTACACAATTGAAGTAAATATGATTCGAAGAGACCAAGAGAAGACGCTATTAAGTGAGAGGTAATCGGGTATACTAATCGAATGGCATTTTATTAAAGAAGGGGCGATTTACTGGACGATTCGAATTAAGAAAATGAACCTGCTGCCTGTGATGTTCTTTATTCAAGAGTGGTGGGAGATTTGGAGATTTCCTTGGAATGGGAGATTTGGAGATTTCCTTGGAATAGGAGATTTGGAGATTTCCTTGATGTTCATTCACAAAAGTAAATATGATTTTTAAGCTGTGCTTCATCATAACCCATTCCCAAGGTTACCTGAACGGACGGTTTCATTAAGAATGAGGGACATGAGATTTCTCGAATGACCCAATACAATATAATCTTCATGAAAAAAATATATATCCAAACAAAATCATACTGCCAGTTACCATGGCAGAAAACTTACGACAAATGGAATCCAAATGAACAAATATGGTAAGAAAACAAAGCAGCAGGAAACACGAAAACCAAGATAACATCTCTATTTGTGGCTGTCGAACTGCATGTAGCCGTTTCGCAGAAATTAAATCCACGTTTCTCGTTAAATACCGCGTAAAAAAACAGCTATGTTTCAATAGATGCGGCTTGAAAGCAAGAAAAATTATTTTTGGTTTTCTCTTTTTGTGGAGGAAGCCACTGCATAAAAAACGAAACGAAGCTTAGCTATTTACTTTGGAAGACACGTCCTAAATTAAGTAAAGTTTAAGACGTTATCAGTCTGTTAATTACAACAAAGCTTTGATCGCTATTTGCGTGTATTTTTGATAAATATACTGTTTTAAAAACTTAACAAAAAACAAATGAGAAAACTAGAAAACTAGTTATAAAATAGCGATCCCTTAAGATTATAGTTCCCATTACAGAAGCCACAAGAAAAAATTTACATCAATTCATTAGAAAACTTTATGGAAACGAAATCCAACAGAAATATTTCATGTGATAAGCAAAATTGGTTTCGTATACAATTACTTCATTTACCCACAATACAATCGACAACAGTTTATAAAAAAACAGTGTTTATAAAAGCCAATTTTAGCCCCAAAGTACGCGACAGGAATAACGACTTGTCTCTAGTATGTTCAGTTCGCCTATTTCCCGAAATCTATTTACACAATGGGATTTTATATCAAAACCTATCGCAAGTATTGACTGAACGTGAGCGCAACCAGCATCGAGGGCTAAACGAACCAGTAAAACCACAGTTTTAACGTGTACAGCTTGACTGCCTCACAAACGGAACGTGAAGATTAGAAGATTTATAGCATTAAATACTAATTTACTGTTATATGCTTTTTGTTTGACACAGGTGTGGAAAAAATTGGAGGAACAGTAGAAAAAATTGGAGGAACAATACGAAGATATTATATAAGAAAACAGCAATAAAAATAAGAGATGTTGGAGTGAATATCTAAGATATGGTACAGTTACAAAATTATTAAACTTGGACGGCGTAACAAATCCGAGAGGGAAAAATATTGAGTATAAATCTCCCGCAACAATACAGTGATACGGATAAGGAAAATGATGACATACCTCCTTCAAATAAAGATGGCTGACATAACTCAAAAGATAAAAGGCAAGAGAGAGAGAATGGTGAAAATATATGATTAGCAGTAAATATCGAACAATCGTATTTACGACGGGAGAAGCCATTAATACCATATCGGCTTTTCCAAGTCGGAATGAAAGCCATAAAAGAGAGAGAGAGAGAGAGAGAGAGAGAGAGAGAGAGAGAGAGAGAGAGAGAGAGAGAATCATTAATAGTGTAAAGCATTACTTCATGGGTGAAAGTCAATCTAAAATGTAATAGACATTTGCTTTTATGAAATTGGGAGTGTGATCCTGCTGTAAAATAGTATTAACTTTCGCCGCTCAAGAATTCTTTGCATTATTTTTTTTTCTCCTTTTTAAACGGCAAAGTCGATAATGAGAAAGGTAAGGGTCCCTGGGAAAAGAAAATAGTGAGATACACTTTTTGGGTATGACGCATTACGAGTCAAGCATGTAGATGTACGTAGATACCGAAGTGCCACAATTTTAAACTATAATAAAAGGCACAAGTGACGCGTAACGCTTTTCACATGCAAGGGCATCCGAAGGAAATTGACGTGAAGCAACACACATTAATATCATATGCCACGACTGAAATACTCCGACACGTCAGAAATTTACTTCAGTTCCCTCTCCTCCTCCTCCTCCTCCCTCCTCCTCCTCACGTTTAATTATCCTGACATTTACAAGATAAAGTATCGGCTCTCCTTCGGCCACGGTATTCGTTCTGCTTGAAGTGTTTACTTCCTTTGCACGGAGGGCAAATCACCGATGTGAATTGGTCCCAGATGATTCCCTTTACGGCTATCGAACTCGTGTTCAATTGAATCATGGATAGAGCACGACTCGTATATTTTACATTTTATACAGAAAATAACTATGAATGTTTTGGTATAAATTCACGTTGGATTCTTTGGTAAGTTACAAGGATTTTCAGCAAATGTGATGGGCAATATCTACGGATAGGCTCCAAACTGTGCCATGAAATTTGTGACATGTATAGATTGTTCAACTAGACGACAAAAGACGTATTATGAGATTGAAAACATTGTTCGTTAAACACCATTCACAAGCTTTAGGATCTTAATATTCATAATATCAATATACACGATTTTATAGTTGTTTTTGTCTCGCTTTTCTTTTCATAACAGCTATCAGGTTATGCATGTACGACTTTTACCACAATACTCTCCGAATTTCAACAACATTTTAGAAACTGGATAATTTCAACAAGAAAAACATCGTTTGAAAATAAAAGCATTCAAAACGATTAGAAAAATTCATCACTGAAGTAACAGCTTTTGCAATGTAATAAGACTTACAATCAATGCACAGTGAGAAAATTTAAGTACAGGAGTTTAAATAACAAGCAAAACTTGATGCTTCCAGAGCATTTTCTCAGTGGATTCAAGTCATTTTACACCTGCATTCTCTTCTGATACAGGTAAACAACACCTACTAGAGCATCAATACTTACCAGAGGTCAGAAGTGCAGCCTGAGCCCTGTTGAGTCCTCTGAGGGCGGGGTGAGGTGAGGCCAGAGCTAGTCCTGCAGCCCTAATTCCCCCTCCACCGCCCTTTCCAGCACTAGCTGACATTCCAGGAGGAGGAGGAGACCCTGTGGACTGGGGAGAGCAAGAGCCTCCGTCTGATCCGCTCGCTGTTCCGTTGTTGTTGTTGTTATTGGCTGGATTTGTTGTGCCGTTGTCTGTGATGCCGGTTGTGTTGGTTCCCACCAACAGCTGCATTTCGCGCATCTGTTCCTGGCGGATCTCGTCGTTGTAATCCTGCGGGTGTAATCAGGCATCTGTCAAGGCTCTTGTTTACGACCAGTTTAAGATACTTTCCATACCTACACACACATTCATATATGTACATACATATATGTGTTTATACATATATACACATACATACATACATATATATACACACACACAGTTAAAATAATCTTTAAGTAATTTTAAATTTTTTTCAGATCAAAATCGGTTGCATTTTTGTTAACACAGTTAGAAGACCAATATATTTAAGTAGCATCCTGTCAGTATTACCTTTTAAATAGAATTAGGAAAGCAATGTACGAATTAGTACGAGTCACTGTAATTTTGCTGTTGCAACACACACACTTTAGTATATATATACGTATATATATATATATATATATATATATATATATATATATATATATATTTGTGTGTGTTTGTGTGTGTGTGTGTGTGTGTGTCTGTGTGTGTGTGTGTATGAACAAGACAGGTTTGTTTTTCCTACTACGAGAATCCAACTTATAACAGGAAAAGAAATACGCTCAGCGCTTTGACCACTACATCACAACGACGAAAATAATTAGGTTACACGTGCTAAATGTCTTAAACACGGAACACTGAGGGCCGCAGCAGGAAAACAGTAATCCCATCGCAAAAATTCTGTATTATAAAAGAAGCTCGATAGATCACCCTAGTTATCCAGAGGTTATGATACTTGCACACAAGAAAGAGGGCTCATTTCTTAGATACCGTGGAGCATCTACTGAGTTAAGCAGTTAATCATGTTTTAGATAACCAGTCGACCGCAGTGTGTCCATAAACATGGTGGAGAAGAGCATATGACTTCCATATTTACCTACAATCACCTATTTACCACATTTACCCAAAATCACTATCGAACCATATTTACACAAAATCACCTATAGAACCATATTTACCCAAAATCACCTATAGAACCATATTTACACAAAATCACCTATCGAACCATATTTACCCAAAATCACCTATAGAACCATATTTACCCAAAATCATTATTGATCCATATTTACACAAAATCAACTATAGAACCATATTTACCCAAAATCACCTATAGAACCATATTTACACAAAATCACCTATCGAACCATATTCACCCAAAATCACCTATAGAACCATATTCACCCAAATCACCTAGAACCATATTTACAAACTAAAACCAAAATCACCTATCAGACCAAAAGACCATATTCACCCAAAATCACCCTAGACCATAGAAACCCGTATTTTTAACCTAAAAGCACCTATAGAACCATATTTACCCTAAAAAAATCACCTATCCCAGAACTATATTTTCACAAAATAAACCTATCGAACCATATTCCCCAAACCCAAAATAGAAGCCATATTTACACAAAATCACCTATCGACCCATATTCACCCAAAATCACCTATAGAACCATATTTACCTAAAATCACCTATAGAACCATATTTACCCAGAATCACCTATAGAACCATATTTACACAAAATCACCTATCGAACCATATTCACCCAAAATCACCAAATAGAACCATATTTACACAAAATCACCTATGGAACCATATTTACACAAAATCATCTATCGAACCATATTCACCCAAAATCACCTATAGAACCATATTTACACAAAATCACCTATAGAACCATATTTACACAAAATCACCTATAGAACCATATTTACCCAAAATCACCTATAGAACCATATTTACACAAAATCACCTATCGAACCATATTCACCCAAAATCACCTATAGAACCATATTTACCCAAAATCACCTATAGAAAACCAGAAAGGAGAACCTCTTAGGGCCACTTTTCTGTCATCTGAATCATTGTTTTTACAAAACTATAGCTGCCACCCTAACTGGAAAAGCAGATGTTATTTGGATAACAACACAACTGGCAAAAGCAACTCATAGGGAAAATATTTGAAAACCAAAGCATAATTACGAAAAAGAGATAACAAAGAAAACAAAGATGTACACCAATAGATTAAACAAAGAAGTAATTAAGACAAAACTAAAGTTATATTACCTAATGCAAAAGAAAAATAGTTATATCGCGGTTCGAGCAGTTAAAATCACCATAAAAGTAACATGAACGATATAAATAGGATAAATAATGAGCCAGGTTGATGTGAACGTGAATTAAGAATTGTGGGGAAAAATAGTAGTTGTTTGAGCTATAATGAAACCAATCGTATTGAAAGCAAGATTATATTTGAAGACACAAGAGATGAAAGAGGATCCGTCAAAGCCCCTCCATCCTGAAGCATCTAGAGGAATTAAGCCCTATTACCAAATTAGCTCAATAAATTTCTGATTCCGACAGATGAATGGAGGCCAATCTCCTAAAGCGTCGGAGAAACTCGAGAGGCTGCATTGAAAACGATATAAAGACCCCTGACGTAGTATATATCCTTGATAAAGCAACAATGGATGAGGCCCTTACATAAAACGGATAAAGATGAAATTAGCTTTCACGTACCGGAGGACTCCCCGAACTCGTCTTTCATGCTTCAAAAGATAAGCGTCAAGGATTAATGTTCACCGATGGTTTGCTAAGGAAACGTGGGAGGACACGGAGAGATTTATCTTTTCAAGAGTCTCCTTGATACAGGATAATTAATATTCATGAACAAGCAGATTCTTTGTACGATATTCAAGGTTGACATCGTATATGGGATGTTATCGCGTCGCCCGTGGTGGCCTCTGCCAAGATCCGGTTTAGATATTTCATCTTTTCCTGTTACATTTTCTTCACCAGGTGCAGGGTGCAGTTGGCCACACGATTCGGGAAACGTTCTGGCAACTATGAAGTAATTAAAAAATGGAAGCAAAGCCTTGACCGAATCGTTTACCACCTTAATTAGAAATAAATGTATAAACGTCATAAATGATGAGGACATTGATTTTAAATAAATTAATATGCGAAGTATTCCACATTAGCAAGTCCGTAGCAAATAATGATAAAATGCATTTCACTAATTTCTGTAAGAAATTTGTTACAAATTTGTGGAAACTGGTGACATTAAAGAAAAGCAACTGAATTCTATCAAATCAACTCTCTTAGCATACAGGATCGTCTGAAATTAAAGTAATTATTGCGTGATTTTCATTTTAAAAATACATGAAAACTATAGTCGATTCATTTAAGGTAGATTCTTGCGCCTACGAGACGTTTGTTTGGCGGCCTCTGATTGGCTGGTAGCGGGAGGCAGACTGCTCGCTCAGCGGGTCATATTTTCGTTTGTAGCTTAGAAAACTAGCAATATGTTTACATTTCTTCATTTATCTCACGTTTTACAAAAGATAGGAAAGTTTTGGTCATACCAAAGGATTCAGTATTAAATGTACAATTAATGAATCTTTTCCTGAAATCAATAAGTTAAAATACAAAGGAATTACAACGAGTAGAAGTGAAGGGAGAAACATTTCATTCTTTATACCTGTTTTTATTCATCATCGGATTTTGCATAATTCACGAGATCAAGATAAAATGAAATCTTGTGTTTTAAAACAATGAAATCACCCTGAATACGCTGGTGCTTTCAGATTTTAAATACGTGTAATATGTAAAGAGAAAATGAAGAATATGTCTTATTATGTTGCATCCGTGCTTGACTCGGTTTGACAGTAGTGCCGAGAGACGCAAGATATCGTGGGGCTGGTCCTCTCAGCTAGAGCTGTTAGCGTGTTGGCAGTTGCCAATTGGCGATATGAGAAGTTTGCAGTTTCGAGACTATGTATTTACCGAATTATTATGTCATTACATTTTCTATAAATAAATGCATAGAATTCCCATTATGACTTTCGAACATTTTTACTAAAATATTATATATGTCCGTATTTCTGGACATATCTGATAAAAGAAAAGTAAATAATCAGATGGATGCATCTGGGTGTTGGCTTCAATTTAGTCTAAGTGAGAAATGTACATGCTTTATGAGGCTCACTGATAAATAACAGAACTTGTTTCTCTGGCCAATAACATCAAAAGCTTATGGTTTTCATATGTTCACTCAATAAACAAAAGTACAAATGTTTATTTCTTACCATAAAATTTGTTGACGATGTAACGAATATAATATACTGTCTTTTTCAGAATTGCTTGAGTTACTCTTACACCAGAATGTTTATCTCCTTTATATACATGTTACACTTGACAACGTCTACAACAATGTTTAGGAAAAATTTGCTTAGTTTTCTCCTGAGGTAGTTGATTATTCTTGAATCACTTAATTCATACCTGAGTTAGAATAGCTCCCGTAACCGTTCCCACAGCCCTGCATAATTGTATATATATAGTACATGTTGGATAATGAGACTAATCAGAAGACTGTTATATCATCATCTTTTTATACAAAAAGAATGGAAATTCATGCAGATATATTATGTCATAAACACAAAAGAAACTCATACACAGTAGGCTTACATTGGTATGTCATTAGGCTATCGATATGAACAAAAAGAAATTAAAATTTTACAAATTTTCTTACGTCATCACTATTTAAAAAATAAATAAAGGAAAATCATGCATATATACATAATCATGTCATTACCTATTAGAACAAAAAGAATGGGAAATTATAAAGATACATTGATATCCCCTTTTCTATTAAAACCAAGTAAAAAGAATTTATAAACAGATATGTACATTGTTATGCCATTAAAATATTAAAAAAAAAAGAAACTCATATGGATATACTGTAGTTATGAAATTGCCTATCTAAAAATTGGAAAACTATAGAAACACTGTTAGGTCTTCAACTTAAAAAAAAAAAAAATAATGGAAAATCATTGATATATATCATCACTGTCAGTGTCATCCTCCCTAATATCAATATCATCACTGTCAGTTTCGTCATCCCCAATGTCAATAAAAAAACTTTCAAACATATGCTCTCTAGCAACATCTTTCCTCCTATAATCATCTTCTAATTTCTTAACGTGGTGAAAACATTTCTTCCAGTCTTCTGTTGTAACTTTGTCTATCGCCAGTCTCGTAAGCTGCTCAACAGTTTTCAAAGATTGATTTGCATTAGAGTTATTTTTTCTGATATCCCCTTTATTTGAGCCCATATAAGTTCTATGGGGTTAAACTGACAATAATATGGTGGCAGTCTGAGCACATCATGACCATTTGCACAGGCTATCTCATCTATAACATACCTCTGTTTTTCTTTGTGACACTTGGCAATCTGCAACAATTTTGGCTTTGTTGCTGATGGGTCGTGGGTGACGTTATTAGAAGAAAGCCACTGTATGACTTCACTTTTTCTGTTGCTGGTTGTTGGCACTTTATTTTCTATTTTGCTATGGTAGGGAGCATTGTCCATTATGATTAGAGATCTATCTTCTATATTAGGCAATAGTTGTTCCTTAAACCACTTTAAAAACCTTTCATGGTCCATGGAATCATGGTAGTCCCCTTTGGCACCATTTTTTGACCTAAACAACAATAGCGCATCTTTGACAAACCCCTTCTCACTCCCCGAGTGCACCACAATAAATCTTGATCCCTTTCCAGTCTTAAGTTTGGGTCCTATTTCGCCTTCACCCGTTGTCCAACACTGACGTACACATTCATTTTGGTTTATCCAAGTTTCATCAAGGAATACTTCAGGTTTACGTTCAGTTGGACTACAATTCCTATTCTTTTCAATTAACCGTAGGTATTCAGTTCTCGCTGCCACTATATCATCACGTTCCATTAAAATTGCTCTTCCACTCGTCACTTTTTTTGTACCGGAATCCAAGCCCTCTCACAATTTTCCATAACGTTGTTCTTCCACCATTAAACTTCACCGGGTCTTCCTTCACTTTTTCCAGTAGGGCATCTAACGTTGGGAGCTCTCCTCTCTCGTAAAAAGACAAAATCTCCTTCCGAATACACTCATTTTCAAAACTATCCACCTTGTCCTTCACTCGGATCCTCTTCCTGGGATATACAGGTGAAGCGAAGGGGACGTTACCACATTCAGATGACTGTCGCTTGATTTTTTTCACTGTGTTGGTTGGCACTCCTGTAGCTTTGGCGGTCTTCTCAAATACTTCATTTCTTGAGTCTGCTCCCCACTGTGAGCTGAAGTAACGATGAACATTCATTATAATGTTGCGAGCTTGACTTGCAAATCTGGAAACGGTGCGACGAATGATGCTGTCATCTTGAGACATCTGCTTGAAAAGAAAAAAAAATCTTGCTTAGTTCGTTGCTGTTTATTGCTCCACTGAGATTATTATTTCATATCACTCAATTAAGTCTCTGATATCTCTTAAGTTTGAAAATATATTCATATAAGAAAATTAGAAACAATATGTTGAAACCAACCTCATTAAAACTAAGGATGAGCTGAAGAGTGCGAAGTAGGTCCGTAGATTTCAAATTCATTCCTGGACTGAATTTCCCGCCCGCGGCCAGCCTACACCTCCAACGATACCAGATGCATCCATCTGATTATTTACTTTTTTTATCAGATATGTCCAGAAATACGGACATATATGATATTTGAGTAAAAATGTTCGAAAGTTATAATGGGAATTCTATACATTTATTTATAGAAAATATAAGGACATAATAATTCGGTGAATACATAGTCTCGAAACTGCAAACTTCTCATATCGCCAATTGGCAACTGCCAACACGCCAACGGCTCTAGCTGAGAGGACCAGACCCAACGATGTGTCTCGGCACTATTGTCAAACCGAGTCAAGCACGAATGCAACATAATAAGACATATTCTTCATTTTCTCTTTATATATTACACGCATCTAAAATCTGAAAGCACCAGCGTATTCAGGGTGATTTTATTGTTTAATAACACAAGATTTTATTTTATCTTGATCTCATGAATTATGCAAAATCCGATGATGAATAAAAACAGGTATAAAGAATGAAATGTTTCTCCCTTCACTTCTACTCGTTGTAATTCCTTTGTATTTTAACTTATTGATTTCAGGAAAAGATTCATTAATTGTACATTTAATACCGAATCCTTAGGTATGACCAAAACTTTCCTATCTTTTGTAAAACGTGAGATAAATGAAGAAATGTAAACATATTGCTAGTTTTCTAAGCTACAAACGAAAATATGACCCACTGAGCGAGCAGTCTGCCTCCCGCTACCAGCCAATCAGAGGCCGCCAAACAAACGTCTCGTAGGCGCAAGAATCTACCTTAAATGAATCGACTATAGATACATAAAATTCAATTAAACTAATAGTCAAATCGAAAGTAGACAGAATACATCGTATAGGAAACCAGCAAAATTAAAAATAATAAACTACATCACAGTTTTGTCATATTTTTGAGGCGTAAAATTCTAATAAAAAAGTAGCAGGCATACATAAGAACAAATAAAATAAGTACATAAAAAACTGAAAGCCGGAAATCAAACCAAAATAATAATAATAAAGAAAACGGCTGTTCCACTTGCTTTTAAGCCACACTCCCTTTGAAAAACTAAGCCTAAAAGGCTTGTTAGCCTACGCTTTCCTCGTAATCCTCATATAAAGGTTAATTAGAAGTAAAAAACCAACTCCCCCCTCAACCTCTTCCTTGTCAGATCCAGCCAACCATCGTAAGGAGGGTAACCGCACGTCTGATGGAGTCGGGATTAAAAATGACAAGAGTGGAAAACTAGTTACACGAACTCCTGTTACGAAGATTTCCCTTGACATTACTCAAATTTACGTCTTCTATGGAGAACCTTCGTACTAAAGGACCTTGATTCTGTTTTCATAAATACCATTCTGTTGCTTCCTCTTCTAACACGTCCACTTTATAAGGCAAACTATGGCAACGGAGTGACAATTTTTGTGGCAACATAACTAAAACAATGATGAGAAAGTTTTCATATGGAATAATACTGAAAGAATTGTAAAATTGATCGTCACCATCCACCTCATCTTACTACAAAAAACAGTAGTTTTCACCGGTGCGGAATCCCACTCAAGTGCTTAACATTAAAGAGGGGTGAAGGAGAGAGGGTCTTTCCCTACTCAGTGACTACTTAAACAACAAGCCAAGCCATTTTCAAATCGTTGCTGAATATGGTAAGATACGGGTGAAAATTACATTCGGGAAAACTACCGTTCGGTTGGTAGTTTACGGTAAACATTGAATTGTGTATTCTTACGTTGTGACAAGTAGGGAAGGTACAACAACATAGGAAATAACAAGAAAAGGAAATAAAAAGTTCGAGCGTTAGCTAGGCACAAAATAATAACACATCGGTGTTAGATAACTGTTCATTTAGAGTACAATCACATCATCTAGGGCCGTGGCAACCGGCCTCACCCTTCGGGCAACCAAAGCATTTCCGTAAAGTGCATCCCAAAAATAAGCAGTAGACGCACGCAAAACCTCAAGAGAATTGGTAAGCTTTCCTAATGATTATTATTCCATACAGTATTATCGATAAACAATGGGTGCATAAACATCCAGAGCAGCAACAATGCACCCGTACCGTGAAAATGATGTTTTATCCTCCAATCATCTTGAAATATCCCGAAAGAGAGATTCCTTACCATAAAGAATTATTTTTCAAATACGAACGAACTGTATCTTTCCAACCAAATGCAAAAAGATGGCCGTGAGCTCTTGAAATAAGCGCAGAGCTGCAACGAAGACGAGGAATAAATGGTATCAATAACGGGTACGTTAGTAAGCATTCCTTAGAATGATAATAGGGGTTTTATAAACACTAATTCAGCAAAGGCTAGTTAATAAACCATACTTTATAATGGTAAAACGGGATTAACTGGTTTTTATGTGTAAAGTATTGTCTATCTGGAGAAAGGTTTACAGGGTATAGAAATTAAGGTCACAGCCCAAATACCTGAGCCTTTGAATCCCATAGCCTCTAATGAAGACAATTCATAATAATAGAGAACTTATCACCTCAAATCTAAAGTAAAGGCAGAATACCATCACAACAACTATATTTTTCGACGCTTATTGAAATCTATAAAAATTCTAACAATATAATTACTCGAATTACTAACGGAGAAATACGACCTGCACAAAGAAAGGAAGAAAGCAAATGAGGGCGAGAGAACCCTAACAAAGGACGCCCAAACCACAAAACCGAAGAGAGGAGATAAAAGAAAAAAAAGACAAAACCAACAAGAGATCAAGAAACATCATTAATGATTCTCAGTCAGGTAACGCAATCAACTTTTCCCCTGAATCCAATCAAAGAAGTTAATCAAGAACGTTAATTTTACCGGTTTCAAAGATCCACGCCATTTTTTTTTTTTTTTTTTGCAAAAGCATAACGACGCTATTCCATTTTGGATGGATTACCACGCGGGAAAGGAGGGGTGTGCTACACCCCCTCCCGTACTTCCCTGGGAGAGGTATGGGTGGGGGAATCGTTTTAATCTAATCACGATCCCTTTACTAATATCTCATCGTTTTTCAACCATGACGGAGCAGCGCGGCTGAAAGTTAAAAGCTGAATTTGATCCCTAGAGCGTAATTAATCGCTTAATCAAAACCCTCTACGCATACAAGATCATATGTTCACCAACAATTCCTGCCATCTTCAGATCGTTTTACCCATTTCAGTTAATTTCCGGAAATATCACGCATTTCAGTATAATCGTTTTCAATATGACTTTTCATTCTAAGTGATGGCTTAACAAAACAGTTCATTAGTTTTATTTTTCAGTCAGTATGTTTTTATCGCGACAGTGTTTCGTCAACTTGAAAGATGCCCTTTAATGGAATCGTGATATTCTTCCAACATAAATTGTCCAAAATTCATCATAACTTCCAACCCGTGTGACACAAAGGGCCGCTGTGACATTCGTCGACCATATCTCTCATAACTAAATTTAACAATTAGAAATAATTACAAACAAAAAAGGTAGCCTAAAAATATGGTATGTAAAAACATAAACAGCAACGCACTACAAAAACCTAAGGCTCCTGTGAGAAGCGCACGAAAGTGATACTGCTATACAAAAATCAGTGGTAATTATACCGTCTAGAGACTGTTCCAAAGCTTTGCAGTTGGGTAATTGAAGATTCTGATGCTGGCAGAGTGAAATAGTGGGACCAATGCCTAAACTATGCAAAGCGAGTAACACGAACTAATTCTTGGGGAGCAGTCACTCATGACAGTTCCATCATGAAATGGGGTAACTTTCCGCGATGGTGCAAAATTATAATAGTTGGAGAAAAAGGATGACAACATTTCGAATTTTAAACATTCCGTGAGGGTTAAGTTAACTCACTTTTTACCTTCCACAAAACTGTCCTCTGGCTAAATGATACCACCTTGGGACAGTTCAAGCTAACTGACAGTTGCTCTGCTCTCGACTTTCGAATCTGGGTCGACCACGAATGTCGCCACTAATGGCAGCCATACACAGGAATGGCCTTTGTAAGTGATGTTTACCCTGTCCCCTCTCTCTCTCTCTCTCTCTCTCTCTCACAAAATGAGTTCCTGGTGACTTTCACATGAAAAAATCGACAATTTCATCAAACTAACGAAACTAATGAATGGGTCAATCAAAGTTGACGGATAAAATCTCTAAATATAATACCAACTGTAAAGGCCGGAGTTTTGAAAGTAATTACTTCCTAAAAGGGCACGTTTTTATAAACTTAATCATAACCCCATTCGATGGGAAAAATTAAAATTTGGTGTATGTGTGTATGTGTGGGGAGGGGGGGTTTAAGAGGGGGGAACGGGGTGGGGGGGATCATGATTTCCTCAAATTCCATGAAGTTCATGCAATCCGAGTTACGGAGTTGTAAGTAGGCGTTCATCAGTTATTTTATACAGGGGAATTATGAGTAATTTTTAGGGACATATAACATGAAGACGCTATCACTCTTTCCCTGTACCTTTACATTAACAAGAATGCAGGTGTTGTCCACTTTCTCAAAAGACAGGCGGTATTTGTTTATAATATTCATTAATATATATTTAAGTTCAAATATGCATATCTTGAATTCATTTCGTAATAATTCCAGAATAAAAAAAAAAATTGTAACCTGAACATCTTGTTTTTAAAGGAGTCTGTCTACAGACACCAATTTGCAGTGCTTGTTGTGGCACGAAATAAATGTATCTCAATGCGAATAGCAATTAAGAGACTGGATTATATGTAACTTTCAAACACGACAGACAAACCATTGTACTGTATCACCGAAAAGCAAAATGGAAAGACTACTACATCTATATAACAGTGATAATTAATAAGCTGAAACATGAAACTCACCGGTACAAGGTATCTGCGTATCTCCGTGAGAGCATAGGCGATGCGTGCGTGCGCCTCAGCAGGTGGTGCTACGGCTGTCACTTCGACGTGCAAATCCTCGCTCAGATGGCTGAACTTGGGATCGCCGGAGATTCGCAGTTCTTCCTCCTGATTTGCAGAGCGAGATGAAAAATAGATATTAAGTTAATGAACAGAAAAGATTAATATACGTATACGTTAATGAAGCAAAATGTCTTAACAGCAACCCTGGTCTTCATTTTATATTTTTTTAATGTAAAAACCAAAGGATAGGAATTAATGGTATTTTTATTTTATCAATTATTTTATGCGAAAACAAATGGACAGATACTAATCTACCTAACAAAATAAATAAATAAATAAATAAAACAAAATGAGAGGGGGGAGGGGCCAGATGGTGGCTACGGAATCTAACATCGGAAGAAGTGATAGTGCATACTTCTTAAAAGATTCTTTTTTTTAAAGAAATGAAATATGATTATAGAAATATATAAAGTGCTTTCATCTTATTCACGTATGGGTATTTAATACTAACATCTAGATGGATATACAAAGTACTAAACATGGATATGACAAGCGAAAAACTATTCACAGCGGTACATACAAAATAATTACTGGTAACCAAAAACTTTTCAACAACGACATAGAAAAAGAGATTAACAAACAGTTGATGGTAGTGTCACTGGAAGATTACTTATTACTGACAACGACGAGTAATTTATTGTGGGAATATAACAGCCAGCCTGAATGACGAACTATGCAATTTACTCATGACGAAAATACTGTTATCATAACAGCCAAGTGGACTTTTAGAAATACTGTAGATATTTCATTCACACTCGTACTTCTCAACACTAGTTTCGGTGACTAAAAATAAATTGATAGAATAAGCAGTAATATACCCTAGACTTATTATATAAAATAAATTAAATACATTTAAACTCTCTCTTCATTTAACTGGTCGTGAATATTCATTGCTCTGTCAAAATCTATGGCATAAAACGAGTGCCTCTTAAGAGATAATCCTTTCCCTACAGGAATGCAACCATTCCCAAGATATATACAGTGGTGTCAACAAAGTTTAGAGAGAGAAAAGCTGTTAGCGCTTCTCTTTTTAAGAACAAAAGTGAAACCATGTCCTGCATCGTTGATGCATTTACATAAGGTCACGATTAATCCAAGATAAATGAAGTGAATCTGACAAAAAAGGAAAATGCTCCTATATGGTTGAAACAATATGAAGTAATATCCGTAACCATCGTTCTATTTACACCATATCTAGCAACAACGGAAATGGCACTACAGACAACCTGTAAAATGTTTAGTTTTAACCAAATGCAATTCTCTCTATCCTCGATGTATAGAAACCCTTCAACATTAGTTTTCCCATTCATCCACGCTGAAATTGTAGCTAATCTAAGTGTGGCAAAAAATTCACTACATCTTGTTGGCTTGTATAAAAAACACGACGACATTTTTGAAAGAGAAACTTAAATGCCATAAAAAACACTGGAGCAAAGAACATATCAGAAACCTCTTAAGAATAAATAATTCTAAGAATAAAAGTAAAACAACGAACCTTCTGTTTATCTCTCATTGAACCTCTTCCAAGGATGGCCATTTTCGTCATAGTCTCTTCCTGAAGGCGTTTCAGAGAATTGCCTTTTGGACCAAGGAGCTTGCCGACGAAGTTGAACTGTGAAAGAAAAGAGAACGATAGAATCTTCATTCACTTTGCGTATTAATTTTTTCACGCTGATGACCTTTGTACTTTCACCATGGCACATGTGAAATCCTATCGCTCTGTATCAGACCTTTCGAAGATGTCTTACCTAAAGACGAAACCGGCCATGATTAATAGTCTCTCTCTCTTTATACACACACACACACACACACACACACACACACACACACATATATATATATATATATATATATATATTATATATATATCTACATGAATAACTTGATCACGATATATGTGTATATATATATATATATATATATATATATATATATATATACATACACACACACGCACACATATATATACGCTCTTAATTCAACTATTAAATGTGGATGAATCCATATACAGAACACTTCCACATAAGCCACTTTATACACTACACAGGGGTATAATTAGCACCATTATATTATAAATACTATAATATATATATATATATATATATATATATATATATATATATATATAAAATTAATTTTAACGATCTGATCCGCAGCATGGCTATAAGTCACTTAACATTTGCGGAGATTTGTACCCTAATAGTACGTGCTTATTTGTGGTTATCATATGATATGCCTAAATCTTTTCGGTGTAAAATGCCTACCGTATCCTTTTATTGGTCGGCCAAACACTGTATAACCCCTTTAAGGTGGCATTTCGATATGTCTTACTGGCTTCCAGCACAATATAAAGGTCACAGTCACTTTGTGTCGCGAGTTCCTGTCTTCCAGAAAAACATGACCTCACAGATATCACATCAATACATGTAACCTATAAGAGTCCCCGCTGTAGTTGAACAGTATCCCACCAGCACCGCCACTACTAGTATTACTAGTCGAGAGAAAAAAAGCTCAATTCCCAAAGCTCTCCACACTGCAACTAATTCCAAAACTTCACCAAGCGTTGCAGCAGAGGTCAGAGCTACTTCTTGCTATTAAGGGATTTAATTAGACTTTGATAAAGGGGGAAAGTACATACTAATTGGGTCCCGCCGTTATCTACCCTCTCTGACGGGGCTTCCCGAATCCCATGAAATGAGAATTGAAACCTCCTTTCTCCGTTTTATTCATTATGGTCGTCCGTTTAACCGTTACGTAATCTTGGTAGCTTTAGATTAGGGGAAGTCGAGGTGGATTTCGATGTTACCTCACGTTAATGCAAGGAATTAGAGCAGTAGTCGGTCGAATCAGGTTCTTCAATTTCTCTTTCCCTACGCGGTACAGAGGAACGTTAACGAGAGAGAGAGAGAGAGAGAGAGAGAGAGAGAGAGAGAGAGAGAGAGAGAGAGAGAGAGAGAGAGAGAGAGAGAGAGAATTTAAGACTGGAAATGTAGAAATCTGATGAAATACTACACCACCACCACCTTTAGTAGTACCAGACTATCAAATAATTGATAGGACAGCAACAATCTGCAACAGCTTTCCTTCCTTTAAACATGCCTTTCGAAAAGATAAAAAGAAAACGTGAGGTGGCGTTAAGAAGCTATAAAGAAAAAAATCATGAAGAACACTGTAAAAAAGCCAACCAAGCCCAGGTACCCAGCAAAGTTTTCGTGTCTAACGTCATAGGCCCTTAAAGAGAACAAAAACGAGTGTTGTAGCAATCATCGCAAATATATTCACCAGTATTTATTTAACAAGAGATTCCTTACATGCTTTCACCATTTTATCTATCGCACAAATATTAATCAAGATAAGGCTCGGAATTTGTTTGCATAGTGACACTACGCAAATATATAGACTGACACAAGAGAATTATTTGTGTGCAAACTGTGCGTGCTGCTTACTTGAAAGGTCCTCGGTGAACATGAGATGCTTGTAGAACCAAATACCCATTTATCAAATTAATCTAAACCTTGGATTTTCGTATATTGCAGCTTATTTTTGCCCAACTACAAGTCATCGATTCTGCACAGGATTAGAGATTCGCACAGGTTTCTATATTCACCGGCAAAACGAGTTTTTTATGAAGTTTTCCTAATATGGAGTTATGAGAAATTACAGCTTTTAAATTCAATGGTTACATATGTATAGAGAGCATTGGTTCACGAAAAGCAATGCCAGGAAATTGGATCAATTCATCACCGGAAATGACAAAAAGATACTGTAACAAACAAATTACCAATGTTTGTCTCTTGTCTATCCTTTTTGCTTAATTAAAGTAGTAACCAGGTTATATTCCAAATTATGTTACAATAAAAATAAAACTTATTTACCAATGTGAATATGTACTAAGGGTAAATAAATTACTGTTTGAATATTGCTCATGATCAACAATATCTAATAATTATACGGAACAAAAATTGCAACAGTTAATCAGTTTAATCAGCCCAATATAAAAAATGAATTTTCAATAACTCGCTTTTAATTATATAGTGGTACAGGGTCAGAAGTCTGAATAATATTATATTTAAAATTACAATATTTAAATACAATGGTATACACAACTATCAAATTTGTATTTATATTGTAGATATTTAATTCACGGTAGTTCTAAGGAATTGTTCTCGGTGAAGATCATATCGTTTATACAAGAAAAGGGCATAACTTTTAATATATGTATGTATATATATATATATATATATATATATATATATATATATGTATATATATATGTATATATATATATGTGTATATATATATATATATATATATATATATATATATATATATATATATATATATATATATATATGTATATATATATATATATATATATATATATTATATATATATACTATATATATATATATATATATATATATATATATATATATATATATATATATAAACATAAATTGTTAACAGTATGTCCTTTTCCAGTATAAACGATATGAATTTCACCGAGTACAATTCCTTAGAACTATCATTAATTAAACACTGCTAACACACTAGTTATTAGTGTAAGCATAATTACCAAATCTTTCAAGTATTGAATACTTCTTCTAGTAATATAATTAATAAGGAATAAAACAAATGCATTCTGTATATTTCCCTTCAGAGAACCACGAGGGGATTCTATAAAGGCTGGAAATCTGGGACCTCGCCAGCTATAGCTGCGACGTGTCTTTTCAAGTAGGCCTTGATCATCCGTTTCAAGTAAGCCTTGATCATCAGTTCCTAATAACTAATATGTTTGTTTGTATGGTTTTTACGTTGCATGGAACCGGTGGTTATTCAGCAACGGGACCAACGGCTTTACGTGACTTTCGAACCACGTCGGGAGTGAACTTCTATCACCAGAATTACTCATCTCTCACACCTCAATGGAATGCCCGATAATCGAACTCGCGGCCACCCATGTGACAGGCCAACACCATACCGACCAAGCCACTGAGGCGCTCCTAATAATTTAGTTCCCGAGAAGAAAAGAAAATTTATTCATGACCTTCATTTCCCAAGGAGAAAATAAAATTCATCCATGACTTCTCTTTATAGGATTTCTGGATTTCATCTTTCATTTGATCTGTTCTTACTGAGAAGTGAATGAACTGGGAGCTATGGAAACATGTTACTTGTGAAACTTTGCGAATTCCACTTAATACCTAAGGTGGAATGAGTGGGTTACGATATACGAAGCTTAGGGTATGTGAAAAGCACAATACCATTTTTTCTAAATTACATTCTTTATCCAGTGTCACTGTAACTCTGATAAACAAGGTTCATTGCAAAGCCTCCCGATAAAGGAGTTTCAATTACTGTCTATGCAAATTTACTCTCTTACATTGCATGCAGTTTGTGGAAGTTTTTATAAAACGGATAAGAAAAAATGGAAGAATATTGTTTAAACATACAAAAATTAAGCGTACATAAATGAAATTACTCCAAATGCAACACAACACAACACGCTGTTCAAGAGACACAGGGAGGGCGAAGCCTGAGAGCAGTACTCGTTATGGAATCGGAATGACAAACGTGCTGCTATGTTGGGGTTGAGAATAATTATCGTATGGAAATTTAATTCCATTTTTGTCAACACAAGTGAAGAGATAAACGGTATGTTATTACTTTGGGCTAGCGTCGTTTTCAATCGACTTTTTCATCCTTTATTCATTAATTATTAGGTGGAACAGTGCTCTAAGATCTTGCACTTTACACTAACTGAAAAATACAAAGGTGCTTGACAACAAACTACACTTTATACTACATACAAGCATACGCACTCATGTATGTATGTATTGATGTACGTATGTATGTATGTGTATATATATATATATATATATATATATATATATATATATATATATATATCCTTAGAAGACGGAGCTGCAGCTCTAGGTACATCTCATCAGGGGAACACATAGGGAAAGGCATCGTACTCAGGTACATTTATTTCGCCGACGTTTCACGACTCATAGTCGCATATTCAAGGCTATAATTAAAGATAAACACACGAACATTAAAACTACGCACTGCATAATTCATAAAAATTACGCAAAGGACGGGCAGTGACTGAGAGAATTTTAGAAAATATAAACAAGCACTCTAGGCGATGAACAACTGAACAGAGGAGGATTGCGCATTTAAGGACGGAACTATCTTTTTTATCATAACGAAAACGACCTAACAACCTTGGAATCCATTATGATAAAAAAGATAGTTCCGTCCTTAAATGCGCAATCCTCCTCTGTTCAGTTGTTCATCGCCTAGAGTGCTTGTTTAATGTTTATGTTTTCTAAAATTCTCTCAGTCACTGCCCGTCCTTTGCGAGGATAAGGTACAGAATAGCCTTACTGTTTTAGTGTTATTTATTTATTTTTAATTTTTTTACAGACATATAATTTTTGTATGTTTTTTCTGTAATTTTTAAATAATTTTAATGTAACTGTACTGTACATAATTCTAGCGCTTAGTATGTTTTTCTGTTTTTAGAGATTCATAAATTTTTAGATGTTCTACATTCTGATGTTGATGTTCATTGAATTTTTAAATATTGCGTAATTTTTATAAATTATGCAGTGCGTAGTTTTAATGTTCGTGTGTTTATCTTTAATTATAGCCTTGAGGATGCGACTATGAGTCGTGAAACGTCGGCGAAATAAATGTACCTGAGTACGATGCCTTTCCCTATGTGTTCCCCTGATGATGATATATATATATATATATATATATATATATATATATATTATATATATATATATATTATATAAACACACACACACACACACACACACACACACACACACATATATATATATATATATATATATATATATATATATATATATATATATATATGTGTGTGTGTGTGTATAAAACACACACACAAACGTGAGTGTGTTCTAAATTTAGTTTTGCATCAAGTATTCACATCATATGAGGATCAAAATAATAATTATTATGAAACAATACAGTGCACACTTAAATCCAAAGTACTTTATCTGTTTGTTAATCGGGCCAAGATATACGTTCTGCAAAACAGTATATATGAAATAAGCCCAAATGCTCGAACAGTGAAGTTTTTTGTGAATATCTTTTACACAAAACATATGACTGTGCAATATATCTCTGAAGCCATGCATTTATTGCTGTTCACTGGGCATAGTGTTGTTATCAATCAGGAGATAAGTGGTAAACAATACTAAATATTGCCGGCTAACACATTGCAAAAAAAAAATTCATGTTACATAAAGTGTGACATTAAAAACAGATTGGAATTCTCTCCGGAGCAGATTATACAGTGCTTTTACTGTGATTTAAATTATCATTGATGAAATTTATATCTTCCTTTGTCCACTGAAAAAGTGCCAATAGTGCCTAGTTATCAATATTGGTTACCTCTGCTACTCTGGAGTAGACCTTAACTCAGTGTTAGAGCGAGAAAGTGGATGATAATATGGATCATTCATTCTGAGCCTTCTGTATTTGTTTTTGTTTCATATAGAATTTTGGCATAATGCCCAGCACTGGGGCAACTAAGGCCATTCAGCGCTGAAACTGAAATCGACAGTATAAGGTTTAAAAGGCGTAACAGGAAGAAAACCTCGCAGTTGCACTATAAAACAATTGTTAGGAGAGGGTGGAAAGTAAGATGGAAGAAAGATACGAAAGGAGGTACAGTAAAAGGAATGATAGCAGTTGCAGATAGGGGCCTAAGGGACGCTGCAAAGAACCTTGAGTAATGCCTACAGTGCACCGAATGAGGTGCACTGAAGGCACTAGCCCCCTATGGGCGAGCCTTGTGTGCAATCATGACAGATATCTTCCTTTTTCCTTTCTTCTCTAAGAACTGAGAAGAATTTTATCACAGACGAGAGCAGAAGGAATAGTGTGAAAGTGAAAGGGAAGAGTAGTCAATTGGTACATCTATCGAGAGCTATCGGAATGAAATCTTTGCCGTATTTTCCTTTACTTTAATTTGAACAGCAAAGTCTCAAAGGACCACTTCTATGGAGCTTCACAAGTCTTCCAGGAGTTACTGAAGCCGATTCATGCTTACTGAAAAGTCGTCGCTCGATGAGATTGATACTCAATTCGAAAAATATATTCAGAATCGCCAGGCTTTATATATATATATATATATATATATATATATATATATATATATGTATATATATATATATATATATATATATATTATATATATGTATATATATATATATATATATATATATATATATATATAATATATATATATATATATATAGATAGATAGATATATTTCCCTTTCTTGTTTGTTCTCTAAAATAACACGGCATCATAAAGAGCAAGCAAAGGTAGAGGCAAGGGAATTGCCAAGTCATACATAAACCGACCGAGGAAAAGATAGGCCAGATAAGGTAACCACATGGGATCATATTTTATGGATATGTTGGTTCTGGTGAGCGTTAAATGAAAATGGGTATCTCCTAGGAGATATTAGGTCAAAGAGCGCATTCTTGACTGCCTGGAAGAAGTGCCAACCTGGTCGTCGGCACTAGTAATTCTGTAATGCCTTATCTAATAAAGTAGCCATCACAATAATCAGCATGCCTATTGTATTCATGTGCCACGTTCAGTGAAGGCTACCTGATGCATTCTCCATCCTCTACACAAGTGCCTCTTCCATGATTTCTGAAGCGCCCATGTTCTGTGGTTTCAAGTCAATAAATTTTCCCCATACAGATGAATTGTTTGTAACAATGGATAAGATGACCGGTGAATTAATTTATTATTCTTCAGGGCTGAATATGGAATCGATACTGCAACCGTCTTCAACTGTTTAGTTGTCATTCTCACAAAAATCCTTTTGGTGGCCTTAACCGAACAAAGTCAAACAAAGTCAGGGTAAAGAATTTGTGTTTGACGAAATAAGAACATAATACTAATACGGATGGTCTCTAAGGAGGCCTGCGTAATAAAACTGAACGAGCAGTTTTAAATGTTGCAGGGCAATCAAACTAATTTTACCTCTGAAAGCTAGATTGAAATTATGACCCGGGAGAGAATATCTTTGACCCCATAACACACATATAGGGCTAAATCCAGCACCTGGTTTGATCATAAATAATAAAAAGGATGGGGAAATTGTTTCCATGAGACTGCATGTTACTGTGACAACCAATGTGCTTATGTGTTACCGTAGGTCCCAAGCTGAATGAAGGACTAGAACTCATAATGTCAATATTTCAGGAACAGGATCCACGCTGAAAGGTTTGTATGACAGGCAAATGAGTTTGCAGTTGTAAAATAAAAAGGTTAACAAAAATGACTTAGTAGCTTACGGTCCATACAAAATAACTAAAGAGCAGATATTTTGGTGTATCAAGCTTCAGGGGTATAATATTTCCTAACAAATAAACAATTAACACAGAAAACCTGAACAGAAGCATCATAAGAAGGGAAAAAGGGAAAAAGGCATGAAGTTTTAAATCTTTCCCTTTTAAAGGGGACGACTGGAAACAAACGCACAAATGCAAACATGTAAGTACAAATGTCATTCTTGCACATGAGATATAATAAGTTATACAAAACATCTTCCATACCATAAAAATAAATGTATTCCACGATTGTAACTGCAAGATAGTCCGTTTACATGACACGACAGTTAGTAAATACACTAAGTAAGGGTGACAGTGATAAGTACCGAAACTGGATAGAGGGAGAAAAATGATGTCTAAAAAGGCACATACTTTAAATTTGCTTTTCACTTCTAATTGTTAAATAATAAAAACATATAATGCACTTAATTCAAAATGAATACAACAGACCCTCCTATATAAGAAATAAGACATTTTTTATATAACAATTCAGATTAATCTTAAAATCATTAATTACCGGTTAGCTTTGCATTCTTCTGAAAGATGATGACTGCAGAAGTTTTGGATGATTTTACTTCATCCTTCTCTGGTGTGAAATAAGCTTATAATCTAACAGGGCTTCGTGGAGACTGCTGTAACTACATCCAAGATATTTAATACCACCGGGAAGTAATATTATTGAGGATACAAAGACTTAAGATGCGCGAATGACATTTTTCAGAAACTGACCCTTTACTAAGCAGAGTGGAGTGAGAAAATGAAATAATTCATAGCATAAACAAAGAACACGCTATTATGAAACTGACACAAACTGATCACCATGATTGTATGTATGTGTGTGTGTGTCTGTGTGTGTGAGAGAGAGAGAGAGAGAGATATTCACACTTTACAGATGGGAGCAAGATACATCTGACAAAAAGAAAATGCAGTTTACACATGTCACATTGGTCGAATAAAGGGTTATTCAGAACAACAATCTTTTCTTCTCCTACGACAGACTTTTGAAAATGATATTGGGAAGACTCGTTCAGATCTGCAAGCTTCAGCGCGAATGCTATTTTTCTTTCACCAACAGAACTTCCGGAAATGAAAGACTGCCATCGACAGCGTTTCATAAAGATGTCATTTGGTGTAGACACACACACACAAAATAAATACATACATATCTACATATATTATTATTATTTGTTGTTATTATTATTATTATTATTATTATTATTATTATTATTATTATTATTATTATTATTATTATTATTATTATTATATGACATTCGCCAGATCTATTTGTTCAGAACTCGGCCAACAAAATGAACTCTGAACTTCGCGTTTTTGTTTTGTTTTTCGGTACATCTTTCACTGGAAACCATCCAAGTCTGAACATGAGAACTAAAAGAACGATACTCTTCTCCCACTCTAGGATTCGAACTGAGATCAGTGAGAAAGAGGTCGGCGCTGTAACCACAAGCATATACACAAATATTTGCACGTAATTGCATGTAAACGCGGGCAATTAATTACAAGTACTTCTAGTTTTACCGTGGTGGCGAGAGTGGTTTTATGGAAAATAGACAGATAAGGTATTAAGTTTTCGAAATTATGAAATAATTAGAAATTTGTCTGCCAGAAGCATGCTGCAAAAAGGAAAACAAAAATGAAATGTGTCCTCTGCTACGATATTATTTAATGACGGCGATATATTAGATTAATATAAAAGAATTAAAATAAAAGATAACTTGAATGGAGCCGAGTTTCCATTGTTTTACCCTTACTTTCACCAGAGTACCAACGCAAAATTGCGCAGATTCAAATCCTAGTTAGGGTAGGTACCGGTACGTTATTCCCAAGGTAAACTGAATTCGTTACTCATAGTTTCTCGTGGCTTTGTATTTCAATAAAAAAAATTCATATGTAAGATAAGCAAACAAATGCTGCGCGCGTGCGTTACATCTGATTAGCTTGTAATCATTGCCATAATATTTAAAATTTTTCACGTAAGACTGTCCTGTATTTTTATGATAAAAATAAAAATAAATCCCCAATATTCTGATAACGCATTGCTCAGCCTTCCAAAAGGATCGAATGTTTCTACTTCCCTATTACCGCCTGCACATTTGAAAGAGCACAGTTGTTTACATCATTAGCCCTGCCAGTGAATGTATTCTATGCTTTGAGTTTCAGGTGGCAACGGATAAAAGGATTAAAGAAAAGAAACTACAAGGAGAGGGCGCTATTTTACATGTTGAATGCTTCCAGTTGCTATGAATTCAGTTACAATCAATGATTTTGTTAGTACTATTAGTATAAAGGATTTTGTTTTCAAGATTAGTGTTTTTTCTACTGGTATAAAACTACCGTTCAGTACTGGCCAGTTTTATAAAAACAGTTAAAAAAAAACCATCGAAATCATTTATCATACTCAGAAAAGAAACATCCTTTAAGGCATATATATACAGAAAAGAATGTCTTCACGTATGATTCAAAGCTAAAGTATAGTTTATAGTTTATAATTTCAATGACATCAAGAAAGGCTCATTCTGGGACATCAACGATACTGATCTCTCCTAAATACACTAATCCTCGGAGGGCAAATTTTTACTCCATAAAAACACCGAAGAAAACTGAAAGGAACCATGAAATAGCAAATGGTGAAGGTAATATGGCTCAGGATCAGTTGTTAACTATATATATATATATATATATATATATATATATATATATATATATATATATCTAATTATATATATTACACACATATATATATTATATATATATATATAATATATACATGTGCATGTATATATATATATATATATATATATATATATATATATATATATATATATATATACATGTGTAAAGGTATAAGCCAAGGAGGAAAGTGAAACACTAGAGTAGCGGCTCCAGTGTTTCACTTTCCTTCGGAGCTTATACATTTATTTATGCATTTATCACGTTCCAAACTTTAGTGATTCATTTATACATACATGTATGTATATATACATTTATATATATATATATGTATAAAAATGTACATATATATATATATATATATATATATAGGTATATATATATATATATATATTATATATAAAGTTTCCGTACAAAATCGCTAAGGTACACTGTAGTACATAAAACCGACTAGTGTCCCTCCACCACAGAGCCAATCGCAGATCAATGACTTGTAAAAGACAGAGAGTGTAGGGAGAGAGACAATCGAGAACCAGAGAGGCAAGAGGTGAAGATAATGAAAAGCAAAGAAAGAGCATCGTTCTTTTGAAGAGACCATAAAGAAATCGTTGTCGTGCCAAGGCTGCTGTTAGGGAGGGAAAAATCCATACTGGGCCAGAATAGTCCATTATCGGACAGGGACTACTTTGTCAAAAGTTTTCCTGTGGGTCGGGAGTTTCAGAATATTTGACTCGATTTAACATCCTCAGATATCTCTGGGCATATAAGTACATACATGCATACATATGTGTATATATATACATAATGCATACATATACACATATATACATATATTATACATATGGACGTAATTTATATATATAATAATATACACACATATATAATACACACACACACACACACACACACACATATATATATATATATATATATATATATATATATATATATATATATATATATATATATAATATATATCTCACTCAGTATACCTATGTATGGTAGGATTTTGTCAGAAAAAGACATACCGTGAAGATTAATGGGCGAAGAATAGTGTGGGTTCAGACACGGAAGAGCGAATGTGGAGCGTCTAATACATGTGTGTGTAAAGAGGGGTAACTGTTGTTGGTCTTCACGCAACTGGAGAAATTCTTACAATACAGACAGAGGTATGATATCGTGGGTGCCGAGTATGTATTATGATGTAGAATACGATCATTTGGGAGACAGCGATTTAAAGTTTTTACATTGTTTAAAAACGTTAAAATAGATGAGAAATACGCTTGCTTATTGTAAATTTTTGTTTGTTTGTGTGGTGTTTTTTATGTTGCACGGGACCAGTGGTTATTCAGCAACGGGACCAACAGCTTTACGTGACTTCCGAACCACGTCGAGAGTGAATTTCTATCACCAGAAATACACATCTCTTACTCCTCTGTGGAATGGCCGAGAATCGAACTCGCGGCCACCGAGGTGGCATGCCAAGACCATACCGATCACGCCACTGAGGCTCTATGCTAAGGGTAATAAATATTTTTTGGGGAATAGACTAAAAAGATGTTATCGATAGATTTTAGAGTAGCTAACGTTGGAGACGTTCTGTAATCAAGACATATCGCCCACTGGTGAAATCTGAACACAAGTGTTGACAAATGTTGGGTACATGAAAGCCAAAAAGATGGAGTCAATGTAGCTGATGATGGTAATGAAAAATGAGGTTTATCGCGGAACAGGCGAAGAAGCGCTTCAGTGGCGTGATCGGTATGGACTTGGCCTGACACATCGGTGGCCTCGAGTTCGATTCTCGGGCATTCCATTGACGGGTTAGAGATGTGTATTTCTGGTGATAGAAGTTCACTCTCGACGTGGTTCGGAAGTCACGTAAAGCCGCTGGTCCCGTTGTTGAATAACCACTGGTTCCATGCAACGTAAAATCACCACACAAACAGACAAAGGTGCTGTGAGCAACTCTGCAAAGGGTTAGAAAGAGAAGACGACTCGGAAAAATTTCCATGACAACTCTTTTGGAAAAGCAGTGTCACACAAATTATTGTTCTTATATTTAATCAAAACGGTGGAAGCTGATATTTAATAGCATATGTTATGACTGAAAGGGTGAACCATATATACGAAGACAAAGTTTAGCATTGGTGAAAAGATGAGTCAGGAATTCTGAGAAAACATCGGGAGAATGACCAACACCTATTGTACTTCGTAATTTCTAGGAAATAAAGAGCAGAATAATATCAACAAATTGCTCGCTTCAAGGAAGGAAAGGGGTGATGGAGTGTGTGTATGTGTGTGCGTGCACCCCCCAAGATTGAGGCGAGTGGCGCACTGTAAGGTATCACGAAAGAAACAGGCAATTTATTGGCAACACCTTCAGTTCAGTTTTCAGGAGAGAGGGTCCATCCTCGAGTAAGCAGGTAAAGTGTGGACAAAGAAAGATCTTCGTTCTTTCTCTCAATGAACAACTACTTACCAACTGAAACGGCTTCTAGATATTAAATTATTATATAAAAAAAGATAGCAAAACATAGCGGAGTAAATTAAATTATACAAAAATAACTAACAAATGATATTCGAAGATAAAACAAGAGTAAAGTCTTGAACACCAAGTACGAGGACGATGGTAATAAGGTAACCCAGAAGGGTATCTTGAGGCATTCCAAGTTACACTGTATGGCATGCTGCTGAATATTGCAAGGTAGCAATGATCACTCACCATTGATATTTTTTTTATATATATAATTCAACCACGGGCTACGATCAAAAACAGTCGATTCGCCATTACTTATTTGTTCACTACTAAGGTCAATACAGGCGTATTTGTGCCCAGATCTTTCATTCCTCTTCCGGTTCGAACTTGTGATCTAAAACTAATGAGCAAAACGTGCTCGCCCTTACACAATGAAAGAGAGAGAGAGAGAGAGAGAGAGAGAGAGAGAGAGAGAGAGAGAGAGAGAGAGGTTAAATAGCATTTGCACAATGTTACTGTTCTAGAGACGAAGACTGCCTCTACAGCTTTATTTATGTATGAAGGGCGCGATTAAATTAATTACCTTTTGCACGGTATTCATTTTCATATTTCCAGTGAATATATTTAAAAGGAAAAATGAATTCCGATGGCGGTTCGAAGCGTCCCCTTTCTCAGTGCCTGGCCAAGTAAACCCTTCAACAATGCCACGCTTTGTATCCTTCGTTTCATCGTAAAGCTGAACTTCCCTTTTCACATGGACTCACGTTCGTGTCATTTCATGTGACATATACTTGCACATTTCTTCAAAAGAAAATATTTATAAATTTGTATAAAACTTTCAATCTACTGCATACTTGCAGATATATATATTTATGTAACGAATAACATAAGCTGTGCAATAAATTAAAATAAAAGTTAGTTGTACCCGACGTTATTAATATAAAAAATATATATTTTCACAAAGACTTTGCTAACGTTTCTCTGCAATCCTCAGTGTACCGAGAACAGTAATTATTAACAAAATAATAACGAACGAACCCAAAGAGAGTATTATTTGTGAAATGACCATTTCCTTTCCGAGAGTCGAGAATTCTCCCTTTTCGTTGGGAATTCCTGCTTCGCAAAAAAATATAAAACTAATCTTGACGACAGAAAGCATCGGCTCCCATAAAATAGGATTACAAATCATATATGCGCCTAAATCTAAATAAAAAAATCACACATACTAAATCAAATAGTTACTCTAATTTTCCGCACAATAGTTTTACTTGTGAACAAAATAATAATGCAAGTACAAAAAATAATATTAGACTGAAGAATTTAATAACCAATAAAAAAAAAAGAATATGAAATAAGGATATTCAACGAAATTGGAATAACAATTCGATCAGCAAAAACCGACAAGGTAATTAATAAAAAGCAAGCTGCTAGTTTCCAACATTTTCATACGTTCCTACCTGTGGGTTGCAACATTTTTATATCAAAAGATCTCTTTCCCAAGATATGAGAAATGTCAAGAGCGGCTCTAAAAAGCTCTGGAAATATTCTGTACGGAATAAAGAAGAGAACAATGCAGTGGCAACAACAATGGAAACGTTATAATTCAAACCAGAAATACAAAACGCAGCACAAAACCCTCTAATGGAGTGTTGACCAGAACCTTAACTGGGAAAATACAGAGAGAGAGAGAGAGAGAGAGAGAGAGAGAGAGAGAGAGAGAGAGAGAGAGAGAGAGAGAGTTTTAATGCACTTTGTAAATATAAAAAAATGAATTATGCTCTTCCTTAACTAGTTTCATGACAATACTATACTCGTACATGTTCAGTTCCTGAGAACTAATATACAGTAATGTAGGAGTAGATCAGTTGGTTACCACCAGTTCTTAAATGAAAAATTAAAAAGAAGCTCAAATGGAGCATGCACAATGAGTTTGTGTACGTAATTATGAGCTACTTAATGGCTGGTCCTGGAGTTAACGCTCTTCAGTTCTCGCCTTGATGGTTAAAATCAAAGGACTATCATTCAGTTTAAACCCGGACATAAAAACCATTGGGTTCTCTTAACACAACTGGTTGAAATAATGAGGATGATGATGATGATGATACACATACACACACAAACACACAGACACACACACACATATATATATATACATATATATATATATATATATATATATATATATATGCGTGTATATATATATATATATATATATATATATTATATAATATATATCATGTATATATATATATATGATATATATATATATATATCTATTATATTTCGTATATTACACACACGCATATATAATATATATAATGATATATATACTCAGCATTTGCAGGATATTTAGCATTGCCCTAGCTGAAAAGTAGCTACTGAATGATTCAATGTGTTCTTAATGAAGGCATATTCTGTTTAACAAAACAATACTGAATGTGTCATAAAACGTTATCTGTCATGTGACGGATAAAATACTGTCTAATGTGCTTATCGCAGTTCGGTGTCTAATCCACTAGGCTGCAAAGAATGTTTTATATGAATAGCATATTCAATAATTTTTGTAAATGGCATATTTTATGCATATTGAGAATAAGGAATTGCAAGTAAGTGAAGAAATACGTTCTTTAGAAATTATTTAAAAACATTTTATAATTAAATTCCTTCTGTCTTTTACATTTTCTTTTAAAATCGGCGTCTTGAGAGATGTGCCAAACCTCATATAGAGGCCACTTGTTTTTTGGGGAAGTTCCTACTGCGAATGCCTAATCAGCTACAAATTGTGATGGGTTTTTGCTGTGAAAAACTGCTCCCATTAAAAATAAATGTATCGAAAACAGTAGGAGAAACGACCAAAACCAAAACCTAGTCAAACAGATGGGGTACATTGGACGTGGTAGGGGTTTGTCTCCATGCAGGATTAACAGTGTTTCCATGTACGTAGTACATCGTAAACGCAGCCTTTTTGAGATACAAGTCCAAACTTAATTTTTCCAATTCACTGCACATCCGCTAGTCTATGGCCATGGCAATTCTGGAATGGTCTGAGAATCATTAATATAAATTCTGGCCTTGAGGCCAAGGATCTTGCATATATTAATATGCAGCGAACACCTGGGTTTTGTCGCTTGGGAGACGGGAAAATCACAAACACACTACATTATACATACATCACATACATACATACATACATACATACATACTTATATATATATATTATATATATATTATTAACATATATATATGTATACTATATCTATATATATCTATATATATATTATAATATATATATATAATATATATATATATATATATATTATATATATATATATCATGAGTTTCTCACGAACATTTTTTTATTTATTTCTCAAATATTAAATTCACTATACCTTGGGCATAACTCACCACACAACGAATTAATTGTAAAAGAAAAAAACAACTAGGATAACCCTGATTCGCAACTATGCCCTTTTGGACTCATTTCGATTCGAATATCATATTTGAAATCGATCACACCATGTAAAGCAGTTAACTTTATATACATACACACATATATGTATGTATGCGTGTAGGCAAAGACTACTAAAAACTCTTAAAATACATCAAAGAAACTAATTTGTAATACAAGATTACTCTCACTTTCAAGCAAATTTATCTTTCGTATTCCATTTTCAAGATTACTTTCGCTTTCAAGCAAATTTATCTTTCGTATTCCATTTTTAAGAGCTTTGGGTCAATTACGTGCTACACATTTCAGGAACATATATCTATGATATCATTCAGACATATGTCGACGAGGTGCATAAGCCAAGAAATAAAAGAACAAAGACACTGCATCGATAGAATTGAGTTCGTTCTTGGCACGACATTCATCTTAAACTTTGTGCTACCTCCACAAACCCAAACCCACACACACCCAAACATTATACCCAAGATGCCGCATACTTACATTATATATATATATATGTATATACATACATATATATATATATATGTGTATATACATATATGTATATATACATATATATAGATATATATGTGTATATACTATATTGTATTTATATATATATATATAGATATATATGTATATGTACTATATACATATATGCATATATACATATAATATATATATATATACATATATATAGATATATATGTATATGTACTATATACATATATGCATATATACATATACATATATATATACGTATATATACATATACATATATATATATGTATATATGTATATATATATGTATATATACGTATATGCATATACATATATATATATATATATATATATATATATATATATATATATATATATACACACACAAACTTATATTCTTTTCCTTACCTTTGGATGATCTCTGACGGGGACAAGGACGCGAACTGTCAGTTTGATGGCTTTGTCTTTGGTGACGTCTGCCATTTTTCTGTCTTCCGGTTTGCCTGATCTCGTGCCTGACTGCAGCCGCTCAATCTCTGAAAGCAAACAATATGAAAATGGAATTAGTGATTGAAGAATCTCTTGACGCTTTTTATGCTAGAGAGCCAAGAATAAAATCGGGTGTAATTATTATAAATCGTTCTACACATCAGAAACGACAATTTGATGGAAAAGTGAGGAACTACTCCATTTGGAATACGTACGTAAAAGATCTGGATGTAATCATTTTGAACATAGAAATACATATTCAGTGTAGGATATAAATAGAATTACTCAATGGCACATACTTGAAATGAATTATTCTATGGAAGGGAATTCTTAATTTATCCATTAACAGGAATCAGAGGTAAAATACCCCTTTTGCCATGAGATATAACCCAAGTTCAAAGTTATGACAAATATTCGTTCATTATAAAATATGTAATTCATATAATAAAAGTTAAAGCAGTTAACCCTCAACCTCCATTGCTTCGGTATATGTTCATATTTTTACGCTAACAATGGCAACTGCTTTTCCATATTACCTTTTTTCAACAACAACAAACAAAATCTAAAAATGACTTTTATTCTTCATGGAAATGCGACAAAAAGAACAAGGTATGATCCGACCTTTAGCTTACTCGAATGCATGCAAGATCTTCCACTGACACTTAAGTTGCAAACATTATATTCCTAACTTAATGTGAAGTGGTCTTCGTAACTAATACTCATAATCAGTACTACTCATCCTAGCAACAAAGATAAAATAAAAGCGACACAATTAAACTTTCGCGCTTTTTAAATTCAAGCATGACGCCGAAAAGTTTCTTGATTTTATTAATAGGGCACACCCAAATATAAAATTTACTATGGAATGCAAAAGTGATAATAAACTACCGTTCCTAGATGTTTTAGTCTTACAACAGTATGATTATTTTAACACTACAGTTTACAGGAAGAGAACTTTTACAGGACTAGATTCATATTTTTGTAGTCACTATTTTTTATGGCTTTAAATTAAACTCTCTATCCACATTACTATATAGTGCCTTCTCACTGACATCTAGTTGGAAGTTTTTTCACAATGAAATCGACTTTTTACGTCAATATTTTACAAGCAATTATTCTCCCACTACACTTTTTCACAAGTATGTTTTTAAAAAAAGTTTTCATGCCACAAGTCTCCTTACCTACTGTGCCTAAGCTTCCATTTTAAGGAAATGTAACTTTAATCAATGAAAAAAAAATTATGATGCACTAAAAAAACTCTTATTTGATTATATACCAGATGTCCGATTTAATATCATCCCAACAAATCCACTTAGTTCAGGTAGTTTGTTTAAATTCAAGGATAAACTTGACCCTTTGATGAAATTGCGTTATACACAAGTTTAATTGCCCTAGCTGCAATCTAGGGACCTACGTGGGATCCACACAAGAGCTTGAAGGATCAGAATTGATTGCCATAAGGGCGTTAGCTATCAAACTGGTAACAAACTTGCTAATCCTGAATTGTCTAACATCAGACAGTAAAAGGTTTAGATATATTAGGAGGGGCACCGAGTGGCAAACTATTGACAATCCTGGAGTCCTTGTTTATTGAACAGCTTGTTCCTCAATTGAACACTGGGCAGTCTTCCTCGACAACTCTTTACCTTACGTGAACTGTTGCCTTTTGACATTTGTGGTTTGTTCCTTCTGACTTCCGTCCTTCCTTTCTCTCGATGGTTGGTTCTGCTACAACTAGTTTCAATTTTATTTATGATGCATTAATTCTTGTATTTGTATTTTAGCGCTTTTAATGTTAATTTTATTGTTTTTGGTCTTTATAGCTCGAAAATGAAACCTTTGTGTTTTGAAACGTCGCAATAATTGTATTTTAAGGACTACCTGAGATGTACTTCCTCCTTCAGCAGTCTTTTATTGTTCGAGTTACTAATAACCACCACCCCGTAGGGGAGGGGATAGTGCGTCACTGGACCTCATGCGGTGCACTGTAGGCATTACTTATGGTTCTTTGCAGCCACTTGATGCATAGAGCAGCTGCGAGGTTTTCCTCCTGTTACACCGTTCAAAACCTTTTACTGTCAATTTCCATTTCAGCGCTGAATGACCTCATAGGTCCTAGTGCTCTGCCTTTGGCCTAAATTCTATATTCAACTCAACTACTATGGGTTTCAGAGACAGTGCAAGCACGTTTTTTGCAATAACTCTGTAACGAACACTCGCATCAGAACGAGATTTTGCTATAGTGTATTACACACAGTGCCGTAATTTATAAGGGTATCGTGAATCACTAATTGTAAAGAATAAATACACTTAACCCTGTACCAAGAGGCAAAAACGCCAATAGCCAGAAATGGATACGAACGCAATAGTAAAAAGCTCCGCCTACCCTCTCCCCACACCACCGCCACCCCCGTCCTTCTTCCTTCTCTTCTCTCTCTGAGAGTTGCTTCAGTTTAAACTTATTTTGTATGATTTTTTTTTATCTATCTATCTATCTATTTATCTATCTATCTAATAATATACATTGTTGTATATATCTAACGATCCAGTCGGTTGTTAGCTGCCCGTTGACTGATTTATTTATGCACTGATCCGCTCATATCTCTCTCTCTCTCTTTGGTAGTGGTACCTGCTATAAATTGTTATTAGAGTAAGAGATATCTGAATGTACGGTGGAGCAGTAAAACAATAGACACTATGATTTATGGTAAAGCTACTGTTATATGTGCATCGGTATAATCAAGGGTTTAACTCTAGTGAATCTCCGGTAAAGAGGCTCAATTTTTATTTGTAACACAGATTAACTATAACTATAACCAGTTACCTATTCAACCATATATGAAGGCAGTTGGCACCTTTTTCATGGCTTAAAAAGTTGAAAAGTTGCGTGACAAACGAATTTCTGCAACCGTGCCGACAGTTACGTTCCGTGGTGGCCATATCCTCTTCACCTTCGTAATACAAGTACTATATTGCTGATACCCGAGTCCGCATGAGGATTACGAAGAAGGTAACCAACCACAAGTATAACAGTCGCTTTACCATAAATCATAGTGTCTATCGTTTTACTGCTCCACCATACATTCAGATATCTCCACTCTAATAACCATTTACAGTAGGTACCACTACCACACACACACACACACAGAGAGAGAGAGAGAGAGAGAGAGAGAGAGAGAGAGAGAGAGAGAGAGAGAGAGATGAGCGGATCAGTGCATAAATAAATAAGTCAACAGGCAGGTAACAACCGAGTGAATCGTTAGATATATTCACCAATGTAAACTATTATTAGATAGATAGATAGAAAAAATCGTACAAAATATGTTTAAACTGAAGTAACTTTCAGAGAGAGAGAGAGAGAGAGAGAGAGAGAGAGAGAGAGAGAGAGAGAGAGAGAGAGAGAGAGAGAGAGAGAGAGAGAGAGAGAGAGAGATATGAGCGAATCAATGCATAAATAAATCAGTCAACCGGCAGCTAACAACCAACTGGATCGTTAGATATATACAACAATGCAGAAGTCAGGTACTATGTCGAACCTCTAAGTAAATGGGGATACAATCCACAATGAAGTAAATTCCTCTTGTAGTTTAAAATATATAGTTCTTGTATAGGATTAAAGCTTTCGACCATCAACTGTGGTCTTGTTCACTAAAGTGTGATATGTCACCTCAAGGAACTAACAAGTAAGAGCACAAACATTTGAAAAAACAACGGTTAGGTAACAAGCTAGTTCATATTATGAATGATCAGGCGGTTGAGCCCTCGTTCTTTCCAGAATTCGTCTTGAATTCTGGAAAGAACGAGGGCTCAACCGCCTGATCATTCATAATATGAACTAGCTTGTTACCTAACCGTTGTTTTTTCAAATGTTTGTGCTCTTACTTGTTAGTTCCTTGAGGTGACATATCACACTTTAGTGAACAAGACCACAGTTGATGGTCGAAAGCTTTAATCCTATACAAGAACTATATATTTTAAACTACAAGAGGAGTTTACTTCATTGTGGATTGTATTCCCATATACAACAATGTATATTATTAGATAGATAGATAGATAGATAGAAACATAATACAAAATAAGTTTCAACTGAAGCAACTTTCAGAGAGAGAGAGAAGGGAAGATGAGGGAAGGAAGAAGGACAGGGGTGGCGGTGGAGTTGGGGGGAGAGGGTAGGCGGAGCTTTTTACTGTTGTGTTCGTATCCATTTCTGGCTGATGGTGTTTTTGCCTCTTGGTACAGCGACAAGTGTCTTTATTCTTTACAATTAGTGATTCACGATACCCTTATAAATTACGGCAGTGGGTGTAATACACTATAGCAAAATCTCGTTCTGATACGAGCGTTCGTTACAGAGTTATTGCAAAAAACGAGCTTGCACTGTCTCTGAAACCCATTGTAGTAACCATCATATCTTAGAACATTATATATGTATATTAGAACAGTGGTGGCCAAAGTTTTCAGCACGAAGACCACATCATTGGGCCATGAAAAGTCAAAGGGCAGCACCTTTTGCAGTCGGGCGGTGCTCTTTTAGATAATACAACAAATAGACAGCATGGTTGATAAAAACAAACAAATTCAGAGTCCATCACAAGCAATTCAATGAGGAAAAATATTTCTGGTCACAATTCTGCTCTACAATTCGTTTCAAGTCTGGCACAAGGTTGCTGTTAGAGACTCTCATCATTGCGTTTCAGTTGTGTCTGACAACATGGACCCGTTCTTGGACTTATTTGTCTTCATGCAGGAAAAACTCTGCTCACGGATGTAAGCGGAACCAAAAATAGAGAATAATCTGGCAGCAAAATTTCTTAAACATGGAAAACACTGAACTGAGAGCGACTTGTAAAACTCTACTAATGTTGGTTAGTGAAACATTTCCTTCAATGAATGATCAGTTTGAATGTCAGGTGCTCGATCGACATCAGCAGAGAAAGGAGTTCATTAAGTTGAATTTAATCTCAATCTGTATAAACCTATATTTTATAAACTGTAAATTATAGATGTTCAATCACAAAAATGTACTGATTTTTTTTTCTAATTTGCTGCATGCTTCAACGGGCCGCACAGACGCCATTGGATGGCCACTCGGACCACATTATGCCCGCCACTGATATATAATTACACACATATATCCTAAACACAGCAGATGAATGAACTGAGCGCAGAAATTTGGCAATATATTGTACAGATTTCAGCTAAATGTTCAACAAACTTGTGAACATCGACATGAAAGTAACCTTAAAATTTGTGTCTAATATGGACATAAACATGCGGATCATTATTACACTCTTATGGACATCATTAGTTCAGTACCTAAACCTCCAAAATGTAATTAAAATAATGTTCGGGCGTAGTCTCTTAACAAGACGCATACTAACCTGTCGCCTAATAAAAGAAACGACAAAATCGCTTTGGAAAGAGCAGATCGCAATTCAGGTGAATGTAATTCACTGCTGCCAAGTTGCAAATAGGAAAATGTAGCGATGGTGGTTAGATTACCAGATGGCATTACTGATTAGCCCATTAGTTTAGCATTTTCATATCCAAATTCACAAAAAACGTGTAATGAATATTCAAAGCAAGCAAATAATGCAATATGGGACTTGCCCTGAAGAAGAGGGGCAAAAAATGCCCCCTGACTGCATACAAACAAAACCGGGAAGAAGTCTAATTGATACTCTAAAAGGTAAAAGCTCGAACTAGAAAGAAAAGATTTAGAATGCGCAATACCCCATTATTTCACCTTACTCCTAATGAACGAGAACTTTGAGCCAGTCACAAAAGCCAGAGACCTGACCTTTCAAAAATTCCGAGTTACCCTTCTCAACTGCCTGTCACGTACGAGAGAGAGAGAGAAAAGGCACGATTCCTATTTTCCCAAGTTACACGGAACGCCGAAGAGTGAAACACGAGTGCGTATAAATCTTGGGAGGCAAGAAGATGGAAGAGAAACGAGAGAGGATAAAACGAAGACAACAAAGCTGACGGAGAGGGAGGAAGAAGTTGTTGCTTCAGCAAGAGAAGAAAAAGAAGTAGAAGGATGATCAATGACAGAGTTAATGAGATTCGTCAGTACTGAGCCAAGAGTAGGGAGGAAATAATAGGCGTAAGAGGCCTGTCAATAGACCAGCATACCCTCAAGTCTTGTTGGCGTAAGCAGAGCATATTTTCCATCTAAATTAAGTCTGTCCAATACAGTACAAAGCACGTGATTTTATATCTCTTCCTGAAGTTATGAGCCGGAATATCGTAAGGTACGGGAGTCAGGCGCTTTAGGGCGAAATTACATCTGCTTTTCAAGAGACGACGGGTCTCTGGCACAAGAAAAACTGATTTTCGGCACCTCACAAGAATGAGGAACCGACTCAAAGGTACGGATACTAACAACTCTCCAAGAAAATAACGCTCTCATGGAAGACGCCAAGCAGAAATCTTAAGACGATATTGTAAATTATAATTACCATTATTAGGAAATCTATCAATTCAGTCTATGTAGCCTGAAAGAGAATAGGTTACCGGCCTTAGTTGACATCAAGATGAAGATATGAATATTGCAACACTGATAACAAAGATATCTGAAGGAACTGAACGTTCACATCTACAATAACAATCACCACCTCTCATTTAGCGTTTATTAACTGGAAAAAGAAGGCAGGGAGTCGAAGGTATTATAAAGTAAGTCCAATACTATATCTACATTTATAATGCAAAGCGTTTCAATACAAAGCAAACCGTGGAACGGACAACTGGAATAATAAATTCTAAAACAGTCAAAGTTCATTCCTACTCGTTCTTGTACGTCCCTCACTAATCCACATCAGATCTCTTTTGCAACTAACAATTATATCTTGCAACAGGAGAGAACGAATACCTACAGCAAGATTTGTATTACCTGGACGCTAGATTATCTCTTTTTCAATTACAGTAATATCACAAACAAAACAGTTTTGTTCAAGAACATTATCGTTTTTAACACTGGGTATGAAAGGTTTACGCTTATATCAACAACATGGTACTGTTAGCTACGATAATGTTGAATGACGTGCCTTGCGATATATGTCTTACCAAAGTTGGAATATTAATAACTTACAAGAAAAGTAAGATCTAAAAGTGTAATCACTCACCACATAGTTTTCTATACACGTACTGGCTATCAGACAACAAAATTCTAGAATTAAAGTTCGATATGGGAGCTTGAATATAAAATGTTTGGCAACATGAGACAGCGCTATAAAGACAAACATGGGACACCGTGCTTATTACAATTTGCTCTAATGGCATCTTTGTTGTTAAAATGATAAACTTCCAAGTTCTGGTGGAAGCATAAGCGTCATACTGGGAGAGTTTTTGCGGTACGCAGACAAAATGTCGACATCAAATGTCGACATCGTTTAAATATCAATGGCTTAAAGGTCGATAGACAAAATGTCGACGGTCGTTACTTTTTACATGTCAATGTACCAAATAACTTATGGTGCAAAGAAATAAAAATTATGTCAATATATGTGCTGTAAATTTTGCACAGTTTGCTACTTTTCATAACAGGCTTTGTTTGTTTGTATGGTGTTTTTACGTTGCATGGAACCAGTGGTTATTCAGCAACGGGACCAACGGCTTTACGTGACTTCCGAACCACGTCGAGAGTGAACTTCTATCACCAGAAATACACACCTCTCACTCTTCAATGGAATGTCCGAGAATCAAACTTGCGACCACCGAGGTGGGACGCAAACACCATACCAACCACGGCACTGAGCCGCTTATAACAGGCTTTACAAAAGTAAAATCATTCAGAAAAGGAAACACTTGCTCGTACCGTAAAAAAAAAAAAAAAAAATGAGACCACCTCATTCTGTGACTAGTAACGAACATTTAAGAGTTACGCCGAAAAATATTTTCATAGTACTAAAGACGTGAATATTTATTCTACCTCAAGGAATCTTCAGCTTCTTAAAGGAAAAAGAAAATGGGTCAGTGATGGCAGCTCCGCTTGTGCTCCAACTGGAAAAAAAGCTTTACACAGTAAACGCCATGATACAGGAAAAAAGAAAAAAAAAGGGACTTCTTCTTAAGTATTGTGTTACAACTCTCAAAAATGAGAATACATATGACATAATACATAATATTCAGCCAGCTTTAAACTCATCACTTGCACCCATTTTCAGTAGACTTGGAACGTTCAGCCGTCAATAGCGTGAAAAAGTTTTTCCCAGAAGTTGAAATATCTGGATTTTTTTTTTTTAAGTTAGTGCCTCTAGCAAAAGGTACAAGGATTGGGTTTGCAGTGTTAGTACATAAATGCTGAAAATGCAATTATGTATCATAAAAAAAACTTCAAGTTTAAATTATCGCCCCCAGACGACGTGTATGATTGCTTTAACACTGACATCATCTATCGATGAAGAAACGGATAATATTTAAAATAGATTTCTACAGTACTTTAACGACATGGTTAGGCGTTTTTCAGCGTGGAAGAAGAAGGCGGCCAAAGTTTGAAGTTAACTTCTGGTCATGATATGACAGAACATTACTAAATGATTTACAAAGAACAAACAACTTGCTTGATGGCTTCAAAATACTTTCAAGAAGAGGATGAATGCGATTTACCCAACAGAAGAAAAAAATTCTTCGATACTCCCTTCATAAAAAGTACACAGATGATACTAGAACAAGTGTTCCAAGGAAAGGATGTTGGGAGAAAGAACAAAAAATATACTGAAGTAAACGCCAAGGTTGAAAAGCATCGTTGAAGGCTATGACACTGAAAACGCAATTGAATTTTTTGCGCAATGGCTCGTAATTTATAGTGTTGTATGGTTATTCCCGTATTGGATCTTTCAATGATTTTTATAATTCTTATCATGTTGCTTTAAATAAATATTCATATTACACTTCACTATTTTTGTAAAGTTCAATTCCCCTTTTGCTTTTCTTTGCAGCTTAAGGTACTTGGTCCGATAGTATTTAAAAAGTAACGCCCATCGACATTTAGTCCATTGATACTTAATGTCGACATTATGACCGTCAACATTTAGTCAGTCGACATTTTGATTTGATTTATAAACATTTTTGCCATTATGTCAAGCACTGGGGCAACTAAGGCCATTCAGCGCTGAAGCGGTAATTGACAGCAAAAGGTTTGAAAGGTGTTACAGGAGGAAAACCTCAAAGTTGCACTACGAAACAGTTGTTAGGAGAAGCGGACAGTAAGATAAGAAGAGAATAGGAACTGTCGACATTTAGACCTACTACCGTTTTAGCTGCTTGGTGGATCAGATAACGAGTTAGTGAGCGGAAAGTTAACTGAAGACAACATTAGTCTTAAAAGGATGTGAAATAGTTCAGCTTCTCTAAACCTTTAAGCTTCGATGTAAATATGTAAACCAGAAAATATGTTAGTTTTCAAACTCTTTTATACCAGGTGATGAGTTTTTCTCTCCCTCTCTCTGATTATATGCACAATTGTAAGTAAATGAGACTAAATTTGCAAGAACATAAAATGAAATCACTTGTTGAGGCATTCAAGTGGTAGTTAAGATTACATACTACACATCACATCACACTTGAGATTCGCGACAGCAGCGGGGTAAAAAAATTGAGAAAATCTGCAGGACGATTATTGAGCCAAATTGATTGTTATTATTGAGCCATGCTTACAAAGGCGTCCAACGTGAGAGAAAAGGACACATTAATTATTATTGAGCCATGGTTACAAAGGCGTCTGATGCGAGAGAAAGGGACAAATTGATTGTTGGTGATAAAATACTGTATTGCATAATCGATAATTTCAACTATAATAATAATAACGAGCTTTCTGAGAGTATTGCTTCATTTCCCCTACCGATCACTGACCAGCATCACTTAAGAGCATTCCAACTGATGAAAAGTCGAAGACATTAGTATGGTTTTATGGAAGGTAGTGCCAGATTGTAGTTATCTTTAATATAAAAATCATGGTTATGGTCACAAGGTCTTTAACCTTGGTGGCATCTTCAAGAATTTTATTACTGAAACATGCATGTACAATACAGTCTAGGTCTGAAAGTACAGTTCAAAAGTCAAGGCCAAGGTTAAGGCTGTGTATGGGGAGACAGAAACAGATAGATAGGCGACAATGGCCCACGTATTTTTTGTACCAAATCTGACAAAGCAAATCTAAGACAATTACATGGCCAAGAGTACAGTTACATACTATAAGACAGTCAAGACAATCTCCCCTCTTACACATCTATGTATGATGATCTGCCCACGTACAAAGTCTGGTGGAAATTCTATCAACCATGAGAAAGAGTTGTGATAATAAAGTGTGACAGAGTGAGGGACAATCCTTTTATGCACATCAGTACCATGGGTGAAATCCCTTCAATTGGATAAGTTATGATGACCAGGCAAGAGTGACACTATCGGAAAAAAAAATGTATAATAAAGGGAAACCTCATCACTGGAATATGAACGTCAAATACGAAATTACTATCTCTTCTAGTTCTAAATTTTGGGCTATGATCACGGTTGTTGCAGACAAATACACACAAGCGAACCGAATATTTCAGTCAAACGTGTGGGTAAGATCTGCCCGCAACAAATTTGACTGAAATCACCTTAACAACGTAAGAGGTGCTGTGATGACAAGGCAAGTGTGACAGACATACTAACAGACAGACTGACAATTTCCATGCCCATTTGTTCAAGTTATGTCTATCCCTGTACCAAGTTTTGCTGAAATACTTTCAACAACAAAAATATGTTGCCATGACAAGAAAAATGGAACAAATACACTGATCGATAAACTGAGGTCAGACTAGGAGATCATCCTTGTATTTGTCTTAATGAATAAAACAATCCATTAAACATGAGACAAATGAGACTGAACTCAACCTCCTACTCTTCTGGCAACAACTAGCTCTAAACTAACCAAAATACTTGTTAGGTTTGCTTGTGGAGCAAAATTCAATTGTGAAGTTAACAGCAGTCCAAAATGAAAATCTAGTGCTTTCCCAAAATCCTCCACACCTAAAAGTACTTGCACATGGTATCAGATATTTAATTCCTTACGCCTACAGACACTTCAAAAATTGTTCCATCATCTCAATTCTAGTATCCTTAGTAAGTACTAACTTGCAATTTCGCCACTGGAATGGAACCCTTGCTGTTAGTCGTGGACTGTCTACTATAATACAATTACAAGTTAGAATGTCACCAAGGAGTAACATATCTAGTAACCTGGCATGCAGTGAAGGATCAGTTTGTCTATTAACATAATCTTTTGTAATATGTCTAATAACTTTATACAATATTACAATAACTTATATAGAGCTATTCTATTAGTTTTACCAAGCACAACTAAGCAGCCACAATGGTACTAGAGTTATCATCACCCTGTTACTGTATATAACACTACAACTTCACCATTCTTATGGTTACTTTAAATAAACCTGTACCAGGGGCACCTTGACCTACTTTATTGCAAGAGTACCATGAAGTAACATGTCAAAATAACTTCTCAAATTTGTGTCACTTGAGCATGGTAATTTAACTGTCAAAGGTCACAATTAACAAAGCTTACAACTGAGAAACCTTAACCCTATTGATCATCTGCGAGCCCCCCCCCACCCCCCCAACAAACAAATATATGCAATGAGGGTTCCTTAACCTGTACTGTATCACAAATTAATAAGACAGAGGAGCATCATAACCATAAGGATCACTGGGTTATCAAGAGGTATCATAACCTAATCTGCCAGTTAAGCCCCCCTGTCAAAGAGGTACCAAAGTTAGTTAAGGGTAAAACATACTTGTTCACAGGAGCAACAAAACCTAATCGGCACGATGGTACCATTAACAAATCTGCCCTTGGTGTATTATAATCTAGCTATTGCCGAGGCTCTATAAGCTAACACAGTATTTAATTAAATTAATTACATAAACCCATCTGCATTTGGAGGCGAGAGTTATAATTTTACACTGGTTTTTGATGTTTTAAATGAATCTGACCCTCAAAACAATCAGATATATATATATATATATATATTTTTTGGTAAAACTCCACAAAAGAAATCTGGTTTGGCTCCTTGGTGGGAACCAATAATTCTTGTGGGGAACCAAAGAATATGGGAAATTCCAGGTGGTTTCGGTGGCCAGATATGCGAGGTTACTTTGTGACCCTATTTCTTTCAATTTTACTTGTTTAAAACTGGGTTGGTTCCAGGGGGAGGGGGGGGGGGTGGCAGAGCCCCCATCCTAGTAAGGGTCCAGCACCCTACGTTAGGTTAGGCATTATTACAGTAGTTCACAATCCTATTCATTTTAATTTACACAGATCTAGGTTTGTTTATGTGATGATCCTGTAGTAGGGGTGTAAGGATACTACCACCGTAGGTGCTGTGTGTCATAAAAGGCGACTAAAAGGACAGCTGCTGCCTTGCAATCCTACTTTTTAGTAAAAGGCTACGCCCACTGCCAATAACTGTGGTTCATGACAGCATGAGCATGTGGTCGTAAAAACCCTTTGCCAAACAATATACCATGCCTGATGATGCCTTTGCTAGAAGGACGTGGAGAAGGCGCATCAGGCAACCAACCCCTTAATGTAGGGATAACGGTGGGAAAGAAGAATAAGTTAGGTTAGGTAAGGTGTGGAGGGCAGGGTGCAAAGTCACCCAAACCAGGTTTGTGCCCAATCCCCTAACTTATGTTAGTTTAGCACCTTTTGTAATTTCACTTAGTTTTGCGTTTTCAACAATATTTTTGTTTAGAAGGGATGAACATCTAAAACCGTCGTAAAATACTAGCTTTCTGTTGTTCCCTAATCCAAGAAGCAGTGCCGGCCCCTGACGGTTATAGGTAGGGGAAGGGAGCAATTACCTAAAAAGCAAATAATTTCCAATGGGTTTGAAGGCCAGACCCGTTCGAAACAAAAAAAAAACCCTGAAGTAAAACAAATTTCAAAGTCAAAGGGAGAGGGTTGTACTATTAAAAACGCATCACCAATGTTACTCAAGTTACCATTACTAAACACTTAAATGGTTTTCATAACCTAATCTGACTGCAGCACCTCATCTACCTCTACCTTGTCAAAATGGATTACAGCGTTAGAAAGGGCATGGAATGGGTATACAAGACCTAAGGCACATCACACAATCTATGAAATATTTATACTTTCATCAGTTCTACTCATTAATAATAATTTTATGGTAATTCTAGGCACTAACTCAGCACAGACTGCAAGGAAAGTTCCAGCGAATACCACTAGCACTAGGTACTGGGGCGTCAAATGTATTTTGCTGTGTTTAGTACTTGCCCCTGGGGGTTAATTGCAGTCGACCCCCCAAAAATAACGGCAAATTCTTAATAAGGAACCCAAATACTATAGGAAACTGTAATTTCCAAAGAAGTACCCGACGCGGCGTTATTACCTAGATATGATATATAGGCTATGCAAACAGCACATGGCTATTACACATTCCACCAAGCTAAGACTGGAAGTAACACCGGTGCCTGAAATTTTCACATAATAAACAAATTTACTTTACTGTTATAACCATTTCAAACCTTAGTTACGCTTGCATTTTCACATGGAAGGTGTAATGACCATATCAAGACTGAGGATATCCAGTACTTACCGCTCTATTGGAAGAGGAGTACCTGTACTTAGTTAACATCTTGGATTGCTTTCTGCACAGTTCTAAGACATAGTAACAAGGAGTTCACCGACGAATAAAACGGTTGACTATTCATTACTCGAAAAAAATGTTACTTTAATTGAAACACTTCCAAACAATTCTTCGGTTACTCCAACACTTGTAAGTTAAAACTCACTAATTGAAATTGAATCCACCCTACTTGAGGCTACTTCAGAGTTCTGATGTGATTGTTTCTACATACCGCTCATTATATTAAGACATGAGTTACCATTTTAGATAATATTCTCCTGAATCTACGAGGTTGATATTTAAGGTTAAGAATATGTGGACATATTCTTAACCTTCAATATTAACCTGAAGATATTGTGTGGACCGTACTTATATAAAAAAATTAACGTTTTCAGACAATGTAAATATTATTTTGAGAAACATTATCCATGAAGGCATAATTATTGCTATTCAGTAATGCAGTGGTATACGTGACTGCTATTATTTCCAATATTACTAAAAGCCTTGGTGTTTATGTAATATTCATAATACATTGTATATATTGATTTAAGAGAAAAATCCTTAGTCTAGACTGTGAAGCTCTGGCAAACCCGCTAAGAGCACTGTTTATTATAATTATAGAAATACGAATCACTACAATGATGAACTGAACCCAGTGTTGGCTCTAACCCTTTACTGTGGCCAACATTACTCAGACTCCTACATTCACAAACGGCAACTATGATATTATTTGAAGATCCGAAATTTGCACAGTATACCATAACAATCCTAATCATCTGTAAGGTGCTAATTAACCTTATCAGAAAACAGGAAATTCATTAATGACGTTTAGTGCCCTATCAATTACCTTTACCTAGCAAAACAAAAATATACATATATATATATATAGTATATATATATAATATATAGCATATATATATATATAGATATAGTCAACATGAAGCAGCATGATCCTTTAAAACATCAATATATGTCAGCTGTTCGTCCTTATTTCTCCCTAGGTTGCAGAACTTCTCTGCCTCTAAAGGATAGTCCATCCTCCCTTACAAATTTATACACCACTATCCTTTAGTCTCCATTACCATCCTGGTGTATATGATTATCCCATCGTCTTACGCACAATAAATTATATAAAATAAACAATCTCTGACTTAAAAAAATTTCATATATACCGCTAATTAACATATGAAAATGAAAACTCTAATCATACCTCCTTACTAAGTATGTCTGAATTCTCAAAATCACAATAATCATACTTAATTATTCATGATGATAAAAGTACAAGCAAATGGAGTGAAATACAAAAAGTACATCATACAGAAGGGGATGGCCTCACAAAAAAGAAAAAATACAACATAATAGCCATTGCTCCAGTTGCACATCAATTGCTGAAACTTTAATGAACCCCAGTGCAGAACATTTCTGCAACATCAGTTTCCATGTTAAAGTTCACTGAACATCATCAGCACTGCCTTGAACCCCCTACATACGCTGCATCATTCACCTCCATGTCCCTCAAGCACTCTCCCACTCCGAGATGTACAGTCACTCATATAAGTTCATGGATGTCCAGGTATTTGAGAGAGATTTCCATTTCAACCCTTTCTGGATGACAGGCGTCTGAGAGTGCAAAACTGGCCAAATGTTCAACTACTTAACTATGCTGTAGAAAGTTTCAGTGTGTGCCCATCTTATTTCAATATACAGACCTGTTGTCCGGAAAGGGGTTTGATGGAATTAAGCTTTATGCTAGGAGACATCCATGAACTCATATGAGTAACTATACACTAGTATTACACCAGCCCCAGTTTTTTTTGTCATGACCCTAGGTTAGGTTAAGTTAGGTTGGGTTAGATTAGTTCAATGTAGGTTAGGTTAGGTTGGGTTAGATTAGTTCAATGTAGCATTCCAAAGGTAATTTGGGTGTGGGAAACATGATGGGATTATTTTCAAGAAGATTCAATGGTTAGTATTTAAGATATGGCACCTCGCTTTTTTAAGGTGAGGTCCCATAGGTACCTGGTTATAGTTCAGAAACAATGCTTCCAGGATATGATGTTGATTCCTTTCCAGTACCTCCTTTATACCATCTACCAAGATCTCTGTAAGCCTTCCACTTTTCCACCATCCTAGTATTTCCTTATTAAACTCTGTTCACTAACCTCTCTTAGGTTCTTCCCACACGATCAAACTTTCTCAAAGTATTCTTGTATATCCCGCGATGAAAGTTAACCTTTTTACCAGTTTTACATAGTTTCACATTTTTCACCCTTTCAATTCCTCTTATAACAGATGTAAAATTTCAATTTCTTTTTCATCAACTTGTAACATCCACACTTTATTTGCATAGAGAATAGTTGGCAAAACAATCTCCTCTTACATTTATACCTTACCTTCATAGATAAATACAGGTTTCATCCAATCTTTTGCAATCCCCTGGTTGCCTTTTGTGATTCACCTATTCTCGCATCCTACTAAGTACTAACATCCGTTACATTTATTTTAGAACATTTCTCGTCCAATTCTGCCTTCCATCATCAATAGAATTCACTGCTTCATCGTCCTGGTTTCCAGTTAACATCAAAATCTTTATCTCCCCTGTTTTACTTGTAAATTTTTTCTCTTGCAAAAACTTTCAAACACCTCTACGAAGATTCATTTGAGTTTGCATATAAGGAACTGTAGAAACTGGTGGGAAAAATCCTCAATATCTGTCCCAGTTCCCCCTAAAATTCTTTTTGAAAATGCCAAGACTTGACAAAATCAGGCACTTTTCGGAGTTTATCTCCGTACACGAAAATCCTTAGTCTTGTTATTTTATGAAAGTTTTGACTGTATACAGCCATGGCCATCCCAATTTCATGGAGTCTTTTGAAGAAAATGGTCAGACAATTAAAGTCCAGAGGTCCACATCAGGATTTTCATTCATCTCAACTTCCTACCATCACTTACAGGCCACCAATGTTCAAAAGCCTGTGTTGCCATAAAGCTTGGCTTAACCTATACCAACCAGTCTCTTGAAAAGTTGCTCGAAAACTAATTAGCAACAGGCTAAGACACTTTTTGAGTGATGGACATCACTATATGAACAGAAATTTTCTTAAATCTATAACAGATACATATTTATCCATTTTTCTTTTCACTTAAATGTGTGGCTCTTAAAGCTATAATTCTTTTAGTTCTTAGTATTCTGCAATGAGGTTGTTAGTCCCACTACCTTCTTTGCCCTGGCAGCAATGCACCAATTACTACAGTCATCGGGTACCTATCTCGCTACACTGCTGAGTTCAGCAAAGCCACAGTGAACCACACCATAATGAGCCTGTATCATTCCCACCTTCTTGTAATCGAACCAGGTTCTCTTGCTGGAAAGCAAATTTTTTTTTTTAACTGGGCTTATAAGGAAGAGGTCAGAGCCACACACTCTATTTCAGCCGAGGCCGTGACCCAGATAGTATATTAGACAGACCTTATCGGCAGGTCATATATGCCCGTAGCTCCCCTTCCCTTTCCTGCTACTAAGTTACTTTTGTGGTGCATACAATCCACATTCCACCCAAAGTTCCTTGATATTTGCTTTAAGCAATTAAAGTTATAGTGCGTTCCTGCATTGCAGGTTAGGTAAGCGTGCTTGCTGTGTACTCGTCTGTGTTCCCACGGTGCCATTCTTCCCTCAACTGCCATCACTGAGTAAAGTCTACTGGATGGAAGATTGAATATTTATTTTATGCTCTATGTACAGAATTTGCAATATCCTATTCCCCTTAACGTATTTCTTGGAGGTTCTCTCAATAGTAAAATTGCCTCGACAGCGGCACTACTGGCTTTGTTACTTAACGTAATTACAGTGCCACAGAGCTAGTGATATGGCTCCTAAGCACATACCTTCTGATTTAACAAATGATAATAATTTATTAAGTGAAACTTTGCTTTTCCCTTAATTTCCGCTTAGTTTTAGCTATAACGAACTTTATCCTATTCTGGTTATCAGTGTGAGACCCAAAGTTGGATGCCCTTTTACTCCTGGTAAGCTTAATGTAAACTTTGCACGGTCACGCCTGTAACAATATATATATATATATATATATATATATATATATATAGATAATATATATATATATATATAAATATATATATATATATTATATTATATTATATCATAATTGCGAATGGTAAAACCTTAATGTGGAAGGATATGACAACAACTATATCCATTTGTAATCAAACTTCGAAGAGATACTATCATAAATTAGTGTTTATGATTCATATTTGCCAGCTATTAACCCACTTAGAAAGACGCAAAGAACCAAATAACCTGACTTAAAAAGAGAGAGAGAGAGAGAGAGAGAAAAAAAAAGCTGAGACAGAAGGTAGAGGAAAAAAAATCTTTCCGCTAAATGATTTTTTAAATTTCAAACTTTCCTCGGTAAATTCAAACTTCGAAAGTTATGCCGACTGGGCGAGAGTGGGAGGGAGGGAGAGAGAGAGAGTGAAAAGGAGAGACAGAAGACAAACGCACAGAAGGGCGAGGAGAAACTGAGAGATCCAATTAAGTTATATAAAGGTACAGAACGAGGACTGAAAAGGTGTAACTCGGAGGGGAGCCGGATCGGGACTGACAATAAGGCCCAACGATGACGAAGGGGTGGTACAGGAGAGAGAGAGAGAGAGAGAGAGAGAGAGAGAGAGAGAGAGAGAGAGACTGCGCGACAGAAAACGAAGTAGGGCCCACCGGGTGAGGGAGGCACTTTAGCGGAAAGAAGTGAAGTGCTGCACCTTCAGGGGAGGGGAGGGGAGGGGCCTGGAGGTGGGGGTGGGGGTGAGGGGGGGTTAAGGGGAGGTGAAGATGCTGTCACTAGAGGTCGCTATTACATTCACTTAACCCCGACCATCAAAGGGGGAACAGGTGGAGGGCTCAAGAGCTTTGGGATGCCGCCAAATTGGAGAAGCAAAGGAGGGCATTAGGGGAGGTGGGCCCTCTCGATCCCTCTTGAAGGCTCCGGCATATACGCACGTACACACACACACACTCTCTCTCTCTCTCTCTCTCTCTCTCTCTCTCTCTCTCTCTCATTCCGTTGTAATTTATCAGTATGTCAGTAACACGATGTAGCATCTAAATATAAATATTCCATATCCTTATCACGAACATCCAAATGAAAAAAAGTAACTGACAGATAAAAATACCTTACTATGTATCCAATAAGTAATATGTACACAGAAGTACTTTACTCAGCAGCATAAATGACAAAAACTGAAGCACATGACTTGTGTTGATTAAGGTCCTGTTCATTCCTTTGGTTGACTCGAATCGCGGAAAATACTGAGTGTTTGGCAAGATTCCTCTTATTTCCTCCACAAGTGCTTCCCATCGACAGTCTAAATTGCTTCCAGTTTTTCTACTTTTCTATAACCACACATTACAAAAACAAACACGCGCACGATAAATAAACAAACACACACACACACACACACACATATATATATATACATATGTATATATATATATATATATATATATATATTCATACATACATACATACGCATATGTACATGTGTATGATGTGTGTGTTTGTGTGCGTGGACATGCGCGCAACTATGAGTGTTTCATGCAGCCATGCAGTAATCAATTGTCACAATGCCACGCGCATATACATACACACATATATACATACATAATTATATATATACAGTATATATAGCATATAAAGTTAGACAGATAGACATATACATAATTATAAATTGAGAGAACATATAACAGGAAATACATGAATCTGCATTTGAGTAAGCAATTCCCTGTTTCATGTAAAATGATACCGACTTAAAAACCAAAACACAAAATTCAAATCAAAATAGACAGAATAGCATTGATAACTGGATCATCATATTTAAAATTCAGGATCAAACAGAACGGTATCTGTACAAGAATATAAAATGCGCTGGAATCCATAAAACGGATGAAACAGTACCAGATATTGTACTTTATATTTTATAGATGTTACATTCCTTTGAATATGGGTCAATAGACGAGCTACATTCTATGACAAAAGGTGCAATGATCGCCCCCCGCCCCCCAACACAAAAAACATATTTCAGTATCACAAAAAACCAAGAATATGAGAAAGAAAACGCACTGAATTCACAAAAAGAAACCAATGAAATGGGTCTACGGTTCGACCCACTTCCATCAAATTGGCACCCGTGCTTTCTAACCACATGAAACACCCAAGTGATTAAAAAGGGCAATCAAGCTACCGTAAAAAGGGGTTGGACATTTTCGGTCCTTTAAAACAAAGACTTGATTATTTTGGGGCGATGGACTGGAAAAGGTTAATGATGACGAACAGGAGGAGTGAAGTCATTTGACAACTCTTATGAATAGCTGTGAATTTGTTTGTTTGCTTCTTTTACTTTATTTCCAGAATTTCTGTTTTCTTGGTCATTTATATTCTTACAATGAAAATAGTGACATTAAGTTATTTTGGCAAACACGAAAGGTGAAAAAAATACTCCAAATCATTATTTCAAAATATTCTTTCCAATAATGTGGCATAAAATGGGGTTAAAACCTGTCATGCAAACTACTATGAGGATAATAAAGACAGGCATCTAACTACCAATAATACTATGACAATCACTATTCTTATTATAGTCACTGTCAAAATATATCTTTAATGATTAGGGCTCACGAGGGACTAAATACTTTACCGTTAATAAAGCTACCATAAAATGAATGGGTAAATCAGAGAAAAGAGTCAGAAAATTAATGAAATAAAAAAATAAACAGCATTCAGTTTCAAGGACATAAATAACACTTCTCACTGCTAAATTAAGATAAAGTTGAAAAGAAAGATCGTAGACCCTGAGCTATCGTCTTTATTTCATGACCTGTGCTGTTACCAGGTCTTGAAATAAAAACGAAAGCTCAGGGTCTACGATCTTTCTTTTCTTCAACTTTTCCTGCGAGAGCTTCTTATAAATTAAGAAAGTGAAATACTGAAATACTGTCCTAGTATAACTTCGTCAAATAATTCGACAACGCTAATCAGTTTGGTTATGATGCAAGAACGACAAAATAATCATAAAAAAATTGTTGATGTTACTCTCTGATAAGTCAGTAACTCATATACGAGTACCATGCATAACATGGTAAAGGAATAATCAGAAAATATTCCCAAGGGAAACGATAATATGAAACGTAGGAAATGGAAGTGAGTACAACAGACATAACTAACAAGAAGAAAATTTTGGAGTGTGAAAATCAAAGATGGTTTGACGTTAGCTCCAATAATATATATATGTTTAGGCACGTTTCCAGAAAAATTTCATTATGGGCCGTGTTGACCTTAGTAGTGAATTATGTATGTGATATTTAGTTAACTGTAGTAGGTAGCAGCCAGTATACAAGAAAACCCTCTTCCCCTCCTCGCCCCCTCCACAAAAAAAAAAAAAAAAAAAAATTGTTGAGAATGGGAAGATAAAAACCTATGGAGACACCAAAATTATGGGTGAAAACGCGTATATATATAATATATATAATTATATACTATAATATATATATATATAAATATATAATATCTTTACATATATATGATATATATATATCTATATATATAAGTCTATCACATTACCGTGATTCATATACATATATCGAACTACAAATGTCCTTTAATATATAATTCGCTCTACCTCGGAATTAATATATTTTCATATATTTTTAACCGAGGGGAATTTATTAAGCGATAATAGAATTGGCGATCGACAGGCGCGAACCATCGACCTCTCAATTCCAGGACTGGCAGTGAAGCCCCGGTGGCGGGGTGGTCTGGGGCTTCTTTGCCAGTCCTGGAATTGAGAGGTCGATGGTTCGCGCCTGTCGATCGCCAATTCTATTATCGCTTAATAAATTGCCCCTCGGTTAAACATATATGAAAATATATTAATTCCGAGGTAGAGTGAATTAGATATTAAAGGACATTTGTAGTTCTATATATATATATATATATATATATATATATATATATATATATATATATATATATATATATATATATATATATTCACAAACATCGGTTACTATCGAATTGACTATATTATACTTTGGGAATAATATAGTAATTAAAAATGATAAGTGCTCCCGAGCCGGCGAGGATTCGAACCATGGCCCAGATTATATAGACTAAAAGAAATTTAGGATCAGCGTCATAAACATAAGAAACCTCGGCTAACGATAAAACACCCACACCCGCAGCAAGAAAAGGGATAATTCTGTATTTTTAGATAAAGTAGTTTTAATCCATTTTCACTGGGTCCTATTTCTTCGATTTCTCCCTCCGTGCTACTTTCGGCATTGCGCCTCATAGCTGCTTGGCAGCGTGCCACACCGTCTTCCAGGGCGCGTGGTACAGTTAAAACTTTACATTCCCACTCGCTGTGTTCCAGAACTTTAACCCCTTTAAGCAGACTCTCGTCCTTTTCATATAAAAAAACATTATGAATTTCCTGCTCTCTTTGGTGATTCTTAAATTTTACGACCAATCTCTGTATGCCGAGCTGTATTATTATTTTAAGTAATATTTGACAATTAGCAATGTGGTCATGCCTATTTTTCTTGAAGTCATTATAATTAATGACTGGTTTTGGATAAAGTGCTTAAAAGGAAATTCCTCAAAAACCATGCTACCTGTCCTATTCAGACCTATAATTATTTTTTTTGTAAAAAGTATGTGGTAGCAAGATTTTACGTGTATGTTAGGATGCAAATTAAAACAAAGTAAAAAATATAACTCCGGTTATGTGTATATATACTCGTGTGTGTGTGTGGTGTGTGTGTGTGTATATATATATATATATATATATCTATATATATATATATATATATATATATATATATATATATATATATATTTGTGTGTGTGTGTGTGTGTGTGTGTGTGTGGAGAAAGGTTTATGTCAAAAGCTGATGCTTTTGAAGGAATCTTAAAATCAAGAACTCGGTTATTTGCGACGTTTGATAAGAGACAAAAGGCTACATAAATGTTTAATCTCTTTGAAACCGGACTCCCTTCAAAGCCTTATGCATGAACAACCATGAAAGAAAGAACACTGAAATAACCTGATACGAATTTGGGTGCAAAAAGTTTTGAATAGGAAATGTAATAAAAATCTGACGGATAATCTTGCAAACTACGATGTAAAAAGCTAAACTGGAGTTACACACACGGTGACTTGTCTCTTTCTTGATTATATCTTGCAGTTCGTAATATTTTTCCAATTCTTAGCTTCTGGCATACCTTGTATTTATGTTTCCTTCAGCAATTGTTGGTGTGGCTGGGATTTTCATTGTCCATGTTTTTTAGGGCGTAGCGGTGCCCTTCAATATTCACATTATGCTACAGAGGCACTTTACAGCAAGAGTGGGGTTAAAGGTCAGGTGCCACAGATGAAGAGAATGTCATAATGCTCAGGGGTTATAATAATGTCAATGTTAATAGAAGGGTGAACAAATTGTTAAGAAAAAGGCGTTATTCATTACCCTTAATTTCCATTTAATTAAGTGCACCAAGTGTTTGTGTGAGTATCCGTATAGAGAGAGAGAGAGAGAGAGAGAGAGAGAGAGAGAGAGAGAGAGAGAGAGAGAGAGAGAGAGAGAGAGGACGTAACCGACAATTCACGTTATCCTTGAAGTTACATCTAAGCAGAAAAAACTCAGCCCGCTTTGACATGTGTTTGCACACTTCTATAGGAGATTTGCTGCATATAAATACTGCCAATGAGATGGCAAGTCTGTGCCCACTAACCAACGATCAACATAATAAACCAGTTTCCTGGGAATTTTAAATGATCAAAAATGTCCCAATGACGTATATTTGAATTAATTTTTTTTATTAAAACACAACATCTGTCTATCTAGATACAAAACGTACATCTCAATGAAGGGTTGAATAATATTTGAGGAAACATTGTGCCTGACAAGCATGTAAGGGAGCACAGTTAGCTTAAAATGACTATTTCTCTTGCACCCTTCGAAACGTTCGGCGAGATGACGACACTCTTAATTAAAACGAAGCAGGATTGTAAGTGTAAACAAAGTTAGTTCAGTGCTGTAAAACGTTAAACTTTAATTGCATTACTTTCAGAGTTGTAGAGCTATTTTAACTTTTTCACTGACTCTTATGCAATCTATGAAAAAACTTTTAACTATACATTATGCGCACACCCCTATGCAAATGCAAATAAAGATGCACTTAACCCTCTGCGATGACTAGAGTTATGAAGTAGTAAGATGAGTGCTATTTCACTGCTAAGCATTTATTGTACAAATATTGACAAATACTTGTTTTAATGAAAAGTATATTAAATTTTCCCTGATTTGTTATTTCCGTTAACCTGTGGTTCTATCTGGTTATAAACGCACGGCTGAATGGACCCGTTCGTCTGTGTCGAAATGAGAAGAGAGAGAGAGAGAGAGAGAGAGAGAGAGATTACGGAGGACGGGTCGTTTACGACTTAAGGTATTTTCCTGCATAAATCCATCGCGTATCTGTTCCTCAAGCAGTGAAAATGAAATACTTTTATACAATTGCGGTTGTTCGCTTGCCAAGGTCAAGGAAGGCAAGACAACTACATAGCACCCTTGTTCCAAAAGACTGGTTGAACGGCGAAATAATACCTAGGGGGAGGTAGGTAACCTTAGAACAAAGAAAATTAAATTTTCGCAGAAAAACTCGAATTTCAAAGATTTTCGTATTCATTTTTTTCTACATGCTACGCGTTTCAGTTAATGCAGTACATACATATACATAAATATTGTTTGTCATGAAATTCTAAACTTACTGCCTACCTTTGATATTATGCAATGTTCTCTAATCTAAGATAATAATTTTGCATTTCGGAATGGCCTGAAATCTAAAAATTGCAAGGCAAAATAAAAACGGCAAGAATCCATTAATGGAAGTCTAATTTTCGCAGAGAACATTTTCCGAAGAAAAACTTATAACCAAAACTGATGAAAACAGGTTCTGCACGAAACCGAAAAGTATCTAGACAGCCGTCAAAGTCATATCTAACCGACCTCAACAGTTCCAAGCGCCTCAGTGGCGTGGTTGGTATGGTCTTTGCCTGACATTCCATTGAGGAGCCAGAGATGGTGATATAAGTTCACTCTCGACGTGGTTCGGAAGTCACGTAAAGCCGTTGGTCCCGTTGCTGAATAACCACTGGTTCCGTGCAACGTAAAAGCACCAAACGAACAAGCAATCAACAGTTCCGAGCGAGCGTGAGCATAATTATTTGATATTGTAAAACTGTTCTTGCGATGCATTACTTCCAATTAATCGAATATTTATTTTTCTTTCACTTGCAACTTAACAATGCCCACGTCTGTTAACATCGCGCAAAAAGCATTTACGGCTCATTGTCTCAATCTAACAAGTCTCTTAGAATGGAAAATAATGTTTCTCAGGAAATATAAAAGACAATACCGTTTCCGGGCCTGATAGCTGTGAATGAGGTTTCCACCTATGAGATTTTGATTTTCCACAAACGTCGTCGTTAAAGGCTCTCAATACCTCTTATTACTACGCATACTCATTAAGTCACAACATCCTAAATTGGGAACATACCTCTGTGATCAAATTATTGAGATTTCTAAAATTAGGAAACGATGTTCATTTCTCTTAAGAAGTATGTGTTAATATGTAAAAGAGGTAAGTCAGTACTCCATAGTGTATTTGTATTAACCACAAATTCATTAAGCAATACACGAAATCAGAGAATCACCAAATGAATAAAGAACTTTTCATATCAGGACAGTTATGTCGTACCTTCGATTTGCTATCAAAAGTGGCGAATCTCACCACTGTTCTAATTCTGGGTCACATAGATTATTGGGAGAGGAATGCAAATAGCAACACAGTCTTAAAATATACAGGTTCTGAATGTAATATCATTGTTACCGCTCACCCTTTGTTGTCACACTGAAAGAATTCAGATTATGCTAAAGTCAGTTTTGAAAAGAACTCTGGGAAGAAAAGTTGTATAAAGAATTTCTGAACCTTTCATTGCACTTCACTTGACAAATCTTCATGATTCTGGCCGGCTGATCTTGTGTTGTCCTCGAGCAGTGAGAAATGGAATTTAAGGAAATGGTGTTTATAAACTCTTATTTGCTGATGTGAATTTCAATAATTATTAACATGCAATTCATAATACTGTGAATCCTGTCAACTGTATTACAAGAACTGACTAAATCGTTTTACAAAGCCCCTTCCCCTAGTTTTTCCCTCTAAGTCCAGTGTTCCATTTCATGCGAAGACAAATAATCCCTTCCCTATAACAAAGGATTTCAATATCCCTGTTACTTATCAAACCTTTATGAAAGAGGACACCAAAAGCGCTGGCATAAATGTTCAAGGAGAAGGTGTATGGCGGAATAACAAGGAACTGATAATAATACAACTTGGAGGGGAGTGATTTTTGTCAGGCCACATGGCGCCACTTCATAACGATGATTGCGCGGGAGTTTTCTCAGACTGCAAAAGGAGGTCGCTGGCATCTCCTTGGCAACCTCCGATGGCTTGAATGGACCTAATGCAGGTGAAACTGCAGCGTTCATCTCTGTGTGTCTGTCCGCCTTTTTCCATGCTTGTCATCTGTTCTTTAGTAGATCTACAGTAACATCTTGCCTGCCTGTGTATGTCTTATTTGATTGTCTTTTTTTTTTATTTGTCGAATATAGGAAAGGGTCCTCAATTGTTGAATCGCAAATAAATAAACGGCTCACTCCTGCTTATCCCTTAACACGAGAGAGAGAGAGAGAGAGAGAGAGAGAGAGAGAGAGAGAATAGCATGCTAAGCACATGTCTGCGGCTTCCTATTGATTTGGGTACCCTCCTGTCGTGCAAAGGAAAAATATCTCTCGCTACACTCGCACTGTGTGAATGAAAGAAGTAATTTTTTCGCTGAATCTCTTTTATTCCTTTGCACGAATTGAGGAAAACAACCAATCTTTGTCTGCATATTTTTATGCATGCACTGAACAACAAAGCTTACACATTTTTATATGTCTATATGTATGCACTGAAGGGCATAAACCAGTATGTATGTATATGTATGCACACATTTATTTTGATCTTTAAGTATGTAAGGAAGGACACAAGGCATAACGTCTATGTAGGCATTCAAAGACACTGACCATACAGTTCCATATATGCACTGAAAGACACCTGTTTCTATTTATTTCTATGGATAAACTGAAGAAAACATACCACCCATGTATGTGTATCACCATATCTCCACTGTAGAACATAACCTATCACATTGCACGTTTCTTTTTATAAGCAACGAGGTCATAATTCATCTAATTCTAAGTATCTCTGTGGAAGCACTAAAGGATATCATCCATTTATAGACATGTATGTGCATATATGTATGAAGTTCATACACCACATATTCCTGTCTCTATTTAGATTTTTATTAATGGAGTGCATGCTTGTGCATGAATAACCCATTTTCTTCCGTGATTATCTAGGCATGGATGAAGGCAAAAAGCTACTGTATATTTGCAGATAGTCAGAACAGTTTGACAACACCCTTACCTTTAAGATGCTCAGTATACTTATCTTCTTTCTATTTAGAAATGACAAATATCTCTGCAGAACTTGTATTTCTTCGAGTTACCCTTGCCTCCCTTTCATTTCTTAATTGAATCTTCTGGGAATTCTTATTAAGAAGCCATTCCATGGTAAAAAAAAATGTACAATATAATAATATTATCGAATTTTCCAATCACAACTGTATGGAATCAGAGTAACTCTCACGAGCCTCTTTCTGACCGCTGCGAATCTATTGACGTCTTCGCCCTTTTCTTCTTTTAATGATTGTCAGAATTTTTTGATGTTTCAAGAGATATTAATACCAATATGAAAGGTGTATAACAAAACAGTTACACTAATACACTTCTGAAACTGGTTATAAAAGTATTGCGATACATTTCTATTTGAAAATTGTAAAATACTCGGTATTATTTTACTCTACGCAAGCGCTTTCTAATGTGACTCCTTGTGCTGCAGTCGTCTTGTTTCAAAGCCGGATAGTGAAATCTCATGTTGAGAAACCTTAGGGTTCTGCAAGATTTGGCTATGGAACAACGTCCTACACAGTAGGAGTGTAGGACCTACAGCATACTTAAAATTATATAAATTGGTGTCTCCTGTCTGTTTACCCTCCCCTCATATAAACTCTAAGGCTGTTCCGCATAATTTCTGACAAAAATACAGATAGTCAGGTACGCTTTCTCTTAGCAATTCGGTGCGAAATAGCTATCTCCAGCAATATTTTCACTCGACTGTTACTCCTCGTGAGAGGCGTCCTTGTTTATCCAAAGCACAAGTTCCCATTTGTATTCTGAAAAATGCACAAAACCTTATGATAGATTGCAGCCATGAACACAGACAAGGATATGCACAGATACTGTTTTCAGTCTTACCACCGATGTTAAAAGAGTCATGAGCCGAAATACCACAGGCACTGAAGGGTATCTTTTGGACAACATTTCAGTCACCTGACTTTTGCCGACTAGAAAACCGCCATTTGAAAGAGTAGATTTATAGATAAGGAAAACCAAGAGCACAGAGAGAAATTCCTAAGGAGAGTAAATTGTCAAAGGAAAGAACAGCCAATTCCATATTCCTGTCACTGTTATCTGTTCGTAGTAAGGACCGATATTCAAGTTCTTTAGTGACGATCTATTTTCAAGAAAAAATTTGGGAATTATAATGAAAGTGAGTTCATTTTCCATCACTTTTACGGCGGCGTCTCCTTTCTATTAATATATATCACGTAGTTGCCTTCTCCAATAGGATTGTATTGGCAACGGCAACGTAAGCTTCTTTCTAATGAGAGAGAGAGAGAGAGAGAGAGAGAGAGAGAGAGAGAGAGAGAGAGAGAGAAATTCTCCTTTTCCGGTGAGTTCAAGTATACTGATCTTTCACCTTGAAAATACATCGACGCACTAATTCACGCCCATCTAGCCTCCAAAGCAGATAGGGTACTTATTTAAGAAAGGTTTTATTTTCGACCCTTGTAACTCAAAGCACAAGGAAAGTGGATTGGATAAGGAGTGGAACGCCATTCGAGAGACCTCTTGCGTTTTTAATGAAGTCTTTCGGGGGTGTTTGTCGCCTTTAAATCTTGATCATAAGACTTGACTTGCTTCCCCCTTCAGCCAATCAGGGATCATCCCTTATCAAATCGTATCATGGCGAAATTAACATTCGAGAGAAACGTGCAAAATTAATTTAATTAGCACGACATTAGATCTAAAGAGACGCTATCGCCTTCTCCCATCCGCTAAACTACGGCAGATAAAATGAAGATTCTCATTTCAAAATCCTAATATGTATTCATGCGTAAATAAGGTAAAGAAGTAGAAACTGCGCGCGAATCAATGGCCCCTACCGCCCCCGCCCCCATCCCCAATCAGATATCCCTTTTTGCCTTGTGGGGAAGCTGGCTGTCTGTTCCATCTGTCCTTTAAATCTGAAATAAAATTAAATTCTTATCCGAGGACATTTAACCAACGTCAGAGGAATTTAGCAGTGTGTCACAGCGACTTTAGATGAAATACGCTTTTGACAAACGCATTCTTCATTTTAAGATTTTCTTTCATGTCTCTTTATGAATTAAAATGGATAAAATGAATACAAAAATTTTGCATATTTTAATAATTTTCTCTCTTCAAATTTTTATCAGCTGCGATAATCTTATAATAATTTGCAGATTCTTGGAGAATCTAGCCCTTTGCTACTAAGAAATTATTGTCTGCTTATATATCATTCAACTTGGTCCAATTCACGTTGAGAAAGAAAGAGAGAGAGAGAGAGAGAGAGAGAGAGAGAGAGAGAGAGAGAGAGAGAGAGATGCTTACAGTTCTTATGAATGCTCAGGCATATAACATACACATGTATCCACACACGATATAAAATTCTTAGCAGACTTAAAACTCTTTTCGGCCTAACTTAAAGCTTCCCTCACTCTAATCTTGATGAGTCTAAGCAGGATTTGAGGCGAAAGTTTATAACTTAAAGAGGATGAAAGCCGAATACTTAACTTTCGAACGTTAGAAGCTATAAAGTTTTTCTCTCCTACCAAAAACTGATTTTGGTGAAGGAGTCATATTAAGTTTCGCCAAATACCCATTGAAGTCACACGTTCCATAAAAATAAAACAATAAAAAGAATAAATAAGATCAAATTAAACATTTCAGATATCCATATAAGGCAAACAGTCCAATAATAATAGAAAGCACAAACAGTTTTAAAAATCTTTAGAAATGTCATCCGAACAGAAAATGATGAGTGAAAGTGCAATAGTTTTTAAACAAAAAAGCGTTCATTGAATCATCATTACACCGGGTACAACCGATTACGATTCATTCTAATACAACGACCACTGTCAAACTCAGAATGTAACGGCGAGGCATCAAAACACTTATTATCAATTTACCCTTATCGCTCGCGAACAAAATCATTTCATGGTTCATATGGTCAATTGCAGTCCTCTTATGCTGCAACGGCTGATACTAAATCTGATACTCATATTCCCGACGCTGACAATAAAGGGCATCATAAAAAGAGTGGCAGCAGCGGTAATAGTTATTGTTATCCCGGATGATACGATCTGGTATTAAGCACTTGAGAGGAAACACCAATAATGTTATATGCTTTTCTTTTGCATCATTCTGATTAACATTTTACGTCTATTTTATTAGTCACAATAATGGAAATAAAATATCAAACAAAACGCATAATAAAAATACGAATGAAACCACCTTTATTAAAAAAAATAAACGTCAAGGGAAACGTTAATGTGACGTTATATACATTTATTTTTGTTTTGATGCATCTAGTTGACTACTTGACGTATAAAGTTTCAACGCGAGTCAATGGAGCGTTTGCACCTGTACATTTAACTCACCTGTGCATGTGAGTTATAATGGAACAAACGTTATGCTTCAATAATTAATAAAAATGTACCGGTTCTCGCGCTGGCTTTGTAAGCTAAATGAGCAATCGTGTTTCGCCCAGTTTAGGAAAGGAAGAAAGAATAATATGTGCATCGTGAGTTTAACCCTTTAACATCTTTTTTTATGTTATCAACAACCATACCATCCTACGGGTCTCATGAATGAGCGTTCATTCAGAATCTTACTTATATCACAAGGCTCGCTATTTCTGGTAAGAGGACGGAAAAAAAGCAGAAATAGGAAGATGAATGACTGTGTTATGAACAACCTTGCAGATAGTCAGCACAAGCTTCGCTACATACAAGGCAATCATGAACAGAATTGAACATAGGTTGTGATGTGAATGTTCATTCCATTTCCAAGAAAATTAGGAATTCTCTGCAAAGCCTGGTCATAACGCAAGTCCTGTTTCATTTATGGACTGTTGGGATTTATTTAGAAGGCTCATGATTTTTGTGAAAAAATTACTAAATTAGGCATTACTCTAAGAGTCATACACTGACTTGAACTGAAAAATACAAGACTCCTAAGCGTAAGCCAAAACGAGTAAACACAGCGGTAAGATTACATGCAGTCCAATTAGCAGATGCAAAATTAAGTCAACAAACAAGTAGACTGTGCGAGGGATACTAATAATGATGCTGAAAAGAAAACAAAAAAAAATTTAGAGCAAATATTTATGACTCCAAAGTTTACTTTTACCTCTAAAATGAAACAAAATAAATAAGTAAAATACGGGATTTTTTTTTCTTTCGATAGGGTGCATAAATGATGAAGCAAAAATGTTTGTGTTTGAATTTAACAACTTCGTTTTATCTCATGATTTGGTGTACGTGAATTGCAAAAGAAAGATAGGAGCTGCATACCTATTCAAGTTTAGAAAATATTTTAAAACCTATAAAAAAAGGGTGGGGGGGGGGGGTAATTAAATTCTACGACAGTCCGAGTGACACACAAGGTATAATAACTAATTGGAAATGTGAAACTGTCAAACGCATGTCCAAAGAACCAAATGAAAGATGGAGGACAATGGGTGAAGGCTGATATCAGTATTATATAAAAAAAATAAATAAATAAACAATAATAATAATAATAATAATAATAATAATAATAATAATAATAATAATAATAATAATAATAATAATAATAATAATAATAATAAGAGAAAAACTAGAGGCTGAAGTAGCTCCAGGACTCATGCAGAAGAGTGTGATCCTAGAAACGGCGCACATTGTAAGAAAAGTGATGGACTCCTAAGGAGGCAGGATGCAACCCGCAACCCCACACTATAAAATACCACCCAGTCGAATTGGAGGACTGTGATAGACCAAAAAAGAAAAAAGAAAAAAAAAATAATAATAATAATAACGACTGTTTAACAAAGTGAGCTGCTAGGAAAGGCTGACAATGAAATTGGAGATATCAAGACGAGTTTCTTTTTACCGTATACCTACTTGTGTAAAACCAGTTCCTATCTCAGGGAAGTTCGATGACAGCTGAAACTGTTATCCCAATATCCCATAATCCTCTAATCCGTTGAAAGTTACGAAAATGCTGGATACGAATACGGAATCAGTAATGACAATATCACAAATCAATTATATATTTTTCGTATTCGACACTGTTGATCTGATTGGAACATTGCTGGAGAAAGAAGTCATAAACAGCAGATTACTTAGAAATAAGTTTTACTAGCGTTACAAAAATAATATCCCACGGTATGGCACTGATTGGCATCTGAAAACCTCTTACTTGATTTCTTATTTCCATCTTTCGCAGTACATTCTTCTCTCATCTTCTCCTCGGTTTTATCTGTGACAAATTTCTGTCGCAGGTGGAGCTGTGAAAGGGAGATAGTCAAAGAAGGAGAGTGGAGAAGAATGTGGATGTGGACAGCATGCAATGCGAGAGCAATGCGAGAGACGGAGTGTTTACTCCCCTCCTCCTGGGCGGTTGGAAAAACACTTTCGAATATTTCCCCAAAACGGAGCAAATGGACGGAAGGATGGCTCTGTCTGTATCGGCGTTCCTTTCAAAAATCGGAGGCAAACGAAATGAAATGGAAAATAACCAGGGACTGGAAAAGATTTCCAGCCTGGTTTTATATCTCGGTTTGTTTGTCCGCAATGTTTAATGGAAATGAGGTATGAATTTTCGTTGGCTAAGGGAGCCCCTAATGTACTGGAGGCCTTGCTGACATGATATTCACTCATATTTCTGGGAGAAAGAATCTTCATTTGTTGAATGTAACGCGTTAATAACTGTGATATAATGAGCCTCGTGAAATATTAAACGACTTTCACTGCTAAAGAGTCTGTGTTGTCACTGACATTATTCCACGATGCAAAATGTACGTCCTCTAAATTTTGCTGTTCAAGAATGTGCAAGAGCATGAATCCCCTTGCAAGGGTTTAATATGGGTAATGACAGAGCGAAAATTTGACTTAGTCATTATTCACCTACATATATCCTTTCGTCCTACATAATAGATAAAAAAAATTTCCGGTTAATACCGAGACTTCCGAAGCTACATTTTTATAACATTTCGCTAGCTATTAATTCTCCTCCTGGAAAAGGAAAGCTCTAGTAATTCGATAAAAATTGTGTATTAGTTCGGACCTTCCCTCGCACCAAGGATTGGTCCCAAAAGACTTTCTCCACTAATATGTTTTACTTCCACTTGCTGAAAGGAGTACACAATGGTCTAAGATATATGGAGAGGTTAATCCTATATACACTGCACGTTTCGATTATTTTATAAAAAAAGAAGTTATTTTGACATTTAAAGTGTAATCCCTGATATAATATATAATGTAATGGTGACAAACATCGGCTGAAATTCTCACACACACACACACACACACTTCACACCACACACGACACACACAACACACACACACACACACTATATATAATGTATAGTGGACAAACATCGGCTGAAATTCTCACCACACACACACAATCCAACACACACACACACATCAAACAAACACACAAACACACATTACAACACAGCACACACACACACACATATAGATATATATATATATAATATGATATATATATATATATATATATATATATATATTATATATATATATTATTATATATATATAATGTGTGAGTAACTACCAATGTGGTAGGTTATACTTTTCAACATCATAGTAATTGTGTGTAAAGAAAACAAAAACCTTAAATTCAATAAAATAAAATTCCAATATAGTTTTTTTCCCGGTTCTAAAGAAATTTCCCTTCTATTATTCGCAGATTTTGACGATCGGATAGCTTCCTACTCGTCTATAACGACTGAATAGTGCTTTTGACGCCAAGGGAAAATAAAGTTCAGAGATTACAAGAGATCTAGGTCTAGATATTCCTTTGCCTGGCCATAATACCGTCGATATTTCTCGACATTACTGCGATGACAGCCCTTAGAGTTCCCTCCATTACCGGTACAAATCGTGGCAATTACTGCTAGCCCGAACACATAAACTTTCCGGCCAGATAGAACAGATTTTATGATATTGTGCACTAGCAAAATTTACATATATATATATATATATATATATATATATATATATATATATATATATAAATATAATATATACATAAATATATGTATGTATATATATATATATATATATATATATATATATATATATATATTATATATATATATATTGCTACTTTCAAAACGCATATATCCCCTCTTAGACAGCATAAAATGTTATGTAGAGTTTGGCAACATTTTTTTCAGATTCCTAGCTAGCTTAGAAGTAGGATGTTTAAAATATGTGTTCAGATTTCGCATAACATATTGTAAAAGAATATATAACGTAGTAAAGAGAGAGAGATTATCTTTGTCCGTTCAAAGGCAGAGTTGTTTTTCAAAACCTGTCAACACGTTTGATTAGAGACATCGAGGTCTTCGCTGTGTTTTGGGAATTCTGTCATCACATCTGATAAGGACTTATGCTCGAGTCTGTTTCGGTCAAGTACGTGTCTTTGTTGAACAGACTGATTTCATACGTGTACCTCTTTGCTAAAACCACATGCAGATTTCACAGTTTGTCTGTAAAGTTGCGTCACTTTTCGAAGCTTCTGGAAAGAATTGTGTCCCAAAACGTTTTGTGTCACCTCCACTGTCCAGCTTTCGTAAGGACGAGGGTGTTCATTACATCTTAGAACCGCGTTCCGTTCAGACATATCTCTCTCTCTCTCTCTCTCTCTCTCTCTCTCTCTCTCTCTCTCTCTCTCTCTCCTGCGACATAATTGAGATTATATTAACGTAACGATTTCATACTTACTGAATGGTCACTCGTAACTTTTAGATTTTGGATTTGATATTTCTTAGAGTTTATTTAGTATTATTTAGTGTTTTTGTGGAATCTGAACAAACATTGTGTGTAACGGCGCCTGTTTTTGTGAGTGTGAAACAAGCTGCAGCAAGGAAAGAAAATTGGTATACCAAGAAGGTAAAGTGTGTTATATTTTTATTAGTTGCAACTAATATCTAATGGTTATGATGGTTTGGTTAAAACTAATATCTAATGGTTATGATGGTTTGGTAAAAACTAATATCTAATGGTTATGATGGTTTGGTAAAAAACTAATTACTATTGGTTACAATGGTTTAGAGAACTAATAACTAATAGTTACAATGGTTTGAGAGAATCTATTTACATTTTTACACATTACAAATTTTTGTGTTTTGTGTTTGTTTCATTTGAAGTGATTTTTATGTTTTGTGCTTTTATTCATTTTCTTATTGAAGTGTATGTTTTTATTTTATATTCTGTGTGATTAATACTTTTTGCAATTTTGGTATTTTCCACATTTTTCTGTGTTTTCATTTGCATTCACAATTTAATTAACTTAGCTATTTTCATTACGTAATCATTGCACATTCAATTGAATTTAACACTTTTGAATTAATTTGCATTTACTTAGAATTCTTTTCAAGTTCTACTGTTGTTTAGCACTTGTGAATTAATTTCCAAATTTCAATTATTGTCTAACACTTTTGAATTTGGATTGAATTAATTTTCTTGAATTTTGTGATAAATTAATTTTGATTTAATTTTACTGAATTAATTCAAGAATTAATTAAACTTTACTTTGTTTTCAAGTAACAGTAATTTTCCCTGATATTGTGAATTTCACTTATAATTTTGAGTTTAATGATAAATTTTTGTATTTAAAATTTTTATAAGTATTTTATTTGTAACCAGTATATTTGCATTTGATTTTGATTATATTGATGATAGGTAGAAACATAGAGTGGTAATTGATCTGTTTTCCTTCAATTAACTTGAAGTGACTTAGAACCAGGGAAGTACTTAGACTTCTGAAATCAGGGAAATACTTAGACTTTTAAAGTTGTTGACGGAGTGATGCCCTTTGATTAATTTAATTACTTTCACGATTACCTCACACCTGTGTTGGTGAACTTGGTCTGATTTTCTGCAATACTGGTAAGTTGTTAAGGGATCACTGTTGCCTTTAGAGTATTCAGTCGTTTAGTACCTGTGATGAGGGTTCAGGTGTCTGGCTGTTGTGAGGTAACAATTAATGAATGGTAAATGTAGTAACCAGATACTTGGCACTTCGTCACAAAATATATAAATATATATATATATATATATATATATATATATATATATATATATATATATATTATTATACACACACACACACACACACACACACACACACATATATATATATATATATGTATGTATACACATATATACGTATATATACATATGTGTATGTATGTGTGTACACTACTTGCACACATACACATACACACATTACGATCATCACAACAGACAATCTGCTGCAAGGCCAACAATAAATAACAAGTGAGTTTCACTAACCTCCCCCCCACAAAAAAAAAAAAAACGAAAATGTCTCGCGAACAGAAAATGAAGAAACCTTCCAACATCAACAACACGTCTCTCCTTCGAGGAAGACGAAGCCAAGCAATGGAGACGAAACTTGGTTGATTTTTCTTCTTTCCCTAAATGGGTTGGACGCTGACCTCGACTCGAACCACCTCGGAAATCAGTGACCCTTCCTCCCGTCTTATGGCGACTGAACCTTTCTGGCGCAGCGACTCGAGTCAAAACGAAATGGAGTGTCAAATCGTAAACTCCCAAGCTCTGGTGGGACGTCATGCAAACGAAAAAAAAAAAAAAACTATTTTCCATCCAAGTTAAAGGTACGTTCCCTCGTGCAGATATGAATATGCATAAACATGCAGCATGCATAGACACAAATATATTTAAATGAGGAGTCTAGACATTAGATTTCTGTATTCGAACTACCCTGAACTTTAAAAGAAAATTTCTTAACATCACGAATTTCATTGCAGGAACACATGAAATCACATAAGCATCCACATACTAGGATTTAAAAAACCACATTGGCATTAACCTGTAGACTTATTATCGCATCGAAGGTAATTAATCGAAGACACGCGCACATACTCTCTCTCTCTCTCTCTCTCTCTCACTCACACACACACACACACACACACACACACAACACACACACACATATATATATATATATATATATATATATGTATATATATATATATATATATAATATATATATATATATTATATATATTATAAATATACACGCTCACACACACACACACACACACAACACACACACACACACACACAAATATATATATATATATATAGATATTGTATCTATATATATATATAATATTATATGTATTGGTATACATATATGTGTGTGCGTGTATTATCAATCAACTTCATTTGTTATTCCCGAATTATACTTTAATGCAAATATCTGTAAACTTCTCGTCAGGATATAAGATATTTGAAACTTCAAACTGTTAAAAGCATTTCTTGTTGCACCTGAATTTTCCATCTCTTTCGAGAAACACTTCAGTTCGCATTCGTCGCAAACCCCCAAACCCCCTTATCCAGTCCATCACTTTGAGAGTGGCCGCATGAAAGCTAAAAATTCAAGAATACCCAGATATAGTGCATCAGCGCTTCACACAGCAGCACAAGAATCTAGCCCTATGTGTCCACACACACAGATATATATAAATATATATAAAGCAAACTTCTCTGCCAGACCAATTATGAAGATGTAAATAACTTTTTTGCCAGGTTAAATCAATTAGTACCATCAATTAAATTTACTATGGAAATAGAAAAAGATGGATGCCTACCCTTTTTGGATGTCCTCATACGGAGAAATAGTAGTGGGTTTAAGTATAGTGTTTACAGAAAACCTACTAATATTTCTTCCTATGTACATTTCTATTCTGGACAATAAGGTTAAAAGATCAGTGTTTGCTTCATGTTTTTAAGAGCACTACGGGTATGTAGCCCAGAATATATAGATGAGGAAATAGATAAGATTCGGAATACAGGCAAGAAACTGAAATATCCAGATAATGTACTAAACAATGCATTAAAAGCGGCAAAAAAGACCATGTATCAAAATCAAAAAAGAACCTTACAACAACAAAAATTTGCTTGTACTACCTTATAATAGTAATATGAAAGATATCCCACATCTGAAGAATTTTGGTGTTAATGTAGTTTTTAAAAACAATAAAACAATGAAACAGGTACTTATTAAGAACTCCACCGACAATGCTAAAGGATGTGTATATAAAATCCTGTGTAAGTCTTGTGACAACTTTTACATTGGTCAAACGGGGAAAGCACTGGAAAAAAGAATAGAACAACATAAACAATGTGTGAGATATGCACAGGGAAATAGTGGTAGATTTGTACATGTTAATGAGAACAATCATGCTATTAACTGGGAAGGGGCAAAAAAGCTGGTGTGTTCTAATAATGCATTGGAAAGGAATATCATTGAATCTAGTTTTATAAAAGAAAGTTACAACAATAATATGAACATCAGTCAAGGAATGTATAAACTTGATCCTTTAATATCAAAAGAAATTTGTAAACTGTTTAAATGTTAAGGTTGGCTGTAGAGATATATGCAAAATAGGATTATTATATTTTGTAAACACAGTAAAGGGGCAGTAGTGGTAAATGAGATGTTCAACCCCGCCTCCCTGACACCTGTCAGGTGTGGACTTGTACCCTCCCAAGCGGTAGTATCCCTTGAGAATTTATTGTAAATTTTAGCCTAATGATTTTTGAAAGCCACTCCTACCTTGACACCTGCCTGTGAGTGGATCTGCAGTCTCAAACGGTTGTGTGTATGTTCGTCAGTACTGTCTTTGTAGTATATATACTCGTGAATTCTAATACTATGTATCAGTCCTTTGTCAATGGCTTGAAAATAAAGCCGAAACCGGTCAGGACCTACACCCTGTCTCTTATTTTTCACCTGTGGATATGTGTGATAAATGAATCACGTGCTAAAGTGATTATAATCATATATATACATATATATATATATATATATATATATATACACACATATATGCATATATGTATATATATATATATATATATATATTTATATATACATATATATGTATGTGAGTGATAATATGTACGTCTATGTCAATATCAATTTGAAATTTATTATATCAAAGAAACATGTGTTAAGATTAAACTATGGGCAGCCACTGTTTACATCTCAAACACCTTTTCAAGTAGACTGAATTCAAACGGAAAATCCTTCACAACATAAATGAAAAGCTATCAATCCTTTTAACTGTCATTTGAAAGACTAGTGTTCCTTTACAACATGACTGCGAAAACTGCTTAGTAACAAGTTATTAAATACAAAGCATTTTAAAGTAAATCATCTTGGAGAACTGGCAAATACAGGGTGGATGTGAATGTGAACTGTGAGATGCGGAACCTTTATATGTATAAAATGCAAATACGAGGAGAAAGACCCATAGTTTCTCATTGGTTTTGTGTTGACATTTCAATTTAAGAAGTACACAGCCAGAGACTACTACCGTTCAAAGATACAAGAAGTCGGTACATTTTCGAAATGTAATTATTTTTGGTTATGAACTCAAGAATAGCTTTGGACACAAGCCATGGGATAATACTAAGAGAAAAAAAATGTGCTGTGCTGTGTTGATGCTAGAGAATACAACCAATCAAAAGACGGGGAATGCTCATAATTTTGATACTTATCGAAAAAGAAGACTAATAACTTATCTTTGCCATGACAACATGCTATAGTTATATACAAGATATTACATTCACAGGGATAGGATGTATTACCTTATACTAAACCCTATACGAAAATAGCACAAAGAGGTATTATTCACTGGCGTTTTAATAACAAATACTATTATTATGATGGGAAAAAAATTAAATTAAAATCAGTCAAATTAATACTTCTATGTGCTAAAACAGTCCATTTGTGATACATGATTTAAATATCAATTCATTTAGGGAAATCTTTGGACCTCTTCAAGTATAAAAGCGAAGTGAACTAAATGCGGTCTCTAATGTTTTTATTTATGCAATGGCCATACTAAATATTCAGGTGCTTTCTGTGAAAAAAAAGTAGCTTTTTGGATGACTGTTTCCCCCGTACTTTCTCTCCCTCATTCTCTATCTCCCTTATTTTCTATTAGTAGTTTCCCCTTTCAAATCATCATAATTTTTCCATTCTGTTCCTCCCCTTGCATCATATCTCTCCTAGTTCGTATTTCCCTTCCTGTCTCTCTCTCTCTCTCTCTCTCTCTCTCTCTCTCTCTCTCTCTCTCTCTCTCTCCATGTTACATAGCAAACAAAAGCCTTTCTCTCATTTCAATCATCTTATAACAAGAAAATATTTTTGTGACTTTCCCTTTGTTTGAAGAATATATCAACATTTCTACAATTGTTGCAGAGTTCAAACACATCGTTAAAACACAAGAGTGCGATAACAATTACAGGAATGGAATGTTACATAGAGAAGATACTGTTAAGATCAAAGAATAGGGCAATATGCAAATGGAGGGAGGAGTCCATAGACTTGTGAATAAGTGTTACTAGGAGATACACAACTTAAATGAAATTCATGAAAGTCAATATGTTTCTTATGTCAAATCTCCATTCTAGCGTTACAAGCCAAATAAACAGGACTTCTGGTATTTTCCTCCGTTGCCTGCTCGTCGTAAGGTTGTTCTTTAACTTTAAAAAGGAATAAATAAACTAGGAGAACAGCAGAGATAGAAGAAAACCAAAAGAAGGGCTGAAGGTAGAGTCGTTGATTAAACGAATTCTTTTCGATTCAAACTTTCAGCAAAGGAAGTGCCGCAGATTCAAACCTTGTTTTGCTTGTCTCAGTTCGTTTGTAATAGCAATAGTTATTACTCGAACAGGGTTGCTCTAGGAAAGGTTTGAAAATAACCATACTTATAAAGACAAGCATATAACACACACACACATATGTATATATATATATATATATGCATTGAGCTACAAATGTTCTTTAATATCCAATTCGCTTTACCTCGTAATTAATATATTCATATGTTAACCGAAGGGGAATTTTTTAGTTGATAATAATTTCGTCCTCTTGTGGATTCGAACCAGCGGACAGAGGAGAAACCAGTGACATTACCGACTCGGCCAACAAGTGTATATATATATATATATATATATATATATATATATATATATATATATATATATATATACATATATATATATATTTGTATATATACTATATATATACATATACATGCACACTGGTGTGAGAGCGAAGCTATTTCTCAGTAGAATACACAAGAAGGCACTAAAGCAGACAGCTTGGTACATGTGTTTCCTGTATTCATCGGCCTACGTTTCGAGATCCTTGTTTCATCCCCAAGGATAAAAAAATGCAAAGTAAATATAAAAATTCAGCAAGAAATTTTAATATATATGTGCAAATAAATCACGATAAAGTAAAAAATCAATAGAAAAAGTAAAACTAAAATAAAATTGTTAAAAAAGAGAAAGAAGTAGAATATTCTAACTAACAGACCTCATTACTAGAAATTCAGTTGCCGTATGAGAAAAGTCAACGTGAAGTAGGGTGTGGTTTAGGCTATGTACAAGGGTGTGGACGAGGAAAAATTCTTCAAAGAGGGAACAAACTTCTTGATTTCTAACGATTCAAGAATAGGGAGGTGGTGTTCGTGTTGGCTGGTCAGTATAATCTTAAAAATCATTATAGTTTATTCTACTTTTGCATCGTTTCATGGGATTTCTGATATTTGATGTCTCATGATTGGACAACTTGCACCCAGTACGAAAGCTAATGCCAATATGCGCGTCACATCTGACTAAACAGTCGGCCCGTGTTTCCCAAGTATGTCTGACAATGGCATTGGCAGCAAGTAAATGAATAAACAACACCGGACTGCAATAAAAGAGGTAGTTTTTCTTTAAGACGAAAGATACCACCACAATGGGTTCTTAAATATGAGCGTCACGACGACTGCGGGAAAATAATTCTTTAAACTCCTTCGTAGATTGGGTAGGAAAAAGGTGTCATATGTGAATGGAAAATTTACATAGTACGTTAATTTATGCGCCAACTGTGTGTTAGCATGAGGGTGACAGGACTTATCCAATGTTTTCTTGACATATTTTTAAAATAAATTCGATGGAAAGCAGTTGGAGTTAAAATCATCATAGAGAAAACCAATTCCCTTGTGAAAAACATTCCAATTAGATGTAAGTGTGATGGCCCTGTGGAGGAGACAGGACAGGAAAATCAATTCAAAAATATAAAAACGTGAACTGTAAAAATTCTGTCCAAGATCTGTAAAAGTTTTCTTGCGAAACATGCCAGTATGAAATCTTTTGTCATCACGGATGACGGTGGTGTCTAAAAAGGATAATTGATTATTATTTTCTAATTCATAAGTAAATTTAATATTTGGGAAGCAGACCCTCTCTCAAGCATACTTTATTAAAAGTAATGGCTACTTCAGCAGCGTTACACTTGTAGAGATTCTTCTTTTTTATTTTCCGAATAGCGGCTTTTTCGGTGCTACTTAAACAGGCTAGTAGAGCGCCTATGTAGGTCATTTAATATTATTATGGAGTAAATTAGCATATTGTAAAAGCTAGTCACAGCGGTAACGGACTTTGTCCTTTTCAAAGTCAGATGTGACGGCTTGGTACCGGGCGCAAGTTGTCCAATCCTGAGACATCAAATATCAGAAATCATATCAAACGATGCAAAAGTAAAATAAACTATAATGATTGTAAGATTATACTGACCAGTCAACACGAACACCACCTCCCTATTCTTGAATCATTAGCGATCAAGAAGCTTGTTCCTTCTTTGAACATCGTCCACGCCCCTATATATCGTCTAAACCACACCCTACCTCATGTTTACTTTTTTTCATACAGCAACTGAACTTCGAGGAATGAGGTCTGTTACTTAGAATGTTCTACTTCGTTCTCTTTTTGAACAATTTTATTTTAGGTTTACCTTTTGTATTGTTGTTTTACTTTACTATAATTTATTTGTACATATTAACATTTCTTGCTAAATTTGTATATTTTACTTTGCTTTTTTTTTTAGTCTTGAGGATGAGACAAGGATCTGGAAACGTACTAGGCCGATGAATAAAGAAAACCCATGTACATTAACACACACACACACACACACACACACACACACACACACACACACATATATATATAAGATATATTAAATAAAAAAATATATATAAATATATATATATTATATATATATATATATATATATATATATCTATATATATATATTATAATTATATATATGTATATATATATATATATATATATATATATATATATATATAATATATATATATATATATATATATATGAGTGAGAGAGAGAGAGAGAGAGAGAGAGAGAGAGAGAGAGAGAGAGAGAGAAGCAGCTAAATTAATAAGAACTTTCCCAGCTACTGAATTTGCCACATTAAGTTTGGAAGAGCTCGTGAAATGGTTTGGTTACAATGCCGGCAGTAATATAAATCAGCTTCGCGAGATAAAATGCAGACAAACGGCGACAATAAACGAAGAAACGTACTCATAATTTCCCGTATCACATTACCTAAAACATGCAAAAGCTCTTGAGCCCCTTTCCTTTAATTAACCCTAATTAACCCCACTTGAAGACACATCAGTTATTGAGATAAAAATTCACAAAAATAGAACACGAGCAGTCCCGCTTTCAAACCATCATTAGTACATTTTCCTGGCAAATGCTATTTGTTAAACTTGAGGAATGAAATCACCAAAGCTACGCCAAGAACGGCACGTGATATCTTTACGCAGCCTCTGGGGAATGGTGCTCAAAGAACCGGGGCTCGATTAGCCACGGATTGCTTTCGACATGATAATTGCCTCTTCCTGAATTACTCCTCTCCCTCTATCTTATTTATGGCCAAAGATGGGCTTTCATGTTGTACCCTGTCGCGACAAAGAGCTGCTACTATTATTTCTTCTACTACGTACTAGCAATAACAAATACTACTACTACTTCTACCACTACTACTACTACTGATAATAATACTGTCGAATAAAATGGCAGAATTAAGCGAACTGTTCTTATATATTAACATTTCTATTTTTCTTATTATTCGCTTTTCTGGCTCAGCGATACTTCTTAATAACAAGTAAAGATTCATTTTGGGAGAAATCTAAATGATGCTGAATGTGATTTTTTAAAATTAAAACAGGGTTTTGCGTTCATAAACTGGCATACATAATAATAATAATAATAATAATAATAATAATAATAATAATAATAATAATAATAATAATAACGAAAAATATATTTTTTTAAATTAGCGAAATCAAAATTTTATACCCGAGAAAACAGACAAAAAACCAGTCACTTTTCTTCGCGTTTGTTCAAATATCATATACCTCGCAACCAGCTTTATTTTACTAAGTCCACAGGAAACTACCTATATGTTAATGGAACTTGAAAAAGAAAAAAAATATATGTGCTAACCTTGAAGTGACGGGAATCTTGTAAAAACAGAATGAATCTACCACATTTATTCAACTTGTCTTGATGCTATTCTTGATATCAGTTACATTACGTGTGATTCGGAATTTGAAGAATGAAACTAGTTTATCAGGAAATAAACATAATTCACGTGCACTCTGGACTACATCTGAGTTGAGACATATTTCCTTGCTTCCTAATTTATATATACTGTATATAAAAGAGATATTTGAAGATTAACACAAAATAATAAAAAATGTCGTTATTGTAACTCTGATGTTTGATGCTAAAGACTATAAATTACCTTTGAAGAAAGAGCTTCATCTAGCCATAACCACCTGTTGTGTACACACCTGGAAAGGAAAAATACATATCAGATGGTCTTATATTTATTTTGTTATCAGTACAAATCTATATTTCATATACGAACATAAAATAATCAAACTATGACGACGATGATGATGTAGGCTACGTATAAAAGCATATATGGTCGAGTGAACAAAACATCGTCTATATCCATATCCTTTTGTGCACATTTCATCGATACTTTCTATATGAGCCAGGATGCCAAAAGCTCGATCCCTTATATGTGCACATAGAGAGAGAGAGAGAGAGAGGAAAAGTCTTCGGAGAAACAAGGCTATCCGTCAGATTCAATGACAGCCATATACGGAATCCTAGTTAACAAGAGTTATGATGACACAGCACCCGAAGACAAACAAATCTAAAAGGATTCCTTCGCGATGCCAATATACAAGGCTACGGACAACAAATGAAAAAACAGAAATATGATTCCATCGCTTTTTCTCCCTCAAAATCGAGTTACGCAATATATTTACGTATATGAATGCGTGGGTTTGTCGGAGCGAGATTTTCTCCTATCATGTGAAGACAAATCTACTTGTGGGGTGGGGGTGTAGAGAGTTGTTGTGGGGGGGGGGGGATAGGCGGTTACTGAAAGAAATCCTCTAACCGTATCTATGTAGGATTACGTCATTAAAGGCTTGAAAAAATGTGTGTAAATATTGAACATTCTCTCTATCTCTCTCTCAGATATACATTTTGCAGGGTACATTTTACACTTTAAATGGATAAAACTAATCTCTAAATATATACCAGCGGAAACCACAGTAACTCCAGACCAAATATTATTACGTATTTGCGAATAATTTTACGAAAAGATGCATCGGACGCCACACGTTGCCTCTTCTCTGGTTTCCATCCCATGCAGGTTTTGAAGACATTGGAGAACCTATGTAAGAATGTATAAGGAAGTATAAAAAAAATGGTCGCTGTAAGTGCTTGTGTCTATGAGAGGCATGGATTTCCTTCTTCAATGAGCGTTTTTTATTCAAAATTGAAAGCTGAACGACGTGTCAAAGAGGAAAATAATTAAACACTATGCAGTTACCGGCGATGATGAAATCTACTATTTGTGATTTAGGAGAGCAAAAAAAAAAAAAAAAAAAAAAAAAAAAAAAAAAAAAAAAAAAAAAAAAAAAAAAAAAAAAAAACGCTGGTAACCATGAAAAACACAATGAATAAATAAATGTAACAGAAATGAATTGACAATTGGAGTCAATACGCAATTAAACTGAACAAAAACTTACGGTGAAGACAAATGTGGTTAATTGTGTTAAAAAAAGAAAAGAAAAATAAAATAAAAACAGCCTACAAAGTGAACGTGATGGATCTACAGACAGGGCACAGAATTATAAAGAAATAACTGTTTGCCAACCAGTTTACAGCTGATGCTAAGATGAGCGGCAAAAGTAAAACGAAGCTGCAATTGCTTGGCGAAGTAACGTTGAAAGGACTTCCTCCGCTGGTGCCATATAAAAAAAAACATGTTTTCCCGCTCAGAAGTGAACTCTCATTCAATCACAAATTTAGTCAGCGGTAAAGAACCGGTTTTCTATCCAATTTTTTCCCACCAAGCACGGCATTCGTAGCTTTCCGGTGCTTCGGATGGTGTAGTGATTGCAGTAATGAATTTGAATGTTTAATAATCTCTATTTTAAAATTTGCACAAAGCATCGTGATTTGGATTTTTATCAACGATTTTTATTTCAGGTGGATATGCATGAGCTTCAGTATACTCTCCAATATACAATGCCATATTAATACAGATGAAGGTAAGAGGGAAAAACTAGGGGAAACTATTAAAAATAAAAGGGCATTAAGCAAACCTTCAGGAGGATGAAGTAACTTTATGATAAAAAAATATAGACATCAAGCGGTTGAGAAATTTTCGCAGTAAGGGTTAGAGGGAATGTAGGTCATGATAAGGTATAGTAATGCTCATAATAGAGATGTTTAATCATAAGCTATGGACAATGAAGCTGATGAATTGATAACCAAACACTAGAGACTTATGTGGTTCTGTTATTCTGTCTTGGACAGAGGTTGGACAGAGGTTTCTCTAGTGAATAAAAAAGGAAAATTTTAGTTTATGCTTAGCTTACCTTCATATTTCATCTAAAATGAGGTTATAACTATTCAGTGGTAGCTTAACTCTATCTGTTGATGACCCTTTCTTGCATTAGTCAGTCTCTGTCCCCAACCTCTTCTGGAGAGAAAGTTTTGAAATGCAAGAACAACTTATGTAAGGAAAACTAAAAGACGCAGATCTAACGTCTCTAGGAAAACCTTGCGTTCCATTTTATAAAAAATAAATCCATGCACTGTTTTCCATTATATCAAATCCCTTCTGTAAACATGCAACGTATCGCATTTTACCGTACACTACCTCTTCATACAAACAAGAAGGCCCTATTGAAATTTCGGGACGAAATCTGCATAATGATGTTTTTTTTTTTTATCCCCAAAATGT
>NC_087213.1:71114530-71117030 GCF_015104395.2 Macrobrachium nipponense | reverse complement strand
CTTGTATTCTGTAGCCGTTCAACTTTCACTCCTTGCATACATTACTGATACTCTATTTTAAAGCCTAAAATTTTTGTTATTCCTTACAGAAGACATATCACGGCCCACCATTACAGTCAAACGTAGAACACAAAGGTTTCGGATGCCTTTATATCTAACTTACTTTATGGGTCGTCTTCTCTTTTTGTTCCGTAATTAAAGAAATTGCTGATATAACAATTCATAGATCGTTTTCTTAAATAAGATTATTGTCAGCCCCCCCCGACAGTACCTTCACAACTTTACTCTCTGTTATAAAATGCTAGTTTTTACTGTTTTATGAATACCTCTACATTCTTTTATTAAACTTGATACATCCAAGCTATCCTCAAGCAAGACTGCACCATCGTCATTCAGGTATTTTTCATTTACACCCACTCCCCATATTTAAGCCGTTCACTACCCCACCAGCAGCTATTTCCTATATTTTTCTCCTCACTCCAGGAACACTGCCGTGGAAAATTAACACAACGTGGACCCCACTTAATTCTGTACCATATCAGTCACTCTCCTGTCTACAAACAAACTTGGTTTTCATCATAAAGCGCGAATAGTCTTTCAAACATTAACGTCAACATCGAACACACTCAAGCCTCTCAGGAAGCTTTGTCAAGATCAGCAAACAACAGAAGCCCACTTCTTCAAGATTTAACCTCTCAGGCAGATTCAGCATTTTCCTTGTCAGGACTGAACTGTTCTTCATTATACTTCAGAAACAACACGCTTGGGTTACAATCAGCATGAACAAGAAAAAGTGAATGTGTATTTATACAATAATCCTTTTTTTTTTTCAAGTTACAAAATACCCATATGTCAAAGGTAAGAGACGAGCGCCAAGTCTACGAATTTAGAAATATCATTTAGAAATACCTATCTATCTATCTATCTATCTATCTCTATCTATGTATCTATCTATCTATCTATCTTTCTATCTATCTATCTATCTATCTATCTATCTTTTTATCTATCTGTCCATATATATGCATATAGTACAGTGGTATTTAAAAAAAAGAACAAATGCCAATGTACCATATGTCAAAGGTAAGAGACGGGTACGGCGAGTAAACTCTACGAATATATTTAATTTAAAATGGAAAAATCTTTGGTCCTTTTGGGAACCCGGCGGTATTTAGGGCAATTAGCCGACTTAAAAAGGTAAATTCCCAGATGCATTTTTTCTCGCTTTATATTGCCCTTTTCTACTCGTAATAATATTATAATAGGGATCGGGCCTCAGGGGTGAAAACGAAGTACGCGCTCGTAGGTTTATAATATATATATATATATATATATATATATATATATATATATATATATATATATATATATATATATATGACTGGTAAAAATGCCCTGTTACAACAGAATTCCATCTAATAAAAGGAACCCATAAAAACGCCAAAATACTTTGGCGTTTGTATGGGCTTGTCTTATTATATATATATATATATATATATATATATATATATATATATATATATATATATATATATATGTATGTATGTATGTGTGTGTGTGTGTGTGTGTCATACTTTAAAAAGGCGTTCTTCTCTCGCTCTCCCGTTAGTTTGTGTGTCACTACCATACACGATTTTTCAAAATATAGGGTAACCCCAATCAAATAAGGACTGTCCGCCACCCAAAAGCCTGTTTCTTAAACGAAACATCGAATGAATCCAAGAAAACTAAATACCACCATGAATCCATTGCAAGAGAAGAGTAAAATATAACCACCATAATAACCGACAATCACAATTTGTGGTTAGCGGTGCTGTAGGATTACGAGGAAACAAGCACTGGGACAAATTTCCACAGCATAAACAATAAGGGGGAAATAAAGCCATCAAACCTTCACTGCATCACACACGATGAAGTACATTAAAAGCAAATGAAGTAATTCTCGTCCTTTCCCTCGGTTTCAGACAGCTGAGACGAATGATTCCAATAAAACTTGGTTGTACAATATCAGCAGAGTGAGAAATTACTGTATATTTGGGACGTGCATATGTAAATGGGTGGCGTAACGCCTTTTTGAAAAATATGGAGTACTAGTCCTGCATAATTTCTCTCTCTCTCTCTCTCTCTCTCTCTCTCTCTCTCTCTCTCTCTCTCTCTCTCTCTCCATAAACTACAGAGAATAAAAGACTTGCTTTTAGAAGCAAGAACTCGAGAAATCTGGCTCGCACTATTCAGACCACGTAAAGAACACTTGTTACCGTGTAATTAGGTAACCGTTTCCTACATTCCAATGGGGCCCATTACAGCCCATTATTGTTAATAGGTCCTTTAACTTATCTTATCCAGTCGGGGACTGGACATAATTTATAGTTGCCCAAAAGGAATTAGAATGATAAGCGAGGAATCTTGTTTTTCTCGAAGCGCTATTCTTATACACCAGGATTTACGCCCTGAATATTGGTATACCTACATTATGTTTCTACGAGTATGTCACTAAAACAAG
>NC_087213.1:71099530-71112030 GCF_015104395.2 Macrobrachium nipponense | reverse complement strand
TAAAAAATGTTCCGAAATTTCTTCAGCTAAATCGAGTTTTCTGTACAGCGTATAATGTACGAAACTCTGAGCCAAGGCCCATGAAACTCGGCTGTGGCACATAAAACTTTCGGCCATGGCCCGGTGGTGGCCTGTATTGTTGGCATCTATACCGGTGCCAGATGCACGATCATCGCTAACTTTAACCTTAAATACAATAAAAATGACATAGGCTAGAGGGCTGCAATTTAGTCTGTTTCATGATTGGAGGGTGGGTGATCAACCTACCACTTCGGAGCCCCCCCAGCCTCAGTGGTTTATAAGATCTGAGGGCGGACAGACAGACAAATCTCCATCTCAATAGCTTCCTTTTACAGAAAACTAAAAACAAACGAAAATAAATAAATTACGAACGGACTCCATGAGTTTTTCAAGGCCTCATTAAATCTGCAAGAGCAAACAACACGTTCGCTGAACCTTTGACCTAAATATTTTACGCGTAAACAATTTACCCCCATCTCATTTATTGCAGGCGATTTCTCAGAAAAAAGATGAAAATATTGATGCTCAAATAAAATCCCAGAGACTCATTCCATGTCAAAATAATCTATCTGGAAATAAATGAATAATGATTATATTTTATCTGACAGGGTGATCATAGTCTGGTCGTTATTCATATTATTATCATTTACTCAGCTGAGTTCATGCCAATGTGTAAAGGACGTTATTTGATCTTTGTGCGTGTGTAGAGAGAGAGAGAGAGAGAGAGAGAGAGAGAGAGAGAGAGAGAGAGAGAGAGAGAGAGACGGGGTACGTACGCCAGGCAGGTGGTAATATAAACCAGAACGAGCGACCAATTTCCTAAAATTATCATAGCGGGTTCACAACCGTACTGAATGACATCATTCAAAAACAAGCCGGACTCAATTGGGAGGGCAGTTTCATTTCATTTGAGAATAACGACACATTACTTTACTCCTTTTTTTTTTTATACAGGTCGACACAGTCCGCATTATTATCACCAAAGTTCAATATGAATTCAATACACAGAGGACTCCACAGAAGAGAGAGAGAGAGAGAGAGAGAGAGAGAGAGAGAGAGAGAGAGAGAGAGAGCAGCTTAGGCTGGGTGAAGGTAGTAACTTTCAAAGATCCAGAGGGAGGATTTATACATAAAAAAAATTTCCGGCTACTAGTAAAGAAAACGAAAAGAATGGTAACATGATTAAGCAAGGTAATAATGACAAACGAAGTTACGAGGCAGAATAAAAAAAAAAAATGACCGGCCAAATTTCCGAAAAAAATGGCTCCTAAAATGCTACAGATTTCAGTCCCTTTCAATTCACAGGGGAACGGAATTTCAAAGTCAAAGAACGTGAAACTTTTCAATCCTCCCTAAGTTCGCTAATCTTTTAAAACAATGCTTCATGGCGTTCGCCAGCCATTTCAGTATTTGTTGGGAGCATTCTGATGTGTAAAAATAGCACGTCCCGCCATTCGATGAATAAAACAACACGACTTGAGCTCCATACAAAAGTTGATTTGTTAATCAATTTATTACTGAGAGAGAATGGTATGAATCGCAACTTAAAATACCGGTGCTATGACGACTGAGCATAGCTTTCGGAAACATACAAATCTCATATTTAGAGAGAATATCCAGTATTTATTTCAGATACTAAAATCTACATATTCAAACCTTTATCTATTTTCTCATATGAAGCCATTCAGAATAAATCTCAAAGCTGAGCACACACAGACAACTAAATAAATATTTCAATTATGATTCAGTTCCCCAGATAATCTCCATTGTTTTGTCCCCACGAAGATTTTATGCACTGCAAACACATGATGAAAATACAATAATCACGAAAAATAATGTTGTTTTAAGCCGAGTCCGCACAGGGAGGGATTAGGAATAAATACAAGACTCTTAAGAGATCTTTTATATCGGATGTTCTCAGCTTCCTGTGTGAGAGAGAGAGAGAGAGTGAGAGAGAGAGAGAGATGAGAGAGAGAGAGGGGACGAGAGAGAGAGAGAGAGAGAGAGAGAGAGAGAGAATATATATATATATATATATATATATATATATATATAAATACATACATACATATAAGTGTATATATATATATATATATATATATATATATATATATATATACTATATATATACACACACACACACACACACACACATATATATATATATATATAATATATATTATATATATTATATATATGATATATATAACACAGTGTATAAATCCTATGTAGTTTTGTCTTCATTTCTGTGAAACGTCTTCAAGAGGACTAAATACAAAGTGGTAAAAATTGACAAAATATATGATACAGTGACAGGGCAAAGGAACAACAGATGTATAAAAAAAAAGTATTCTCTCTTGATAAACAGAATAAATAGTAGACGTTACACAGCAGAGCAGTTGAATGAAAGACTAGGAACAAGAGAAGGAGAAAATGATATCTATAAGATTTCAAACTTGAGGAAAAGGTAGAGACAGGATGTGGGTAAATTGGGTGTCATCAAGGATAGTGATGGATGAATAGGGATGATGACATTAAGAAGAGATGGTGAGAGTATTTTGAACAACTGTTAAGTACTGAAAATGAAATAGAGGAGATGGGGGAACCACAGAGGGTGGAGGGACCAGTGATGGAGACACAGGATACAGAAGTGAAGAGAGCATTAAGGAAATGAAGAATGGTAAATCACCAGGTCCATCGGAGTTCCAAATTGAAATGATCAAATTACTAGGTACCGAGGGGGGGGGAGATGGATGCTGGATTTATTAAAAGCTATATGTGAAGAGGGAGAAATGCCAAGGGACTGGGAGGAGAGTCTAATGGTCTATATATATACAAGCAGAAGGCAGATGTCATGGATTGTGGTAACTACAGGGGAATTAAACTAACAGAGTATGAAAGTTTCAGTGAGAATACTGGATGAGAGATTAAGAGAGATTCTAAAGATCGGGAAACAGCTGTACGGATTCATGAGAGGAAGAGGGACAGTGGATGCCATCTTCATAGTAAGACAGCTACAGGAAAAGAGGCTAGAGGGAGACCAGGAGCTTTATTGTGCATTTATAAACCTAGAGAAAGCATACGATAAAATCCCAAGAGAAGTGATGTTTTGGTGTTTAAGGAAAAGGAAAGTCCCAGAAAAGTTGGTTAGGCTAGTTGAGGTGATATATAAAAGAACGAGCACAAAACTGATAACAACAGTTGGGGAAACAGAAAACTTTGAAGTTAGTGTTGGGTTACACCGGGGGTCAGCATTAAGTCCATATTTGTTTGTGCTGGTCATGGATGTGTTGAGTGAAGAGATCAGGAATGAAGAGCTGTGGGAGTTGTACGCCGATGATCTGGTGATTACTACTAAAAATGAGGAGGACCTCCAGAGAAGGGTTGGAGAGTGGCAGGAGTCTTTAAAGAGGGGTGGCTTAAAGGTGAATGTGAATAAAACAGAGGTTTTGCTGAGCAATAGGGAAGATAGAAACAATAATAATACAAGAAAGAAGAGGCTCAATTATATAACAGGCAGAAAAGTTTAAATAATTAGGATCGACTTTAAGCCAAGAGGGAGGATGTGGGGCTGAAGTTGACAGTAGGATAAAAGCTGCATAGGGGAAGAGGAGAGAGGTAGCTGGAGTGGTATGTGATAAGAAAAAGCCAATCAAGCTAAAAGTCAAGATATATAACTCAGTGATAAGACCAGTGTTAACGTATGGAGCAGAAACATGGGCTCTAAGAAGAAAAGAGGAAGTAAAGCTTGAGAGAACAGAGGTGAGAATGCTGAGGTGGATTATGGGAATATCACTGCTTGAGAGGCTGGAAAATGATGAAATTAGAAGCAATGCTTAGTAAAGATTACAGAGGTGATAAGAGACTCAGGATTAAGATGGCATGGGCATGTGTTGAGGATGGATGATGAGGAGGGAGTGAAGAAGGCTTGGGAGGAACCTGTTAGAGGAAGAAGACTGAGAGGGAGACAGAGAATTAGTTCGCGAGATAAAGTGAAGGAAGATATGGAGAGGAGAGGTTTGGTAGAGGATGATGCCTCTGATAGAAGGTAGTAGAGAAGGCGCATCAGGCAACCGACCCCTTAATGCAGAGATAACAGTGGGAAAGAAGAAGAGTTGACGTTACACATTCCTTAGCTTATATTGATATTGAGACAAAAGCTTTCTTTTTAATGTAAATATATATATATGCATATATAAACATATATATATTTACATATATATGCTACACACACACACACACACACACACACACACACACACACACACACACACACACACATATATATATATATTATATATATATATATATATATATATATATATATATATATATTATACTGCAGAGTCCTAGTACTGGAGATCAGAGCTGGGCTCTGATCCACCCATTAACAGCAGAAATTTACTGATCGTTCGTGTGAGTAGAAAAGAACACAGAGGCATGGAGCCTGGAACCTCATCCTTTGTAAAAATACAACCATTTAAAAATAGAAACGGAAGGAAAGCATGTTTTCCCCTTCAGAAATCAAAAGGCTGTTGGATAAAAAAATAAAGAATCGCCTTTTCCGCACCTTCTGAAAAAGGATACTTCCATTTACAAAACTTAATATTTTCAAAAGAAGAATAACAGCTTTAAGAGACGGCCGGAAAATGCTTAAAATAAAAATTCTTTCATATTTTCTTTTTTTCACTCTTGTCCTGTAAACTCTTGAACCGAGAAAGTCGATTTTAAAAACTTTTTCTTTCTAATCTAAAGTTAAGCACCTCCAAAGTCCCGATAAACACAAGGCCAAAATGGCTATATCGCTCCCTCTTATAAAAAAAAAAGAAGATAATGAAATAAAGTGGATTCTTTTTATAATTTTTTAACGTTATGGAGTGAACAGCAATTTACAGAATTTCTTTACAGGTAGTAAAGAGAAACACAGAAAAGATAGATATTATCAGTAATAATAATAATAATGATAATAATAATAATAATAATAATAATAATAATAATAATAATAATAATAATAATAATAATGATAATAATAATAATAATAAAGTCTTGCAGTGTAGATCGGCTGAAAGTTTCGCACAGAGCTACCTCCAGCATTCCAAGTCCCGAGGCCAGGCAGGTATATAAACCAATATCAAGAGAAACACCACAACACATTCCTCAGCCGGACAAGCCTCGCGGCATACAAAGCTATAAATCCTTCCCCATGAAGCTCTTGCATGCAGAGCCCTTTGCCGCTGTTTTCGAAAGCGCAGGCAGCTTTCCACACAGGTGCTTGATCTTTACAAGCAAGTGGCGTGCGTCCGTGCACGCAATTTCCAAAAACTTGCTTTGAAAGAAACAGCACCCGTGCGAAATAAACGTGTCCTCGGTTCCCTTTTCATGTGAATGTTATTCATATGGATGGTGGTTATTTCTTTTTATAAATGACAAATCAGATCAGACTTACTTCACGATAACTATACTCCATCAACGTTCGAGTCATGTCATGAAAGGAAACCATATGCATACTTCAACCTCAAGTGGTCGTATATAAATTCCCTTATTGACTATATCTTACGTAAAATGTAAGCGATTTAAAATGTTGCAGCAAACTATCAAAAATACTTGTACAATTATTCTGTTCTAATCTGATATTTTGCCTGGCAAAAATCCATTTCTCTTTTTCTCTCTTTTCCTTCAGCTTTATCTCTCTCTTCATCGCTACTCCCTCTTCCACTCTCTTCTTTGTACCTCAGAGCGTCGACCAGGACCAATTGGCTTTTACCGACCCACCCAGCACCCTCACTTTTCGTGCTCCTTCGTCCAACACCTTCCAAAAAACCGAGAATCGCCTGAGGCATTCGTAGGTTGACGTGGATTTACCAGTAAGACGAATTCGACTAATCCTGCTACCTGAAGCGGGGCGGAGATTTGTTGTTACATTGGAAACCTTCTATTTGGCAACTCATCTGAATTTCGTTTACTTTCACCCGAGTGGTGTGTTTAGCAAACCAGGCTGACGCGAACACGGTTTCAAATAAACACTAGTGGGTGGAGGTTTGAAATTTGAGGTCCCTATTACACTGAAGAAATTGCCTTTTATCATCACCGCTACTTACGGCATTCGGTCATTTGTTTCTTATATGAGAAAACATCACGAGTTCACTTCGGCCCCATTAACCCATCCAAGATATTACAGTACAAGAGAATCCCCCATGCTTTATCATAAGCTGACAAAAATACAGTATGAAATGATATATCTCTTATTATAAGTAACAAAATAATTAGAAATATTTTGACATATGAGAGAGAGAGAGAGAGAGAGAGAGAGAGAGAGAGAGGGTCAGAGAGAGAGAGAGAGAATAATCAAACCGCAGCTTCTCTGCGTGATTTTACTTTTAATTTTCACGCACTGAATCAGTCAGTTTTTATTAAATAAAAAAAAAATAATCTTCAAATTCCGTGAATGGAATATTTTCTGCCACAATTCCGGTGTCATAGTGATGCTGAGTTACCTTACATAAACAATGCCTCCCACTATATTCAACCAATCCTTCGTTGGACGAGTGGTTTTCGCGCTCAGCTGCCAATCCGGTGGTCCGAAGTTCGATTCTCGGTTCAGCCAACGCGGAATCAGAGGAATTTACTTCTGGTGATAGAAATTCATTTCTCGATATAATGTGGTTCGGATCCTACAATAAGCTGTAGGTCCCGTTGCTAGGTGACCAATTCTTAGCCACGTAAAAATATCTAATCCTTCGGGCCAGCCCTAGGAGAGCTGTTAATCAGCTCAGTGGTCTGGTAAAACTAAGATATACTTAACTATATTCAACTGAGTCACAAGTTGCAATACCATTCAATAGTAACGACATTTTTAATAAAAAGGGCATATAAAAAACTTACCACACAACTATATATATATATATATATATATATATATATATATATATATATATATATATATATATATATAGTTAGTGTGTGGAAATCTTTAAAATTTATTTAAACAGGGTACCTATATATATTATATATATATATATATATATATATATATATATATATATATATATATATATATACCCTGTTTAAATAAATTTCAAAAATTTGCATTCAAGAACACAGTCATCCCGTGCATTTTAGCATATAAATGTGATGCTGATATCGAAAGCACTTTGATTTACGTTTGGGGTTACTTTCATTCGCATTTAACGAAATGTCTTTGTTAAGGAAATATAATTATCGTGATTAATGAAATGACAAAGAAAATTCTGAAGGAATTATCACTGATTAATCTTTATAGATATTCACATAAATAGTTATTCACACAACTGGAATCCATCCGTCGTTACGAAATATTATTTTGATTTAAAAAAAAAAGCAGAGAAAGATACAATCGATGTTCAGCATTTTAAGTTCATTGGTGACGTGCATCATTGAATCCAATTAACATTTTATAACCTTTGATTTGTATATAACGTTACAAATTAAAACGAATACACGGTTAGAAGAGAACAGGGTCTACTTTTAATTTGTAACTTTATACCTCCATCAAAGGCCAGAAATGTTGATTGAAATCAACGAAACGGGTCTCCAATAAACTTGAAACATTCAACATTGTGCCATTCGTCCTTTCTCTTATTTATTTATTTATTTATTTATTTATTTGATAAGCGAATTTCACGGAAAACGTTTCATGGTGTCTGTTACAGAAGGGTCATTCGGGTGGCAATATTGCTTTCTCTCTTACAAGATTCACTTCAATTTTTGAGTCGTTTGTTTAAAATTAAGAGCATTTCAAAAACTACCTCTCTTACGATTTGTTTTGGTAACCATCCATACAATCATATTTCCATTAGTTTAAAACTATCTTCGTCTTTGTTGCTCACATTCTCGTTCACTTAGCCTCTTATGCCTCTACATATGATTCGTCTTAATCCCTAAATTCTACGTTATAAATAGGAGTCAGGTGAACGGTTAAACTTCTACTTGTTTTATATTTTACAAATGAAGACAATATTTGGCACGGAAACGTTGAATACGCACAAGCAAAACGTTAATCGAAAGCAACGCAACACACAGTAGTATTCTTTTAATTCTATCCAGCCGAAACTAATGACTACGGATATGGCTTATAAATATTGGCTGATAAAGAAAATGCAATGCAAAGAAAATGTATAATTTAAAAAAACGCATTTCTTTGACTGTCTTAACCCGAGATGAATCATTTTAAATTCTTGATATTTTCCCAGACATTTTCAGCCAAATATTATTTTCTGAATAAAGCATAAGACAGTGATCCAATCACATTGTTAAATCTGCCCTCTGGAGCGTTCATACTGAAAAGACGCATTTTGTGGTAAGGAATATTTGGGAGCTTTTTATGTAGAGACGAGAGAATAAATGTGAAGGGAGAGCATACATAAAAATACCTCAGGAGGTAATATATAATGCTTTGTACACCTTATGAATTAACACAAACACACATACATACACAATGCTGACCCACGATATATATATTCGTGAACTTTTAGGATGATCTTCAATTGGAGGTGTGAAATATTACATGAATATGATTTTTAAGCACACAGAAAGCACACACAAACAAACACACACACACACACATATATATCTATATATATATATATATATATATATATATATATATATATATATATAATACTGTAATAACCACAATGGCCTCTTAACCTGTATAATCTACATACATACATACATATATATATATATATAATATATATATATATATATATATGTATGTATATGCATACACAAACACACACACACACTACACACGCATATACATATATATATATATATATATATATATATATATATATATATATATATCAAACACACACACACATACACACGCATATAAACATATATATATATATATATATATATATATATATATATATATACATATATATATGTTTGATTATAAACAAATCATCCCCAACATGAACAACAATATGTAATCATGTAATCAGAAGTGTAGTTTTCTTTCATAAATATTTTGACGGCACAGAACAGGAGAGCGGAAGAGACAAGACCCTTTCTTTCCAGCCTTGTCATCGATTGACTGTCATTCCATCCAACTAAGTTTTACTTCATCATATTTCACTTCAGAGGATTCGGGAAGGTGATTCCCCCAAATGGAAAAGGGACTTTTGAGGATTCATTCGTTCTATTCACTGATGTGTTTTGACACACACACGCACACGCAGTTAAAACATCATCAGTCTTGCTCCTTGCCCTTCGGCGTCAGTGGTATATCCGTCCCTTGGCACAAGGAAGCCCCTGGGCGAATGTCCCTCAGTTGGCGTATCTCGCTCCCCTTACATTTTCATCACAATGCCATAAAACTCCACCCAGCAATTCCGTGAACCCCAGATTAAACCCAAAATCAATATCTCTTTCCGGCATTCCATGAGTTTCAAATGATTTTTTCAAACTTTTTCTTCTATAAAGTCAGGTTTTTCTTCAATATTTTCCTCCTTTTGTTGAAATCTCATCTGTTGCTTAGGGTACAGATGGTGTAATGGGGTTGTGTGGAAGTCGGGTGGAGGGATGGGAGGCGTTGTATTCGACGTTTTATAGATTTAAGTAAAAAAAAAAAATGAATAAAAATCGACCTCAATAAACTCTTCTCTGTAGCAGTAACCGACGCCATTCTTGACGGCTAAGATGATCGTCTCATTCCCCTTCAGCCTCATTGGGATCACCTTTGTAAATTTCCCTCCTGACAAATTCCCTGGAAATCCCGTTAAGTCCGGCTCATTTTCCAACTAAATTCACACCTATTAAAACTTGGATCCTTTCATCACCCACGTTTCTAGATCCTTAGCCCATTTTCGACTTTATTCTCTCTCTCTCTCTCTCTCTCTCTCTCTCTCTCTCTCTCTCTCTCACAACTTTTGCCTGAAAGCGATGGAATCAGCAGACGTCAAACCCTCGGGAAAATCAGCCATATCCTCATTCCTAATATCTCTCTCTCCCCACCTTCACAACCCCCGACCCCCTTTTGCAACCATCCATTCATGTAATCTCACATACGTTATTGCCGTTCTTCATTCAGTTTCCTTATGTTCCGCAACGTAGAGAGAGAGAGAGAGAGAGAGAGAGAGAGAGAGAGAGAGAGAGAGAGAGAGAGAGATACTGTTTACTACACGGCTTTCAACATCATCCTAATTATTTCACTGGTATGAGTAGATACCATTTCATTGTACAATATCTAAAGTTTTTAAGGATAACAAAATTCAATGATTACACAAGAATTTGAGCCTTCTCCACATAATGTAAATGCTGAGACAGTCAGAAAAATGCTCACCTTTTTGTCCGAAGAGAAGCCGAATGGAAAAAGTTCCAAACAGTTGTTTATGCAGGACTACAATGACAAACTTTCAGACAGAATAAAAAATAAGTAAGGATGAACATTATTGAGAAACAATTTTTATTTATTCCATGACTTATGAAAAATTGAAAAAATAGTTGGCAGAAATGGCGTGACCTAACCACAAGGAAGGGAGAAATACGCTACTTGAAAGATGGAAAGAAGTAAGGAAAACGGTAGATAGATAAAGGGAAAGTGAAAAAGACAACTGAAGAACGAGAGAAACCTGGAGACTTTCGTTCTCCAAAGACTACACTTGAAGCGGTAGTCTGATGGTGGTGGAGGGTGTAGGGGTGGGATGAGGGGGGGGGGGATGTTGGGGAGGACGATAGGAAAAAGTTTAAACAAAAACATCTCTATACAAAAGTAGTGTTGGGTGTCGGATCAAATGGCTTAACCGATAAGTTTGAATGCTTTTTAAATATGAAGTATTCATGTAATTCAAAAAATAATTCTGTAGCTGACGGATTATCCTGCACATATACTGCACCGAACTTTTTCGACGCGTTCATGTAGATGAAATATAGATGACAAAAAGACGAACCCTGCAAAGTGCAAATCTCTTCCGAGAGCTGATCTATTTGCTTTCCTCAACTAAACGAAAAAAAGGCAACTTAATACGTAGAAATAAAATATCACTATCGAGAACTATGTATAACATTCAGCAATCTCCTGCTTTGTCACTCTTCCATTGCACAATAAATAAAAAAGTTCCTTCAGACATTCCAATATATTCTATATAATTTAACTCTTCTTTTTTTGCTCTTCATACATCATATGAAACAATTACTATTCATAATCCACCAGCTTTTATCTAAGCACCATGGAGATTCCAGCCTATGTTCATAACAATCAACTTCTCTCCCTGTTATTATACCTGAACTCATACCTTTGCTGAAACTACTTTTTACAAAGCAAGATCTCTTTCAAACCTTTCTCCAGCATGCAAGCATAGGCATGAAAAGAGCTACCAGTCTAACTTTAAAGACGTTTTCTTTTAAAACAAACTTTTAGGCATTATATTCTCCAGCCCTTGTCATCATTTTCGACTAGGAAATTAATTCAGTCTCAATATCCCAGCAGCTCTCTTTACAAGAACGGTCTGTAAGATACAGTTTATGCACAGAGGCGAGCAACCATCCGAAAATCACTGATGCTTCCGAAGAATATCGAAAAGACTGATCCGATATTTTTGTCCTCTTACAATAAAACACAAGAAAATACTTATTCCAGCTACCCGTTGGAAAGCCTTGGAGCAATAAAGCGCACTCGAGCGTGTTCTGAGCCAAACTTCTTGATAATAATCATTCTGGAAACTAAAACTCACGCGGACAAAATTCGACAAAAATTGTACTAATTCCACAAGAGGATCTTCCGGGCGTAAAAGCCAGGAACTTTATAAAAAAAAAAAAAAAAAAAAAAAAAAAAATCAGTAAAGAAATAAACAGACACGTACACAAAATATCATGTATGTATGTATGTATAAAACCTGTACAGCTCTTCCATTATAGAAGAACCCAATATTACCACTTTAATATAATACAAGATATTTATCTTACTCTTACATAAGAGAAAGCCACAATAAATTTCAATAGCACGTTCTCATTTCAGTCCATCTCCCTATTTAATTTAAATCCTGGGTCCGTTTGCGTGGCAAGTGTTGTGACCCCTAAACTAGAACAATATTATAATATAGCTTTAACGATATCCGCATTTTTTCCCTTGACTGTAACTTTCAATTTATCATTTTCTGGTTGATGCTTCTACTGCGGAAAGCTTGCCGCAAAAGAGTACATCTAAGCAATTTATTCGAATTTATGAAGGCTTTAAATGGAATTGGCAATCAATATATTTGCACACTATGAACACGTTTTTAAGTCCCATAAATAAATATGAAAAAAAGTAATGACAATAATCTTAATAACAAACAGTAGTAAAAATATATATTGACGGTATAACTATGACAGTAGTGGAAACTACAACGATACCACCAGTATCATCAATAAGTGAAAGCTACCACCCTCAGACTTCATCGTAACCGGTATAGTTTCTGGGGAAGGGATATCAGAAGTCGGATCTTTCCTATGTA
>NC_087213.1:71084530-71089530 GCF_015104395.2 Macrobrachium nipponense | reverse complement strand
TTACCTCAAAATGTATACTATTATATCACAATTAAACAAGGGAGGGCCTCGACGAGGTAATTCTCACCCAGATTTGTTAGAGATACATAGCATATAAGTTAGTCCATCTACAGTAAATACCATTTTTTTTTTACCAACTATACTGTTAATTATACAGAGTTCTTCATCTTCTTCAGGTAAACATTTTAAACGAAACATTGATTGAAATGTGCGTACTTTGTATGTGCAGACTAATATTTGATTGGTTAGGAATGCGTTCCATAATAATTCTCAAGTCCTTTTCTTTTGAACTTAAAAAAGAAATCTCTAATATGATTCATAAGGAGATGAGACGCGTGAAAATAATAATGGCATGAGAAACAATAAAACCAAGAAATAAATAAATAGCAATTCGTCTTCCAGGAATATTGCAATGGAACAAAACAAGGCATTCCAGCGAAAACTTCGGCGGTTCTCATTTTGTGAGTTTTTCCTTCCTCCAACCACAAAATTGGTAGGAAACCAGATTTCATTTTACCTGCGCTTGGAGCTGCAACGGAAAAGCATGCCTTTCTAAAATTTATTTAGTACTGAACAGATATCTAAAGGCACCTTTAAGAGGTATACGGGTTGGTATTGAAATAAAAAAAGCAAACCTTAAAAATAAATGCTGAAAGTGTCATTATATTATCACTGGATTGAAAAAAAAAATTTGCAGTAGAATTATATTATCATTAAATTAAACAAAATAATATTGCAGTAGAAACTCAAGCCGTGAGAGAGAGAGAGAGAGAGAGAGAGAGAGAGAGAGAGAGAGAGAGAGAGAGAGAGGTGAATGAGTACGCATGTTCCGCTTCAAATGTCATAAAGGAAACACATATCTACTATGTATGGGTGAACCTTTTTTTTCCCACGATATGAAATTATGTCTAGGGTCACTGCCGGTAGTCTTGGATGCTTCACGAAACTGAAGTTTTTTTTTCAGACAGGTTTTATGTAAATTATTAGGGCTACGTTATGCAGATATCTATGTACGTATGTGGCTTTTATTCTTATCATTATAATCATTATTATCATTAAATCAAATAGACTCGTGCAGCATTCCGCGTAAGAAGTCAATACATCTTATCCTTCTCGTCCTCTCTCAACTGGAGAGGTTGGTACCAAGCCTTCATCCCTCTCTTGCGACCTTCACCCCTATTAAGCCGGCCATTATACCCCCAACAAATCAATTCTGTAAGATCTTCCCGTTCGAGCTTTTCCTTGCAAAAGACATCTTGCTCTCTCAGTATCATGGATTTTCTCTTGAGAATCTCGTGGAATTCTGCCGTCCAGTATATTTGAAGGCTTCATCTTTCCCTGGAAATATCTTCTTCACCTGTGCACATTCTGGCCTCTTATATATTTTATAAGTTTTTGACACACAGCCAGCTCTCCAGTTGAAATCAAATTTATGTCTTCTTTTCTTATTTCATGAATAACGCACTACAGAAATAAAGGTCACGTTTGCTGGGTCTATGGATAGTTTTCCACTACCATCAATCAGTTCGCCCAAAGGAAAATCGGTATCAACGTCTTCTGAGGTCAAGAAACGGGTGTTGGGCAAGCAATTTTATGCCCCAAGAATTGCCGAGACCGGAAGGTTGTGCCTGTCTTCCGACTCCCCATATTGTTGAGTAAAAACGACTGATATTTCGAGATGTAGTAGACTGCTTTCGTCTAATGTACATCTTTCTATAGAAAAATAGCAATTTGCAACTGATACTGTCAATACTAAAAGGCTAAGGCTCATACTTAACCCTAAAGACCTTCCAAATTAGTCATTAAAATTCTTCACAATGAAATGATCCTAACCAGTAATCCTTCTTTATCCCTTCTCATTTTGCCTTCTATTAATTTTTCACTCATTAACTGACAAAACAATCAACAGCAAAAAAGAGAAAAAAATACCATGTGAACCACATTTTCTTTCAAATAAAAACTTGTTGAAAAACTTTTGCTGTTCTATGGAAATAAAAAACATAAAACAATCGCTTTTGATATGTATTAATTCGTGGCATTTTCCCTTATGAATAATTGTTAACATCGTATTCTGGTGAGTGATTCCGTGGAATTGAATGCTAATAAGCGATAGAGAGAGAGAGAGAGAGAGAGAGAGAGAGAGAGAGAGAGAGAGAGAGAGAGAGAGAGAGAGAGAGAGCCTCCATGGCATTTATAAAAATCAGTCTTCATTAATCCGAACTCTGTACAACATGAAAATTTTTTTATCTCAATACATTTGGTTAGAATGCTTTTTCCAAGCTCTGTGATATTCAAGATTATTTTGTATAATACTCCTGACGCTTATAAATATGGAACAAATAAGTTTACAGTCTCAGAAGGCACACAATAGAGGGAAGTTTCACAATAATTTATAATTTTGTAAGTTCTTTGAGTATCAGATTATGTGATATATGACGTAAATATATTATTTCATTTGACAAGCCTTGTGTCTTTTTAAAATTGCTGATCATAAAGTAAATATCGCAGTTCGATAGCTATTAGAGTAAGTATAATAGGTAAGATGAGACGACCCTAGAAAAGATTTCTCTAAGAAATATTTGTTTTGAGACTTCTGTCAATTATCAAGAAAAGCTCATTAAGAAACATTCTGTGTAAATGTTACGCCAATTACTGAACAAAATTTTGTTCAAACTTTTGGTTAAGTTCAACATGTCAATTTATTCATTCATTTATGCATTTATTTTCTTTTTACTGAAGTTGCTTTAGCCGCATAGGAAAGTAGGTAATGAAGTAAATTCAGATGCCAAATTATAGGCAATAAATTTTGTCCCTAACTCCCTTTATTTTGTGGCCTTGCGACTGACTCAAGTACTATCATTGTAATCTCAATAAGCTCAATGTCTCCATCTTGGTCAGTAAACTTAGTTTGGCCACCGAAATAATACGTTAGCTAAGAACAAACAAAAGATGTATGGTCTCTGTGTTACATCGAGAGTATGTAACCGCAAGCTTGTCTCTCCCTTTCTTTGAAAACTTTCATTTGTAAGTTTTTGCTATTCCAGCAGGCTCTCCAACCCTTTCCATTCATTCCAGTATGACCATTTCTTGCATCGGCTATAATTTTGTCTGTAAGGGTTCTCTCCAATATCTACTATCATCCATTAAATTTTCATTATTCCATCAACGTCACTTTTTCTGTACAAGTAATTCCACCCTGAATTGTTCTTGCCACGCGAGACAATTATCTCTCCTCTATTCTCTTTGCAGACTTCAATATACTCTTATTCTCATTCATGAGTTACTGCTGTCTCAACCGCCTCCTCTTCCACCGTTCGGCGCTTCGACATAATTTCTCTGTCAGTCTTTATCTCTCAATCCCTCTCGTGTTTTGCATCTTCTCCTGTCCCCGACGCCTTCCATTTCCTTCGCTCTCTCCCAATTTCACCAGCCGCCCCTTTCTCTTTCTCCTGCCTTCTCCTCTCCCTCCTTCCGACGTCTGCGACAGTGACTTATGAGCATAGTTTGTTTTCAGCGGCTGAGACGAATAGGAGTGTAAGGCAAGAGGGGGTGGATGGGATACAAGGGGATATATGAAAGGGTCAATAAAGCCGAGAAAAAGTAAATACATGCACATAGGTAAGTATGAGCGTGAGCGTGTGGGTAAAGATATCTTTACAAACATGTACGCACATTTTCGGTATGTTTACTTGCATTTCTGTGTATAGACAGTAAAAGTCGATAATACGATACAAAGTATTCGACTACCTGCGGTTGGAAAATTGCTTCAATTACCTGATTCTCAGTCTGGGAAAAATCCGTAAAAAATCACCCATCTTAGTCCAAAAACCAGCTACCTGCTGATCTCTATTTGAGTGTGTGTGATTTACAGTAAAGCAAAGGAAGCACACAAATATTTTCCATAATATTAACAGCTAGTTACTGTATGTTGCTGTCAATTCTGGGGGTTAAGAATTCCCTCTACACCATTTGAGAATAATGGTTTATTAACATCGACTATCTTTCTTTACTGACCCATTTAACAAGGAAATTAGGGACACAAAATAAAGAAAAACCACTGATTTTCCAATAGAATTATATGAAAATACTTACTAATTTTCTTGTACTTTATGTTGGATTCGCTTTTTAGTGACGCATGTGTAAAGATATTAACTAAATATGATATGTATTTATTCTGAAGGAATTTCATGAAAATGTATAATATTTTTTTAATGATCATAAATAAACTGATCTGAAAAGCTTGTAAAAACAAGAGATCCCTCTCACAAATAACCACGAGAATAATGATGATAATAATAATATGGGGACAAAGAATCAATAAAACTGGTATTTATAATTCTTATAATTCAGGATTTTTTTTCAGTAACACCAGCTAAACTTAAACATCTCGACTAAATTCAGACCTAAACACCATCCATCCACTCTGCAATACGTGTGGTATATTCAAGCAAGACAAATATTAAGCTCTATCGCTATCGGCCGATTGCTTCGACACAACTTTGGCGGAGGCGTGGAAGACGAGAGGGAATCGGGCCATTTGAGATTTGGTACACAAAATACGACCGTTTCGTTTATTTCCCTTTAGACACACACACACACACACACACACACACACACACACACACATATATATATATATATATATATATATATATATTATATATATATGCACATATAACTATTAATAGCTTTACCAGATATAAGTGGAATTGTAATACTACTCGATTTCTTCACACTTTCTGGATACTCTTGTCAGTGCAAGGCATTGAATCCAAAATGAAGATTTAAAGAAACAACCAGTTATCAGTTGAGGGAATCGAACTCACACTCACACACACACACACACACACGCTCGTTGGGTGGAGGAAAATTATGTGTGTATTTATATATATATATATATATATATATATATATATATATATATTTTATATATATTATATGTTATGTGTGTGGTGTGTTGGATATATATTAAGTGTATATATATATGTATATATATATAT
>NC_087213.1:71077030-71079530 GCF_015104395.2 Macrobrachium nipponense | reverse complement strand
CTTTATCTCTCAGATTACCTTATCATTCGTCCTTACCTCTGTCTCGCTTCATCACTTTCGTCATAGCTTTCTTCTCCTTTCACAGTTTCACCCCATTAATTTGCTCCCACCTGAGCTCAAATTTAATTTTCCGTAAAAGAAAGAGAACTACTGAGACGGCTTTGTCCGTCTGTCTGCCTTCAGATCTTAAAAACCACTGAGGCTAGAGTGTTGCAAATTGGTATATTGATCATCCACACGCCCATCATCAAATATTCCAAATTGCAGCCCTCTAGCCTCAGTAGTGTTTATTTTATTCAAGGTTAAAGTTACCCATGACTTTGCGTCTGGCACCGCTAATGTGCCAACAACACAGGCCACCACCGGCCAAGATGGAAAAAACATGATTGCATGGAAGAAAATTCGGCGACTTTTTTTTCTTTAGACGTTTTAAAGTGAATAAATGTTGTCTGAAGTGAAATCGCTATTTGACAAAAAGAATAAGTGTGTGATTCTGTTTTGACTTTATATGGCTATTTAACATATTTATTTCCATATATAGACCTTATATAGCTATTCAACTAATTCATTTCCCTATGTAGACCTCATTTAGCTATTTAACACATTTAGTCTTAGTCAATATATTTGAAATAATAGCTATTTAGTACATTTACTGTATTCCTTCAATGTAAGTGATTCTGACCTATGATGCCCTAAAATGCTCAATACTCTTCCTTATGAAGTAGTCTGCACTTACTATTCTCCCACATTTCTTTTCTCTTTCTTATATCATTCCTCCCACATGTTATTCGCGTTTCCCTCAGACACCTCATTTTTTTCATTACCTCTCCACCATTCCTTTGTGGTCGGCCATCTTTAAGCCCTTCACCGTCTCGTCCCTAACCTCACTCTATAAGACTTCACTCACCTTCCTCTGAGCTACTCCCGTTCGGTGCTCTCCAGCCCTGTCATTTCTCTGTCTCCCCTGTGTCATCCAATTTAAGCGAGTCCTCCCCCCCTCCCCCCTGCTCTCTGTCGATGACCTTTGATGCTGTGCCGCCAGTACAGGGGTAAAAACAGTCAGCCGAACCCCCAACCCCTCCCGACGACTCAGACGCTCACATCATTCTCCACCCAAGTCTTCAGATGGATGTCTCTTCGTTGCCATGGAAAACGCAGCTCGTGTTTCCCCTCACGTTACTAAAATCGTCTCCATACTTTCTTTTTTTCCTCCGCCGCCCCACCGTTACTTAATGCCATCCCCTCTGGTTCTCTCCTCTCTCTCTCTCTTCCTCTCGTCTTCTTCCGCACCCCCCGCCCCCCAGTTTCCTATGTGAGTCGCGCTCTCTCTCTCTCTCTCCCCTTTTCAATCCGCTCATCAGCTCAGTCTCCGTCCCAGTCTCACCCGTAATCCATCCGAAATAGCCATGAACTTTTGTAAGCGCCTTTTTAAGCAGTTTTCAGCGGCATCAAGAGTCTATAATAAGAGTGGAAAAAAAGATGCCGGCTTCCATGTGAAATCGTTACCTGGAAGGGCGAGCGAGAAATAAAAGAGTCTGGCAAAACTCGGCTGTCAGTGCTCTAAACTGGAAGGACAAAAGATTCCCGGCTATTTTTATGAACATGCTGGTGCCTATTTCGTGGTTTTACAGAACGCAGAACCTCTGCAAACTTGGAAATAAAAAATAACAATTGGCTACTCTGCTGTTCAAACATCACTAACGATTCGGTTTTAAGGTCCGCTAACGATGTTGAAGATCATACAGGAAATGGGAGGCAAGAAAAGGAAAAACGACTGGAAGTCTCTTAGATGATATACAACATGAAAATAGAAGGGCTTTGCATTGACCAATCATCTTTAAGAAATGTTAAAAGTTAACAGAATATTAAAAGCAGGCATAATTTACTTGATGGCTCAGGCGAATGGCAATGTATAATTCAATCATAATTTCAGCAATTTAACTAACATTATATTAACATTCGTAAATAATGTACCTCCCCCCCACAGTCATATGTTATGCGATGTAACTTTTGTTCCTTTTGAGATCAACAAGACGAAAAACTGCTAATGATGTAGAAAAGCTGACCTTTCACAGTCAATTTACAAAATCTGTAAAAAGGTAGTCCAGTACAGGAGGACCTGCCATTTAGTCCAATAGAGAGAAGGTTCACCAGGTAGGTATCTGTCACAGCAAATTATTTTTTCTCTTCTTTTAATTAAGCAACGGAAGTATTTTAATTCAACTTTGTTACAACAAAGGACATCCACAAAAGTGAAAGTAACAGTTGATGAAATTAGTAACTCGCTATTAATTATCTGAAAAGAAAAATGTCACCACAGTTTATATTAGGGATACGAAATCTAGTGCTTTACAGTGATTGTCTGAAAAATTCGTCTAAAGGCATGCTGCTAGTAGCAAAACGAGTATCTCTTATGAAATTCGTACGTCAAAGTGGTAAGATGAAAGAAAAACAGAAAAGAAATATGACATAAATACGTCCCTTTGCAAAGTGAAATACT
>NC_087213.1:71049530-71072030 GCF_015104395.2 Macrobrachium nipponense | reverse complement strand
ATATTAAATGTGTCTATGGGGAGCAACTAGACCTCACTCGGTCAATTGTTTGTTTCATGTCACAACAAAATATAAATTGAAACTTTTGACTTCCATCGTTGTTGTGTACACACTGGTCAATTTATGCAACCGGAGACTTACTCTGAAAATAATGAATTCTGGAGAGAGAGAGAGAGAGAGAGAGAGAGAGAGAGAGAGAGAGAGAGAGAGAGAGAGAGAGAGAGGTATTTTTGTCAGCCTCAGACACGCATGATTTTATATACTGGGAGCAATAAAGAGGTATCGTAACTTTTCTCATATACATTCATCACCCGCACCGCCAGATGCCTCCACATCTGGGAGAAACAATTTCGGCAGGCTGGGTATTTTCCTCGACGAGTATTTTCGGAAAACACATAACTATGTTCACTAATAAAGCATAAACGCAAATAAAGACAGTAATCTCTCCTACACTAACACACACACACACACACACACACACACACACACACACATATGTTTATATATATTATATATATATATATATATATATATATAGATATATATATATATATATCATCTATATAAAATATATAGGTATATATAGGTTAATATATAAACATTTCTGATACGCCAACATCATTTCCTCTGACATTATATTAACAAAAATGTTAATAGCAAATTTTCTGACGGTCGGTTTCAACATTATATTTACTATTTTCCAAAAAAAGAAGGCTAGGCAATATTCCCCTTGCCACAGCAATTAATGCAGCCAGTGTATAACGATTATTTTTTTTTACTGAATTTCCTGGAACACATAAATAAAACGAGTGGTAAAAAGGAAAGCGAACGGCGTGAGCAAAGAAATAAAGTATTATCGTATGACGGACGGAAAGCATTAAATATATGAAAAGCTTACTTTTTCTTCATGTGCTCTATTGCTCTTTCTATCCTAACACAATTGCACACACACACGTGTGTAAATATATTTCAGATACACAAATATATACACATACATGCCCAGACACACACACATATATATACATACATACCGACTACTGCGCCGTTTCCCCTTTGATAGGCTACTTACGGTGGAGGGTTAACCATCTCATACTCAGCTATGCTATGCCCATGCTCACTACACAGTGAAATATGCAAGAGGCTCTTCTCTTACCTTGTTGGTCGCTTAGTCACTCGTTCGAGGACTGACCAGACCCAGAAAAGCTTCAAATCGCTGTAGAGCTGTATAAAGAAAGGGTATTGTGTGCGCTAATTTCTATGTTAGTTGCACGGAAGGGGAAAAATGATAAGACAAACAAAAGAAAACGTCATGAATCAAACTCTTGAATGATAACAAGATGTATGTGTGTGTGTGTGTGTGTGTGTGTGTGTGTGTGTGTGTATGTATGTGAGAGAGAGAGATAGGGAGAGAGAGAGAAATGATGTCACGTCACATGCTCCTTCACCGACCTCGAGACACCAGCAGCATTTCCCCCATTTGCTCTTGAAGAAAAGCATAAAACGTCTAAGTGTCAACTTGCAAGTCTGAAAAGGCGAGTGAGGGAGATCTTCATCTCGCGAGAGACTTTCCCATTCTGGCTATCTGGATGGCATCTATCGCTGCTGTCTCTCTCGCTCGGAGTGCTACCCGGAGCTGTAGCTCTCCTCTGGCAGGCTTAGGAAGAATTCAAACAACCATAACTCGGTTAAGGTGTCGCGAGGGTAAGAACACAGTTCCAAGGCCTCTGGAGGAGGCGACAAACTCCCAGATATATTTGGCTTGTTTTCTATTCTCGGACGCTTTCGCATATCGTAGAAGCGCTGTGCCATACCCTACTATATTATAAAGCGTTTCCCCTTTACACGACCAGTGTGTCTATGGCAATATAAAATTTCACGCAATTTCATAGATTGCATTTTCTCAGTCGTGCAGATCGCTCCCTTAGTCGAATTTTATTCAATAAGAATCTTCCCATTCTTGTTTATGTTGAGATTTTCCAAAACATTAGTTCTCCGTTATCAGAATAATGACCTTCCCTCGGAATAATCTTACTCATGTACCATTCCTTGTTCTCTCTGACAGATAATTATTACCTTACTACGGACCAGAATGGACTTTCTTCAACCTCCATTTATTTCAGAGGAATATATTAAATGATTCCCCTATACTGGCAATAAGTAGTAAGTGACCCTTGGCAGTTATCATTACGCACGACTTCATTTTCTCACTCCAAGTTATGGATTGTCCAGTCATTATGAGTAACAGGTGACCGTTAAATAAACACGTGAGTTAATGCGCCATTATTTACAAATCTCACATACAATAATAATAATAAAATCTCTATTCAACCAATAACACTCACTTATAAGAAATTGAGAATTTTATCATGTTATTATTGCATATGTACTTAACTTTCAAAATTACCTGGAATATTCTATTTAATGCCAAACTAACAATTACCATGAACGCTTCAGTAAAATGTAATCATTTATTTGTATTAATTGTTGTTCAGCTGTGCTAATAGGCCATCTGAATGTCTAAATGTGGACGTGTATATATATATATATATATATATATATATATATATATATATATATATTTATATATATATATATATATTATATATATATATATATATTCTATATTATATATATATATATATATATATATATATGAGGTGTATGTATATAATTCTATATCTATATATATATAACACATCTATATAAATTATATATATATATATAATTATATATATATATATATATATATTTTATATCTATGTCTATGTAGATATATATAAATATATATATATATCATATATATATATCTCTCTCTTATCTCTATACTATCTATATATATATATATAAATATATCTAATGTATATACAAAACTTAGCTGACCAACCCTGCGCTGCCAAGGAAAACTGAATGACAACTGATAAAGTTCTCTCTCTCTCTCTCTCTCTCTCTCTCTCTCTCTCTCTCTCTCTCTCTCTCTCTCTTTCTTTCCTGTTAAGATAGCGCCTTCATTCATATTTCCCAGCATTTTTGACATTTTATATTTCACCACTTTTCATTCCCATTCCTATCGGGGACGAATTTGGACTTACAGGGCATCAGGAGTGTCACCATTCATCTCAGTGACCTCGATAACTATGGATTAGACACTAATTACTGTCGTTTTCGGTTATTTTCACATGTGACCTCCTTCCCACTTACCTCACCTTCCCATCTGGGCTGAATTTGGACTTGAAAGGGCATCGAGAGTGTCACCTTTTATCTCAGCGACCTTGAAAATTATGGATTACACACTTTTATCAGTCATTTTAGGTTATTTTTACATGTCACCCCTTTCCTATCCCTTCTCACCGCCCCATCCTATTGGGATGAAGGACTTACAGGGCATCCTGTATATTTTATAAATATTCATTTTTTCAGTGACCATAATCAAAAAGCACTATATACATATTTATGTTGATCACGTTTATATTGAAAATACATTCTTGTTATTAAAGATTGCATATTGTTTATTTGTATCTTATTTCGTGAATCATAAATTCATATTTTCTAAATTTTGAAATCCAGAAATGAGGTGGAATTATGTTACGGACACAAACTAATATAGTAAATTCTTCTCTGATGTTTAAGAGCGATGTTGAGTATTCTAATAGATACCAAAAGGGGCAAACAAAATAAGCAAAGCCAATGCCTGATGATTTCTTGTGCCCATAGTGACTTGACTGAGGTATACTCTATTTGGTATTTTCCTTTGTTTATTCAGTATCATCATACTTTACAATTTGGTAAACATCAAATTAAAGGAGAAAGTTTACTCTTTAATTTCATCTATATGCAATGTAGCCAAAGAGTGGTTGTTTAAAAGATATCAAAAGAAAATGTAATTTCATAGGGTGGTTTTGTCCATTTTCTATAAAACGCGTAGTTCACTATCGAGGCTGTTCACAATGAAACTATTGAAAGTAGAGAAAAAAAATATTAACAAAAATTTGTGCAAATGTATTTTAAATTTATTTTACCCAAAATGCAATTTTCTCGTAAGATGCTTAGTTTTTGAGGAAAGGGGGAAAATTTGGGAAATGTTCCTCATCAAGGGGGGATTCTGCCCCCGATAATGACATTTCTACACAGATTTTGAGAGGGAGAGTTTTTTTTTTACCGTGAATATTTGATGGTAATGCTTATAGAAAAACCAAGTTTGGTATCTATTACTTTTTTATTTCCGGTTGACCCGTTTTTCGGCGAAACTGTACTGGACTATTTGGTCTGGGCTGATTCTGATAGTGAAAAATATCGAAACTATTTATGTCATCGTCCTCTTTACATTTTATTAAAATTTCTGGTTTATATTTCTCCTACCGCTGCCTATGTTGATCTGTAATCTAAGTGGTTCATTTTGTTTTTACCAAATTTCCATACAGTTAATAATTCTATCAATACGGCAACTGGTTAACAAGTGCTGTGTTACTCCATTGAAAGGACATTCCTTCTCTCAGGTTATTTCATAAGTCTCACCATCAAGTCTACCACCTCTTTCTGTAATAAAATATCACAAGCTCTGACTTTCAGCTACGCGAGTTTTTATTCATTTCACTCCCTTCTTCGAATACTACAGCTGTCCATTTACAATATCCATCGTTTCCTTAATGTACAGACCATATATTAACCCGTTCACCCTTGCTTTTTCTTTAGGCTTATTTTTTACTGTGAACCCTCGAATTTCCCGTTCCACAGACCTTGCAAGAAAAATATAAGCAGAAGGACTGTTTTTACGCGACAAAATGTTCATCCTCCCAGATCTCCAAATCACGCAAAAGGAAGAAAGAAAAGATCTAAACTAAAAACTATACAGATAAAGCCCCAGTGTCTCTCTTGAGCAATTTTCTGCTGTTTTCCAGATGACTTCTGGACAACGTCAATCATGATTTCCAACATCAAGAATTACCCTGACCTTTATGCTTCATGTAGGCGACCACAAATTTTCCTCACCTAAGCTGATTTAGGAGAGAGAGAGAGAGAGAGAGAGAGAGAGAGAGAGAGAGAGAGAGAGAGAACAACGGGGGCGACGAAGTTTAGTTTTACGTATGCGGTAGGGACTCTCAGTATGTATGGCCCAAACAGCCATGTATGCCCACATACACACAGATATATATATATATATATATATATAATATTATATATATATAATAATTTATATATATATATATATATATATATACATATAAAAACGGTAATAAAACCGGAAACTACCCATGAGACCCTTCAGTGAGCTGACTTGTAAACAGAAATTGCCAGCAGGTCAGCCACACAGAAAACAAGCAAAATGTCTGAGCTGCAGCCACGGAAGAAATAACGTCTGAGCTTCATAAGAGGCAAAACACACTGATGTTCAAGTCTTAGTTCTCAGATCGAAGATACTAATCACGAAGGGAACTTAGATGGAATTTAAGCTTTTACAAACTTAAATGAAAGAATACTGGCGCCCCCAAAATTCAGAGGTTTCCAGCCCAAACGGAGTTCAGAAAATAATGAAAAATATTGGCTAATATAAGTTACTTAATAGGATTAGGTGTGGGGAACCTCTCTCTCTCTCTCTCTCTCTCTCTCTCTCTCTCTCTCTCTCTCTCTCTCTCTCTCCTTAGAGCTCAAACACTAATATTCACAAATGTTACTAGCTCAATATCGCGGAACCCTCTTGGTCGTTATATGGGAAAATATGGCCAAGTTCATATGAAACTTTTTTTTTAAATTCTTTTTTCATCAACTGCTTCCCTTTCCTCCACCCACTCCCTTTACTTTTCCTACGCATCTTTCCCTCGAGGAGTACCGTGTAAGAACCTCGACATACGAGACTTAATTTTCCCGAAAAAAAGATAAAACATTCAAAGCCGATTACCTCCACCATGGACGGAGGTAAGAAGGTCGGGAAGGCATTTCTTTCAACTTCTAGTAATCAGCGTCGAGAGTGAGTTCTGGGTTCGTGGGTACTTTACGTGTGTGTGTGTGTGTGTGTGTGTGTGTGTGTGTGTAAGCATACCTAAGCAAATATGTAGTAGAAGGTGGAGCACTAGCAGAATTGGAAAGGGAAGGCTCCATTATCTGGAAGCAAGAGAGTGCAAGCAAGTTTTAAGTGAAAAGAAGGGTCGATGAGTCGTTTGTAATATATATATATATATATATATATATATATATATATATATATATATATATATATCTATATATGCACACATACATACAAACACACATAAATATATATACATATATTTATACACACAAACACACATGTATATACATATATATATATATATATATTAAATATATATATACACACACACACACACTCACATATATATATATATATATATAATATATAATATATATATACATATATATATATATTATATAGATATATATATATATATATATATATATTATATATATGTATTGTATATATATATATATATGAAGGCCCTGGTCAGCGGAATAAATAGACATATATGTTAAAAAATAAGTGGGGTTGATAACCTTAGCTCTTGCTGGTTAGAAAGAGATGCAAGACAGTGAATTCCTCAAGGCGCCGATGAGAGACACGTATAAAAAAACACGCCTTGTGCATAAACGAGAATGCGAATACATTCCAGAGATATGAGGTAAACCACGAGAGGGTTACTTTAGGTTACCGTGTACATGGGAACAGACTAGCGTGTATGTTCGTGTGTTCAATAGCATGTGTGTATCCTGTAAGTCTGAAGGTGGGCGTACATACGTACGGCGGATGAAACAGTAAATGAGATAAAATCTCTAGTATGTGAATTAAAGGGGCAATTAGACGACAAACTGTCGCAGTGGCCACAAGAGACATTGGCGTAGGGGAAGGCGTTTGGAGGTCCGTCGAAAAGGTAAAGTGAAAGGCTTTGAAAAAGTTATATATCTTTATGTAGTGACATTGAGTTCAGTTCTAGAAAAAGAGGAGTGCGATGCGAAATTCATTTATTGACGAACTTTAACATTTCATTGTTTGATAATTATATTCTCATTTTCATATGGATTCGAAGTCACCATTTAGAAAAAATGGATTTCTCTAGACTTGTAATGACTTTTGATAGAATATGAAGTTGGCCAGAAAGAGATATGAGGGGGTACCTATTTAAATATGATTTCGGGAAAAGTAATGGTAACTTAACGATTTTCGAGGATGTTCTTTAACTCATTTTATTCCATTCTCATGTTAGCTTTTCTGGGAAGTAAAAAATTATATTTTTGTAATATCGGGAGTTTGAATTCGCCTAGAGTTTTGATAATAGATTTTCAGCTAGCTACAGGGGCGGCATCCGAAGAGACGATGACACTCAGAAGGTAAGTTCATTTCCAGTTAGGAGTTCTCTCCAATTATTTAAACGAGCGTCATTTTGACCCTCGTAAGATATTATATATATATATATATATATATATATATATATATATATATATATATATATATATATATATATATATATATATATATATATATATATATATATATATATATATATATATACATACCCTGTGTTTGTTTGTAACAAAAGGTTAGATAAATACATAAGATTTCTATATGTCTATACGTATTTTGGATGAATGAATGTGAAGAAAGTTCTTAGTAAATATGCCACAGAATAAAATACAAAACAAAAACGAGCAATTAGCAGAGGACAGGAAATAAATAAACGTAATACCGTGTAGCTAATCCATAAAAGATGAAATGTTATCCTCTTTCTTCACAACAGCCTACACCACGATATGGCATTTTCAGATTTTTTTTGATATTATATTATGTAAACGAAAAGGAACTTTTGAACTAAATGTATTTTCATCACAAATTAGCGATGATAATAACAGTGTGAATAATAATAACGGGAATGCCTCCAACAATAGTAAACACCAACTTGAATTATTTCAAACAGACCCAAATATGACTTCGCAGTTCGCCCTCTCCGGCCAAATGAAGAAATGGCGAAAGCCGGCCTTTTCCTTGGGGCTCCTTTTGTGTGTAAATTAGATTTTCTCTCTTAGGTGCGGACTTTCGTTGCAGCAAAATCAATCTCTGGGAAAAGCTCTTGCACCACTGGCCAAAGTTGACCACTCGGGGAAGAATGTTCACAGGTAATGCGAGTTAGGGAGAATTTCAGCGTTCTGGCTATTCAACGTTCTTTGATTAAGGGGTTTCCCATTATTATTCCAACATGTTTTACATGTTATACATGAAAGTTATTTAGACTTGCACTAATAAGCATGCATGCATTATTATTACAAACACTAACTATCGAACAGTTTGCTTTATTGTGCAAGATAAAACCTGAATAACGGAGACAGAAACAAAGAGAGGCAGGGATGCTCTCTAAACACATTTTATATATATATACACACACATATATAAATCTATATATCATACAATATATATATATATTATATATATATATATATATATTATACACATAACACATACATACATACATAATACATAATATACTTTATACTATATATAAATATATATATATATATATAAGATATATGAGAGAGAGAGAGAGAGCCACAAGGAAAAGGCCGGCTTTCGCCATTTCTTCATTTGGCCGGAGAGGGCGAACTGCGAAGTCATATTTGGGCTTCTTTGAAATGATTTTAGTTATTGCTTTACATTGCTGGAAGTGTTGCTGTTATTGTTATACTTATTGAGTAGAGCGAGAGAGAAAAATAAGGGGAGAGTGAAACATTTTTTATACCAATTTATAGGGAGAAGGAATCAAGCAAAGACTTCTCAATACTGTAATTAGCATATGTTTCTGGAAGGGTACTTCCTAACAGAGACGACGTTTAATGCCAAGCTTGGTCACCACGACGGGCATGTTCAGATAAGGGGCACAGTCTGGTAGCCATGTTAACTGAACTTATTCAAGATGCCGACCCTGAGGAAACCCTGCGCCACGTGGTTCCTTTAAACCTTCATCAACATTTCTACCAAGATCCTCAAAAAGGATGGTTTTACCACAACATTTTCCCAGGATATTTGAGAAACATTAAAAGGGGCTGCTAGGTCTGCGTTATTTCAATCTTCTTCAGTCTGCTTCATTTTACTTATGCTTTGTTTTTCTATTCTTTTCTCAACAGGCCTTTGTTTCATCACCAGCAGAGAAGGAAAAATTTATGACTGTAGAAGAAATGGGTAGAAGAAAAAATCATAATCCTCTGAGAAAATTTCTCTGACCGTCTGATATTTAACTATATATCCAAGACGGACGGTAAAAATACGAATTGTGCAAGTAAATTACTGTACCCTACAAATGAAATGTCTAAACTAAGCACAGAAATATAATTTTAGCCTATAATAGTGAAATACAAAACCGTGGACGTACGTTGTAAAGTTCCTCGTCTGCTATTATTTGTCGAGTAACTTTACAAACACACGTAGTAGAATTTTATTCCGGATATTCGACATTTTTCGTCCTCAAAAATACGTCAAGTGAAACTACGAAAAAAAAACAATATATTTTCCAGTTATAGCGATGTGGGAAAGGAAAAGGCAGAAAAATCTCGTCAATAACATCTTTCTTTACTTCTAAAAGAATTCTGCAGGATCGGTCCTACGCTGCTGCAGAAAAGTATATATATATATCTATATATATATTATTATTATTATATCTCTATATATATATATATATATATATATGTATACACATATATAGATGTATTATATATATATATATTTACACACATATATATATATTATACAAAATACAAATACAACACACAAATCACACATATGTATATATCCACACGCCAAATTTCACACACACATTTACACACACACACATAATATATATATATATTTATATATATATATATATATACATATATATATGTCTATATAATATATCTATTCTATATTCTTATATCTATATATATATATAACATATATAGATGTGTATATGTATATATATATATACCCCCATATATATATATACTATAATTATATAATATTTATGAACACATATATAGTGGTGATAATGTAATATATATAATATAACATATATATAATATATTATAACAAAAACAAAACACACACAAATACACACAATATGTATATATATACGTACACACACAAAATTTACACACACACACACACACACACACATATATATATATATATAATATATATATGGTATCATATATAGTATATATATATATATATATATATATATAGTTATATTATACATATATATATAGTATATATATATATATATATATATATAATATTATATATATATATATCCATATATGATGTATATATATCTTTTACACGGAGGTATAATATCTTGATGAGCAGAAGATATGCGGAGGTCAAATATAGTGTCATACAGGGCGAACGAAATGAATATTTTTCTCTCTCATATTGTTGAAAAGGCAATAATAAATCAGTCCCTTTATTTGAGAAAATTCCATGCAACTCCCGCAGGGGGAATCGATACCAGGGGAGGGAGAGTGAAAGCGAAGTGGACAATTACGTGGACCCTTTGAATGTGGCCCTTGGACATATACCCTTCGGTGAATAAGAGTTTCATGAACCCTCAAGAGAAGCCTAGCAAACTTTCTCCCCTAAAACCATTAACTCGCGCCTCAACAAAATCCAAAGCCAAAAACGTAGTGCGACGTCGTAAAGAACTTTCCACTGACAGCATGAAGGTCTTCCTCTGTGACCTGTAGTAGAGAAAGGCGACCTCTCAGAAGTTCGATTTGGGAATGGGCTTGACCCTCATTTTTCTTTATCTAATATTCAAGCGACTCTCGCGGGGTGATATGAAAGACGGCTTAAAAAAGCTGACGCAGGACGGGGCACACAAGTTGACTCGGATCAGCTCGTCCGGCCTAGATTCGAAATCCCTTTGAGAGGTCGATCATAAAATTTTGGTGGGGAAATATTCCCAGATTTTTTTTTTTTTTTTTTTTTTTAATATTTGCGTCCTAAAAAGAGGATAAGTATGGAAGCCGAGCATGTTTGAAGGCCAACAGAGATTTATTTCTCCCTACAGAAGCAACGATATTTTCGCGCAAAAGGTTCCACTTTTGGTTATTTTGAGCCCAATTCAAAACTCTTTTTAAATGCTTGAAGAAATACACACACACACACACAAACAAAAAATATATATATATATTAATATTATTATTTTTATTATTTTATATATTATATTATATATATATATATATATTTATGATGATATATATAATATAGATATAATTTAGAACGGGAAAGGTTACTAACGCGTTGGCAAATAAATCTTTTCCTGTTAACTATTTGTCTCCTCGTCACCCGTTCTACATGTATACCTTCTGGCCCTCGTTGCCGACTGATCTCGCCTTATATATATATATATATTATATATTATTATATATATCATATATATATATACACACACGCATGACTGTATGTAGACATACCATTATAGACCAAAACACATGTAAGTATAAACTTGCACATAAAACACGAACCTTATTCCGTACTTTGTTAAGGCACATCCAAAAGCAAACGTAAATAGGTCGGCACAGCCATCAAAATCTCCTTAGTTGGCTATCGGGATATCATCTCGCCGCTCGCTTGCAGAGAGCCGGCAGTTTACTAATCGAAAACCATGCAAATAATGATCATTTTTACGAGGCTAAAATTGCAGGGGAAATTGCCATATCGGGCGAGCGGATGAAAAACAATTGGGGAAAAAATGCTTTATGTCTTTGAAGCGAACCCGTGAGGCGATGGCTTGGATGCTTGAGGATGCTCCAAATACCGAGTTATTTCATTGATTTGAAGAGATCCTCCAGACTCTTGTGACTGCCATAAGGAGGAATACGCTTCAAGGTGACTGGGGTGAAGTCTGCTTTGAAAAGAACGACCACCTCTCCTATCGCTATATAATCATATACATATTATCCATTTTTGTACGTTAAGATTTTAACATAATTGCCTCGATTTTGCTGAGACGCCAGTCGTGGAATTTTATCACGAAATTGAACTTCTGTACGATATTCCGTTGGTGTAAAACCCTGAAGTTTATCTTATTATAAAATGGTTTCTCTAGAATTTCATGTTTACGTAGTTTTCTCAGTCATAATTTGTTCAGAGGGATGTAAATTAAAACCGAATGGAAAGCATTATACATAGTATCTAATATCCGTAGCATGATATCAGATGTCATGAAAATCACTAATCATTCAATTTTATCGTCCAGATGTAAAAATGGTCTATTTAAGAGAGAATATAACCACCGTTAATTCCTAAGGATGGAATATAGAATTTAGGTCAAAGGCCTGGTAATGGGACATATGAGGTCATTCAGCGATGAAAGGCAAAGTGATAGTAGAAACGTTTGAGAGGTGTAACAGGATAACCTCGCAGTTGCACCATAAACAAAATTGGAGTGGGTGGATAGCAAGATAGGAGAAAGAGAATATGAACTGAGGTACAGTAAAGGGAATGAAAGGGGTTTTAGGTAGGGGCTGAAGGGACGATGCAAAGAACGGCTGAGGGTAAACCGACATTGTCGGGAGTGACGTTATAAAAAAAAAAACCATTATCAGTGTGATTACTGCGCTTAAAGCTGCTAAAGATCAAGGGGGTCGTAGCGGTATTGCACCTTCCTTCCCAACACTCGGAGTTTAAAAGACATTGAATGGGACAAGGATAGAGCATCCGTGAGGCTGGTACGGAGCCAGCAGGCCCTGCCCTGAATGTACAAGCAGGATTCCCCTCGCCTTCTCTTAAGAGCATGACATGAAGAGCGACCTGTATCCCCCAGAGCGACGCTTAGAGAAAGGACTGCGAGGCGAGGCAGTCAGACAAGTCAAAATCCTAATGACTAAATAAATAAGATGGAAGCGGCTTAAAATATTCCCTTCACATCGCGACCGTTTGTCACAGGTGAGAGAGTGCCCGTGTTTCTTCTTACCTGTTTCTGCACGGGGGTTGAAACTTTCGGGAAAACTTCCCATTCCAGCCTTTTTACCTGTCTCCCCTTTCCTCTACCTCCTGGCCGAGCGAAGAGGGATTATGGCCTTGTGCCTAAAACATTTATAAGGAAAAGCCATCTCCCGTATGCTACGTGGAATACTTAAACGGGAGGAGGGGACTTGCTATTGGTTTTCCGTCTCAGCTACATACTCGCATGCACACACACACACACTCACTCTCTCTCTCTCTCTCTCTCTCTCTCTCTCTCTCTGTACTTCATTCACTCTTACCGATTTTATTTCCAATACAACGTACCTCATGTGCGATTATACAGTAAATTACCGAAAACTTCACTCAGCAATTTGGGAATAAATGGAAATACCTTAATATATGTGTCCGATTTTCGGCGCTCATAATCCACACATACCTGCAATGGAAATTAAATATTTTTTTATACTCTCTCATGGCAAATAAAAAAAAATATGTACACCTGCAAATTAGCGTTAATAAATTTTAATAATAAAGGACATATTTCTCGTAATTAGTTACGCAATTTGTTTTATACTTTGCATATATACATTTTTATCTATCATAGCTTACAATTCAGGATGCAATAAAAAAAATAGCAATTTTGTACAAAAAATTAAGCAGGAAACCAAACCAATATATGTATGAAAAAAATTGTACTCCAGAACTATAAATTTTTGTTATAAGAAAAGACTTAACAATTCAACGGCACTTTCTAAATTCAATTTGTATGTTCCTCAAATCTTATTGCGAGTCTTTAATTATACTTGCACAAAGAAACAAGCCAATGAATTACTGAATTTGCCGATATTATTTTTTTCCTAGCAAATCAAAAGTTATGGGTGCATTGCATCGTCTAATTTAAAAATTCTCTTATATGCAATAGTGCCATGACATTAACTGCCTTTAATCTATACATATAGAGTTGCAAGACAAGAGATAATATTCTGGAATACGTCTATGAATGGTAGATAATTTGATTATTAGTACTTCTTTTGAAGGGCATGCCAAATTGGCCACCGAACTGCCCAAGACAGAGCAAATAAAAAATGTAGAATTTATAAAATGAAATATTTATTACAATGTAGCACTTTCTAATTCTAATATTCATGCATAATATAATATCAGTAGAGGAAATAAGCACAAAAGAAATAACAGCTTAAAAATAGCAAGACAATTTCTTTTGGGCACGCGCCCACCCTGTAGCCTACATAACAATACAAATAAAAAAAAATTCTCATAGTTCTGCTGGTATAAATAAGTCTATCCCATAGTTTCACAGGAGCAAGTGACACTTTCCTATAAGTTTAAAGGTGCAAATATGACTAACCCATAATTTAACATGTGCAAATAAACTGTCCCATAGTTTGAAGGTGCAGATGAAATTGTCCCAGTACGAATAAAATGTACGGTAGCTTTAATAGTGAAAATACAATCGCTCAAAGTTTTACCGGTGCTTACTACACGACTTTCTCTTTTTTTTAACAATGTTAATAATTATGGGATGGTCATTAACTTCTTTAAATTATGGGATGGTTTTAAAGTGCATTTGAGACTTACCGTTAGCTCTAACTGTGCAAATACAACTGTACCATAGATTTGTAAGGAGCAAATAAAACAATCCAATATCTTTAAAAGTGCAAAAAAGAAGCCCCTTTAGTTTTATATGTGCAAATAAGATTGTTTCTTTGTTTAAATAATGTGAAATAAAACTGCCCCATTGTTCAAATGGGCAAATGAGACTATCCTAAGTTTAAAGGTACAAGTAAGTCTGTTCCATAGTTTTAAGGGCGAAAAGAGTACCGTCCCCTAAGTTTTACAGTAAAAGAAACGAAAGCACTATACGATAAATAGTGGGCACCATGACTTAAGAAGGAAAACCCTTGTATTTATCTAAATAAGGGTATGCCAAACACGGCAGACCTGATGATAACCACAAAACACTGCCTATAACTCGGGATTATCCCACTTGACTTTACCACTCAAAGTTCCTCTTAATCTCCCTTGAGAGTTGCAACTTCTTCATTTCTCATTCAAGGAGACCGAATGGCTGTCACAAGATATGCACGCCATGCACACTAATTTGTTTTATTTTCTAAGCTAAGAATCACCAAACGTTTCATAATGGCTAAGAGCAGGAAAATTCCAGAACTCAAGAGCTGACTGGTCATGGCTCACTGGGAAAAGTTCATCAACAGTATTTCCACATCTCATTCAAAATAAGCATCATTTAGGTGAGCATGCAGAGAAGAAACCCCTTTTTAGGTAAAAAATCGCTAGTGGCTAAGGAATGCACAAACCCACACACAAACACACACGTATCACACACACACACACACACACAAACGCACACGTATACACACACACACACACACACACAAACGCACACGAGCAGTTCAGCAGACTATCATCCAGAGAAAAGCCTTGGTATTCTGCAAGCACAGCGCTTTTATTAGCACGAAAAATAAAAGCGCAACTGAAAGCTTATAATCCAGCAATTAAAAAGAATAATAAAAAGTCAAAAATACCTGAAAAAATACAATATAGGGCTTTGTGGATGTAATGAGTGATGATACGCATGCATAGTTGTGTGTTCGTCGAGAGAAAAATGCTGAATAGGACTGGAGCGACGTTTCCTGGTATAACAAGGGCGGCAACGTTTTAAATTTTTAACTCTAATTCTGAACTCCACCTGGAACGTTATATCTGCCTCCCCCCCCCAAAAAAAAAAAAAAAAAAAAAAAATTCTTGTGAGCCTGAATACAAAGTGGCGTCACTACATACAAGATCGATGAAGGCGGGACAAAAATAATTGTAAAAAAAAAAACGAAAGCTAAAAATGATCTACAGGATTTCATTGCAAAGAAAAGGATTGCAGTATGACACACAAGCAACGTTTTCTTAAAAAGAAATGATGGAAACAATAATCAAAGCATTTCACAAACTGAAATAAGCAGTAAGAACAGAACCAAGGCAAATGCAATATCGCGATTACATAACGCAGAAAGCCTATCAATTGTGGATCTCAGCTGACTGGCGCGAAGGGAAAAGCAATCAGTGGGAGGTCCACATTCGAATGTCATAATTTTAACGAGAGGGAAATGGAAACAATAGAATACGTTGCGCTCATTGTTGCGTCATAACTTTAGTGAAAAGAAAAAGGAGAGAGAGAGAAAAAAAACGTTCACGCGTCATAGCCTTTGAGGGAAGAAAAAGTTTTCTGATTAATCACAAGATTTATCCCGATAGTCTGCCTCGTCGTGAATTGCGTTGAAAAGAAAAAAAAAAAAAAAAACTTTCGGCAAGAGTTTTTCACCCGAGTGAACAAAGCTATACGACGGAGCTCTGAGAATATTCCTTTCCACGTTAGCTCGTACAAACATTTATTAAACGCCCAACGCCCACTGTACTGTACAGTTTCATATAGTTAAGTAAGACTTATTTTAAAACCTACCCTTTCGCAAAGCGTGTAACCTTCGAAAGCTACTTTCATTTATTGTTACTAGAAAACTTCCAACCAAATACTGGAAATCTGTTTTAACTATTAATTTTCAAAGGAAATCTCCACGAGAGAAAAGCAACGAAAGTAAACAAAAAGACGTAGAATAGCTTAATTTCAGTTTTCTAAGACAATACTTTTGTCTATCTTCCGTTCATAGACAATACTTTTGTTTATCTTTCTTTCAAAATCTTTTGTCAATATGTTACCTTAATACGACCATGATCGACCATCTTCTTGGATTGAACGATCAAGAAGACAATGAATTAAACGGCCGAGGTATTTCCTCTCATGCAATTTCTTTCAGTTCACTCCTTCGTGACATCAGTACTTTTCATAGATACCCATGAACCTTTGCTAATTTAAGTCCCATTAAAAAAAATCTTCGCTCCTTCTAGTATAAATAGAAAACTTTGTTGAGTCGTTCCTTTTCAAAAACACATAGAAGCAAATTTTTCTTCGCTCCTTCTGTATACAGAAAACTATGTCGAGACGTTTCTTTTCAAAAACACAGAACAACAATTTTTCTTCGCTCAATCTGTATACAGGAAATTTCGTTGAGATGTTTCTGTTCGAAAACACAGAGCAACATAAGTTACTGCTGAATAGTGGGTTAAAAATTCCCCGAATTTCGAGCTGGGTACAAATCGTCACCGGCTGGCCAATAGAACTCGCATACTAAATGGGCGCAATTTATTATTCTGAGTCCATAGTCTAATTCTTCGGATTCTGAATAATTCAGTCTCGTCAAAAGAGCGCGTAATTACGCGTACACAACGTTGATGTCGGCATTTGTAATAATGAAACCGACTTTCAAAGTTGCTAAGTACATCCAGGTTCATTGAGTGTTGAGACTAACTTTAAAGCTCGCCCAGTATATACGTATTTATGAAATTTCTTACATCATTCAAAGATATACAGTATAAATATAAATGTATTGGTTGCAGGTCCACAATAATATAACGTGTGAGTATATGGTCTTTAATGGATATTAAAAGCTTTCGAACCTTGTACTAGGTTCATCCTCAGTCAAGTGAACATTATGACTTTAAAAATTCGTCTAAGTAAACCTCTGAACAGCACAATTCCACAACGACGAACGCAAATGAAGGAAGCGCTCAACAGCCCAACTAGATAATTCCGTTGTTGATGTTCTTACATCCCCAGCCATTGCCTATAATGTTACATTATTTTGCATACGCAACTATATTGCTGGACAGGTTTTCTATATGTTGCCAGTTCGGCGTTTTCCTACGTTCCGCCCATCCAGGTGAGTTCACACAGCGTACTCCAAATGTCAGTCTCGACTTTGGACTTTACTTGAGGTTTTACGTATCTGAAGCTCCTTCCTGGGTATTAAATGTTTTTTAACGTTAGTATATTTTGATTATCATATGCTTAATTTTGTTAGCTGAAGAACGGTATTTGTTCTTTAAAATCAAATATGTATGTTAGTTTATTTCTAGAATTGTGATTGTATATGTATGTATGTATGTATGTATGCATGTATGTATGTGTGTGTATTCATTATTAATATATATTATTTATTAATTCATGATATATTAATATATATTATTAAGTTAATTAATAACTAAATTATATATATACTACTATCTATATTATATATAAATTTCCATATTTTTCAATTGGAAATCAAGAACCCATTCATAAAAACATTAAATTCTAATGAAAAAAGTAAGATTGCCACACACTTGATTTGTACCCACAAGACATTGATCTACAAGTTCGATAAATCACGCTTCACGCGTTAGAGGCATCTGTGTTCTGATGAATGTAACCTGCCATGCTAGCAGACGTTTGTGAATGAATGTGTATGTGAAACCATTTCATATGAAAGATACTAAGTATTGAAAGACTTCATATACTTTATCCAACTGAAAGTAACTAAACCAGTTTAGCAGGGTTACGTATTATGCATACACAAACGCTCAGACAGACGCATACGCATGCAACACAGATATATATATATATATATATATATATATATATATATATATATATATATATATATATATATATATATATTATATATATATATATATATATATATATATATATATATATATATATATATATATATATATATATATATAGGCAACAGACACGAAGGGGAAAGTGAAAAATGAAGTGGTTTGCAAAGACTTTCGACTTCATGTCCTTTACTTAGCAGGTCTGTTAAACAAACCCCTAAAAAATAGCTAATCCTCAAGAAAAGGCACAAGGAGTGCCATGGTTTATTGAAACAAAACCGGATACGCAGACTCGGAGAAACTACAAAACTATGTAAGAGATCCACCGTCACGCCCGTCAATTCGTGCATGGCACAAGAAATTTATGGTTTATGGAGACAGGGACAGTGTTGGATAAAGGGAGGAGTGGACGACCAAGAACATCCGGGGAAAAGATCGATCCTGTGAAACAAGCCTTTGATCGTTCTACTACAAAACCCATCGTTACTGCTGCCAGACACTATCAGCAACTACGTTGTACGCTTACCAAGTGCAACTCATATAGGCGCTCGAGCTAAATGATAAATCAAAGTGAAAAGAGGTTGCAGTCAAGATACTGCAACGAATTTTGGGGGATGAAACGTTCCTCAACCGAGTTTGCTTTAGTGATGAGGCAACCTTTCATGTTCCAAGGAAACTGAACACGCACAAAGTGAGAATCTGGGAACAGAACATCTCCATGTAACTCAGGAACTTTATCGAGATAGTCCCAATGTGAATGTAGACTGTGGGATCACGTTCAATCGCATCATTGGTCCATTTTTCTTCAATGAGATATCAATCACTGCAGATATTTACCTTGCCTTCAAATTTTCGGTAGTGTTCGGAAACGTAACATGTCCAGCAGAGAACTCACGCCAAGTTTAAAGGTTAAAGACGTTACTGGAGAGACCTGACCGCATAACAAACATGGAATAATATCGCAACTTCGGCTATGAATGACGTCTTCTTGGACTACGCGAAACGTCAAGTTAGCAGCCAGGAATCATTTGCCCTCTGGATGTGGAACTGGGTATGGTCAACATTTTTTCTTCGTACATGTTCACTGGCCTCATGAGTATATGTTAGTCTTCTTTTTTGGCCATAATGATAATCATTAGTATGACAATTGTAGATAATAATAATAATAATTATAATACCAACGCCACAACAGTAGTAAACTAGCAGCAACAACACTATCGACAAATAATAATAATAATAATAATAATAATAATAATAATAATAATAATAATAATAATAATAATAATAATAATAATATTGAAAAGTGTTGGACTCCTAAGGAGGCAGGATGCAACCCGGAACCCCACACTATAAATACCACCCAGTCGAATTGGAGGACTGTGATAGAGCACATAATAATAATAATAATAATAATAATAATAATAAAAATAATAATAAAATAATAGTAAAAATTATAATAATAATTCCTTTCGCTATAACTTTAAAGAAGCTCCCTGTGAAAGGTGCTTAGAAGGATTACAGCAGAGATATCTCTATCATGAAGGGCCTGAGGAATCTTAATCTGAACGCAACTAACTGCAATTAAGACATGAGAACCAGAAAATATAAACTTCACATTTAAATCATAAACCACAGCGCACCATGCATCATGGAGCAATGACTAACATCCCTTCGCATAAATCATTTGAACCAAATATCATTTATCTTTTACAGCTCTCATATTCTGCTCATCGAAAAGGTATCAAGGGTCATAAATCTAAAAGGGAAGATTTAAGTTGATAAAAAGAAAGATATTACTTTTTTTAAAAATTATTTTCTTCATTTGCTTTATATTTATTGCTGTTATTGTGTTTCGTGTCACCTCAGGCAAGGTGGCTATGTTTATTGTTAGTTTTGTTTGTCTGTTATCTGTTTGTATGATAACTGGGAAAGGGTTTTACGAAAATGTTAACGATTGGTTACATTTTGGAAGAGATGGGATCATTAACTTTTGAGGCTGAAGAGTCATCATCATCATCATCATCATTATTATTATTATTATTATTATTATTATTATTATTATTATTATTATTATTATTATTATTATTATTATTATTATCATGCGTCGTGAGAATGCAATCTTAAGGAAGTAACAACGTAAAAATTAAAGAAACAAAGCAAATGAGTGTAAGTGACTATAAACAGAAAATAAATATATAATTCTTTTGATAATCTAAAAATAAAATGTCATTACATAAATAAACCAAAGAAAGCTTGACAGAGTGTACCTGGAAGACAACGTATTGAAAACCCAGATTAAAGGACGGCCACAATTCATAGCCTGTTATAGAAACCAGGAAAGAGGAACATGATACAAACAGTGGCAAATAAATCTACACTAAATCCAACAACTGAAAGAAAGTGTCATTATAAACAGAGAACTGCCTGTCCAAGTGAAAGTTTAATATCCACTTATGCTTTTGAAAATGGCGTGAAATTTAAAAATTTCATCAAACTAATTCCTTGGCGATATTTATTTCTTTTATACAATCATGTGTAAGTATACATGCATGTACAAACGATGTATATATTTATAATATATATATATATATATATATATATATATATATATATATATATATATACTATACCTATATATATATATATACATATATATATATATATATATATATATATATACACATATACATACATAGTGTGTTTGTACATAATGTATGTATGTATGTTTGTGTGTATATATAATGAATGTATGTATGTTTGTTTGTTTGTGTGTGTGAGAGAGAGAGAGAGAGAGAGAGAGAAGAGAGAGAGAGAGAGAGAGAGAGATTCTCTTATTTGCAAATTTCAAGAACTGTCCCTTTCGGGCTCTAATTAATGAAGAAGCAAAAGTAGTAAAACTTCAGCAATGGTGCTCCCAAAAAGTTTGTATTCTCATCTTCCGCTTGTTTCTTTCCCGTGCCCCGTTAATTACTCCGATGAGTCTTCCTTAAAGGGACAAAGGACGAAATCAGTGCAATTGATTAAATAATACACCATATATATACATACATACATGCATACATATATATTTATTTATATATATATATATATGTATATATTATATATATATATATATATATATATATATTATGTATGCATGTATCTATGTGTATGAAAGTACATATATGTATGACTGTAAAAGTGTATGCGAGGGCATATGCATAAATGCGGTAAACAACAAGACTTGAAAAAGGAAACATTTTTGACACGACAAAATTTAATGATGAGGTCATTAACTAAGGAGGGAGTACTTGCAAATATAGGCGTACAGGAAGGGGAAATGTAAGCAGTGCGTGTAAGAACCACGAAGACAGGTTTAGTATAAAGAAAATTAAATAGTTTTAATAGTAGCAAAACAGGAGATAGATCGTGAAGAGGTATACAGACTTCTCGATGAAGCATTAAAGAACGGCGTTAGAGAAAAGTGTTGGAGGTAATTAGAAGTTAGGGCTGACTGCGTGAGGATGTTTGAGAGAACAAGGCGTGATCCGACCCCCAGCTTACTTGGGGCCCTTGCTAGAATCTACAGTCAATTAGCGCGTTGTTTCACAAACGAAAATAAAAATAAATACGCTAAATTTTATTACAAATAATTGTTTTCTACTGTTTAACATGCACATTATTTATTTCTTACATTTTCAGTCTAATAAATAAATAATAAATATCCCATCCTAAAAATCCTGTATCTTTAACTAAAAGCGAAAGACCTTTTTCAGACTCTTTCAGGATTTTCCATAGGGCTTTCCTAGCAATCCCCCCCCCAAAAAAAAAAAAAAAAAACAACAACAACAACAAAGTAGTTTGCAGGCTTACTCCCCGAGAAAGCAAAAGGTAGCTGTACTGCAGGGAAGTAAGGGGCTTGCTGCCAATGGGTTGGCGCTTCTCGGAAAGAGAGAGAGAGAGAGAGAGAGAGAGAGAGAGAGAGAGAGAGAGAGAGAGAGAGAGCTCTAATGGTACACAAAGGAATCATTTGAGTG
>NC_087213.1:71042030-71044530 GCF_015104395.2 Macrobrachium nipponense | reverse complement strand
GTATGTTTTTGTGGAATCTGAATCTGGTTTTGCAGCAACAAAGAAAGAAATTTGTATACCAAAAAGGTAAAGTGTGTTATATTTTTATTAGTTGCAACTAATAACTGATAGGAACAGTGGTTAGATAACAACTAATAATGGATAGGAACAGTGGTTAACTAATAACTGATGGGAACAGTGATTAGATAACAACTAATAATGGATAGGAACAGTGATTAACTAATAACTGATAGGAACAGTGGTTTGGTAAAAGCTAATAGTTACAATGTTTTGAGTGAAAAGATTTACACTTTTGCATATTGCAAATTTTTTGTGTTTTGTGTTTGTTTCATTTTTGTGCATTTGTTCATTTTCTTGTTGAAGTGTGCCTTTTTATTTTGATATTGCCCACATTTTTCTGAATTTTCATTTGCATTCACAATTTAATTGACTTAGTTATTTTCATTGCTTAATCATTGCACAATTAATTAAATCTAACACTTGTGAATTAATTTGCATTTACTTAGAATTCTTTTCAAGTTTTATTGTTGTTTAGGACTTGTGAATTAATTTCAAATTTTCAATTATTGCCTAACACTTTTGAATTTCAATTGAATTAATTTTCTTGTGTTTTGTGATAAATTAATTTTAATTTAATTTTACTTAAATTGATTCAAGAATTAATTAAACTTTACTTTGTTTGCAAGTAACAGTAATTTTCCATGATATTGTGAATTTCACTTATAAACTTTGAGTTTAATAATAAATTTTTGTATTTAAAATTTTTATAAGTGTTTTCTTTATCTTACACCAGTATATTTGCATTTAATTTTGATTAAATTTATGTTAGGTAGAAACATAGAGTGGTAATTGATCTGCTTTCCTTCAATTTACTTGAAGTGACTTAGAACCAGGGAAGTACTTAGACTTCTGAAATCAGGGAAATACTTAGACTTTTAAAGTTGTTGATGGAGTGATGCCCTTTGATTAATTTAATTACTTACAAGATTACCTCACACCTGTTTTGATGAACTTAGTCTGATTTTCTGCAATACTGGTAAGTTGTTAAGGGATCACTGTTGCCATTAGAGTATTCAGTCGTTTAATACCTGTGATGAGGGTTCAGGTGTCTGGCTTTTGTGAGGTATCAGTTAATGAATGGTATATAAGTGTAGTAACCAGATACTTGGCACTTCGTCACTATATATATATATATATATATATATATATATATATATATATATATATATATATATATATATATATATAAATAACTTGATCACGAATTATATAAAACGTGATGCTATGTATAAATAAAGGTTTTTTGCCACGAAGGAAAAAAGGAAAAACCGAGATAGCCGAGTACTTTCAGTCTTGTTCCGACCCTTTACTAAGGCAAAGAACAAGACCGAAAGCACTGGGCTATCTCGCTTTTTTATTTTTTCCTTCGTGGCAAAAAACCTTTATATATATATATATATATATATATATATATATATATATATATATATATACATATATATATATACATATATATATATATATATATATATATATATGATATATATAGTATATATATATATATATAGTATATATATATATATATATATATATATATATATATATATATATATATATATGGGAGTGGGAAATTGTGTTGTAACACAAGTAATTACCGATACCGTTTTGCCTCACAAATTACTACAGGAAGCGACGAATTCCCAACAAACACACAGATATGAAAGAACATAGAAAATATTCTGCGTCATGTCAGATTTATTACATAGAATGAATGTTTTTGAAAGAAAAATCATATCACCCTGTGTGAATTCTCTGGGGAAACCAAGACTTTCAAGGTCACAGCTCAGTGGTTTCGCCTGGTTCTGAGTTCAAGGCTGGCTCTTGGCTAATAGATTTCACTGCCAACCCGACCTTGCCCACTTTTTGAACTAGGAATGATGGGTTTTGGGGAACATATGCCTACGGGAAAAGCCGTCAACTTTCTAGCTTCCCTTAGTCTTAGTCTGATTGGAGCGGAATCTTGGGTGCTGATCACAAGCGCATATGGCATGTCTCTAAGAGACTGAGCGACAGAGCAAAGTTCTGTTCCTTGTCTCTGCTGCTCATGAAAAACTTAGCAACTTTAAATTTATTCGGACAAAATGAACGGAGACATAAGAGAGGGCCGTGACAGTAAGACCCGACCGTAGGGCTGTAACGTAATATCCTGCAATAAAAAACGATAAAGATATCGATACAAATTAAATCGATCTATCTATCTATCTATCTATCTATCTATCTATATCTATATATATATATATATATATATATATATATATATATATATATATATATATATATATATATTTATATATATATATATATATACATATACATATACATATATACACATGAATATATGTATGTAGTGTCCTGGTACTTTATTTTATTATTATACAGAACACCTAACGAAAGTAAAATTCACTCAGGACTTTTTTCCACATGTATTGAAAGCAGACGT
>NC_087213.1:70987030-71032030 GCF_015104395.2 Macrobrachium nipponense | reverse complement strand
TCAAACGTTCGAATCGGCTAACATGGTTGAGGGGGTTTCATATCGATTCTAATTACGAAAACACCGAGATCGACGACGATTTGTAATGGTCAGAATCGATATAAACTTATAGCCTCTCTGTTGGCCGACTCGATAACGTCACTGTCCGTTCTGATTTCGTTTCCCGTCCACTGGACGGTGGTTCGATCCCATGGGGGGACGAAATTATTATCAACTAAAAATTCCCCTTCGGTACATATATGAAAATATATCAATTCCGAGGTAGAGCGAATTAGATATTAAAGGACATTTGTAGCTCGAATGATTTATATGAATCACGGTGATGTGATAAGTATTCATATATATCATATATATATATATCATATATATATATGTATGTATATAAATTATGTATATATATATATATATATATATATATATATATATATATATATATATATATATGTATATATATATATATATATATATATATATCTATATATATATATATATATATATATATATATATATATATATATATTAACAACGGGAGCATCGCCCTCGCTATTTTCATATTTGGTAAGCGTTTAGCCATTGCGAAAGGCGAACTGGTAACACTCAGTCCCTCCCCCCCTCTCTCTCTCTTTCTCTCTCTCTCCCTCTCTCTCTCTTATGGTGATCACTGGCAATAGCCTCTCTCTCTCTCTCTCTCTCTCTCTTCATTCCATCAGGTCATCAAATCAGAGTCAGAGCTACAAAAACATACATTTATTCCAAGTAAAGTATTAATTGAATGATTCAGGTTCTTACAGGATAATTAATGGAATGGTAACTCACAGATCAATTAACTCAGATAACCCCTCGGTATTTATATAGTCTTAATCAGTAATAGTCAAACACCAATTATCTCTTCTCCAAAACACAGTCCCCTCACTAGGACACTTAGTCCCCTTCCACTAGGACACTTAGTCCCCTCCACTAGATTCACCTGTTTAAAAGACAGAACGCACTAGTGAGCACACACAATTGTAAAGACAAAGTCAAAAGATTAAATGAAATAGAACATCTTTACAAAATATCAAAGTAAGAGACAAACCATAACTTTGGCTAAAGCATAATAACTCACCCATTGCAGCCTGGAATTTCACACACTCTCAAAAGGAAACACCTCGGCATGCGCCATCGTGGCTCTGCTTTTCTCGCACAGACCTCTCCGTAAGTCTTCTCATAGTTTTGGCTAAGGATGCCATTACGAACGGAAGAGGCGCACACATACACATGAATTCACACTCTTCGTCAACACCCCAAGTAACTGGTCACAGCCAGTTTTCAAAGGCACCTTGAACAATAGCCTCATGGCACTGATATGCTTAGGCAAGGAACTTTAACAGCATACCACCGAAGTTAAAAATGATAAGTCTGCACATCCCTCCTTTTAACACACGCACACACACACACACACAAACACACACACACACAACCCACATATATATATAATACGTATATATATATATATATATATATATATATATATATATATATATATATATATATATATATATATATATATATATGTAGCTGTAGCATATATATAATTCTAGATTTAAAAAAACACATAAAAGAGCACAATAGACCAGAATCAAGAATAATGGTTACTGAAGACAACCAGCATCTGTAATAAAATTAAAAATCATACTAGAAAGGTGCTTTTTTAATCCTTACTTAAAATTCTGCACTAACAATAATTTCTATAAGTGTCCATTCACTCCGACAAAAAAAAAAAAAAAAAAAAAAAAAAAACACTCAGTTCCCCACTGTTGTGCTCGTCCAGCAATTACGACTGCTCACCAATCAGCAGGACCAGGTAATCATTACATGAAGGGTGACTTCTTTCATTATGTAACTATTTGTTAACCGCCTATGGACATTCCTTGGCACAACACCGTGCTTCCAAGTATTCATGTATTAAGTGACTTTTGTTTTGTTGTTGGTATGGAAATCACACTATTGTTCCCGCCACAGCGCCAGGACTGATACTGAAATATAACACATAAAAGATGACTTATCGTTTCGGAATCAAATTTATGGCTGCTGACCTAGCTCAAAGATGTGACCTTCCGTTTCCGTTAAAGTTTAGAAAGGGAGAAACCCAATAAAATGAAATCGCCTTTAATGTTTTTTCATACAGTAAAACTACTTCTATATCTTCAGTACCAATAGATAGTCCTTATTGAAAATTTCCATGAACTAACTGCATCTAGAATTTGGAAGCTGTAATATGGTCTAACGCTCTATTAACTCAACTGAGAACTTCGATGATGCAACATTAGAGTATGCTTCCGCAACTATCACTAAAAACCTCATAAACAAGCGACGTTGTCTGTCAGAGCATCAGCAAATTAATGCTGCGTTCGCATGTTCTAGGTCTTCCAAGCATACACAGCTATTTGACATAAAAATTATCATACTGTATAAAAAAAAGTTCCTTAACACTCACTTTTATATATAAAACAACAAATAGTTCCGCAGGTTTTTTTTTTTATTGTATCCACTGATATTACCATTTAACTTACGGGTAAATCAAAATGCAAATGGTCCACTTCCTAAGATTGCTCTTGTTGCTGAGATATTATTATTATTATTATTATTATTATTATTATTATTATTATTATTATTATTATTATTATTATTATTATTATTATTATTATTATTTTATTATTATTATTATTTTAGCTATATTTTAAAAAATCTTCCTTTCACTCAGGCTGTGTTTAAGTTAACCAATGAGTCATGCCTTACTTGACAATAACTTACATTCAAAGAACCACTGCACAAGCTCTCACTCTCAAACTACAGGATGTTACTTCTGACCCAATCAAAGAAAGCCAGACGCGTCTGTCTCTTAGGCGTTTCCCCCCTCTCTTTTTACTGCTGTTGACGGGAGGCAAGGAATGTTGCTGAAAATAATCGCCGTCTTCAAAGGTACAGACTATTACAATTGAACTTTATATTACTGAGGAAGTTTACTACCTTGTCATGATATTTTCCATCTCTTTGCTTCTTTTGAATATATTTTCAAAGATGCAGACTAATTGAGCGGTCATTATTCAGTCACGAAAAAACCTAGCCTGGTAATGTAAATACCGCCCCCCCTTCTCTCTCTCTCTCTCTCTCTCTCTCTCTTATATTGGCCAGTGAAATAATAGGTTAATTGTAGTGACTCTTTAATGCTTCGAAAACAAGTGAAATGTCGCTGTAAATTAACACAAAGGACAGACTTCCCGACATAGTTCAGAGCATTCGATTACATATGGCTTTTTTTCTACGCCTTTTTTGTTCATGTAATTACGAGCGATCTTAACGTTACAATTTGTGGAGGAAATTAAGTTCGCATTACTCGTTCGCGACTTTTGAGAGAGAGAGAGGAGAGAGAGAGAGAGAGAGAGAGAGAGAGAGAGAGAGAGAGAGAGAGAGAGAGAGTACTGTTAAAGCCACTGTATACATAAATGAAAAAATAATATAAAACCACAATAAAAAATAAAATAAAAATAAAAAGTATCAATATTTTTTTTTTTACGAAGGTCTAAAGGCGAAACTAATGGAGCACGCATGAGGTGAGAAACACGTCTAGACTCAACGGAGATACAGAGAAAGGGGCGAATTATCTGTGTCTACGTCACATTCTATTTCTAGAAAAGCTGCAGAGAGAGAGAGAGAGAGAGAGAGAGAGAGAGAGAGAGAGAGAGAACGTATTAGTGCCAACATTGCACCTGTTCCCCTGTTCGACGCCCGACTAATTAGTCGGGGAACTCGGCCTTTAATCAGCGCTGTCGTTCTGCCGCCAATCAAAAGCCTCCAAATGGCCTGTGTCATGCAAATGAGGAACTCTGATTCGCCAGCTCGATGGAAACAACTTCGGCAGCAGGAACTACGCGATGCTCTGCTTCTGTTTTAGTTTGTGGATGTTTTACAAAGTTCCGTGAGTGAATAATCGGTGATTACCGAAGCATAGAGAGAAGTTTTTTCTCTCCTTCTTTTTTACACTCCCTTTTTAGTCGGTCAAGGAAGCAGAATTTCTATTCCTGAGCAGAACTTCGGGCAAGTTTTAAATAGAATTTTCTTTGTTAACGGAGACAATGTGAGTGAATCTTCAGAAAACAAGGGAAGTGGGATGACGGAAGTTGAACTCATGAGGATCTTTTTCTAGAATATCGAGCTCTAAACCTATGAAGAGTAGAAGGTCTACTCGATAAAATTCATGGTATGCAAGGTCGCTAATTGTACGAATACAAAGACAGAAACAACAAAAAGGAAAATAACATCGATCCCACTACATGTAGTTCCGGCTACCTCCTTTTTTTACTTATTTTTTTTTTTTTATACTGAGTTTCTTGCGCTTTTAATTCTATATTCATCCTAACACAGGCTTTGACCATCGCTTAACTGAATTCTATAGACAACATTTTAAAAACACGGCTGAATGACATCAAGGAAAGTTTAATGACAGTTTATTTTACATTTACAAAGCCAAGGGAAGGACTTTACGGCATAAGCAGGCGTTAGCAAATAGTTAGTATATCTTAGTTTAACCAGACCAGTGAACTGATCAACAGCCCTCCTAGGGTTGGCCCGAAGGATTAGATATTTTTACCTGGTTAGGAACCAATTGGTTACTTAGTAACGGGACTTATACATCTTATTGTGGGATCCGAACCACATTATATCGAAAAATGCATTTCTAATCACCAGAAATAAATTCTTCTGATTCCTTGTTGGCAGAGCGGGGAAGCGAACTAGGACTACCAAACCGGTAGGCGAGCACATAACCCACTCGTCCAACGAGGAACTAGGGCGTTAGCAAAACTTGCATAGAAGACAAGCCTCGATATTTTGTAAGTTTTCGGAGTTTTCATAAGACTGGGCATAACTAACCATCCACAACACAATATACGATAATAGTAGTTTAATTGGCTACTAAGGACTTAAGCATCTACGCATTCACTTTATCCGTTGGCTTTTTGGGTCTCACTGCGACCCACAGCAGTTAGTTTTATCCCCACGGTCTATCTATACTTCCAATTTTCCATGCATTAATATTTGTGTGTGTGTGTGTATGTAATTTAAATGTGTTTATAATACAACAATATCATAGAAGCACCAACAACAAGATTTATGTGTATTTTTATTCATTTAAAAGTAAGACAAAGAAGATCCAACAGCATAATTCTTGTCATTACTTTTCTCAACGCCATTCAAACAATTAATTATAAGAATTAGCGACGAACTACTAATAAAGGAGTAATTAACATTAACAGGAATACTTCTCCTTTTCCCTGCCTTGGCTTCCTCCTATCTTCCACTATCAAATTAGATTAAAATTAAATGAAGAATGTCTGGAATTCCTTAGCACTGCAGGTTCTCATTAGCATGCCGATATTCTCTCTCTCTCTCTCTCTCTCTCTCTCTCTCTCTCTCTCTCTCTCTCTCTCTCTCTCTCTCTCTCTCTCTCTCTCTGCAGTTTAGATATGTAGCAAGATTTATTTATTTAAGGAGGACAGTTCTCAAAAAGCTTCTTGTTCAAGCTTTAAGCACTGCCAGGAAAGTACATCCGTACTGCTATTACCTGTCAATCACATCACAACAGAGAGAGAGAGAGAGAGAGAGAGATGAGGAGAGAGACGATTACAGTTTGGAAGTGAGATAGCAGTTAAGGATAAAGGGTGCAGAACGAGAGAGAGAAGATAAGAGAGAGAGAGAGCAAATAGTAATCATTTTAATTTCAGAGGAATCTGGTGGGGAATGGGAATCCCACTCTTTGACTCACTCGCTAAAAGCATTAAAAGAAATTCTGTTTAAACACGGGCGGCATATTATGACATCAATAAATCGAATTAATCTGTCCAAACACTTTCGCGTGCCCTCGCTATCTAGTGACGGAGAAACCTCTCTTGCAGATTCGTGGTGTCAATACTTAACTATTTGTAAAGTAAACTGCAAGCGTTCAATTATTTAGCTAAACTCGAAATTATAATGGACACCTAATCCTCAAGTACTAAAAAAAAAAAAAACATATGATGCGCAATAGGAATCTCCAGGATACATATACGGAGTTGCAATGCCTTAATCATGACAAAAATAATAAATATGCAGCACTTTGAAATTGATGACGCAATCAAAATCTATATTCACATTTTTCAATAAGTTGATCTCCAAATAAATCGACCTGCTCTGGGCAGATTTTTTTTATATTCATTTGATCATTATAAAACTATTACAGTTTAATGATCAGGCATATATATCATATGTTCCAGGTTAACTGAGGTTAACTAGATGTATGTTAAAAAAAATTTAAGTAATTTATTCAGTGGACGGTAGATGACTTCATATCTTTATATATATATATATATATATATATATATATATATATATATATATATATATATATATATATATATATATATATATATATATATATATATATATATATATATATATATATCCTTTCCCTAATAAATGAACAACAAGAGGAGGAAACGTGATAGCATTTCGGGTAGTGTCTGCATCTATTTCGGGTGTAGACTCTACCTGAAATATAAAGCTAATACCTTCTCCCTTGTTTCATTGATATAGGCATTCCTTCTTCACCGAGCCTGGTTTTTACAGTGTATAAAAGAATATATATATATATATATATATATATATATATATATATATATATATTGTATATAAATATATATACACATATACAGATAGATATATAATGTATAAATATACATGAATATAAAGGTGTTCGAATTTCTACATTTGCTTATACATTTTGATCTCAGGCTTTGCAGTGACAAGCGTATCCAAAAGTATTAAGAAATCGATACGTTAAGAGGTTATTGTGGCTCACACACACACACACAGACACACACACATATGGGCAGTCCATAGAAACAACAGATCTCTATCTCAAGAAAATCTCGTGAATTCCGAGACAAGGAAAGGAATAAATCGCACCGGCTGCACGATCTCAAATTGGTCCGTAAACAAACGAAACCATTACACATACACAGTACACATATATGTATCTATATATATATATATATATATATATATATATATATATATATATATATATATATATATGTGTGTGTGTGTGTGTGTGTGTGTGTGTGTGTGTGTTTAGGAAAATAGGAATACCAGAAACCATTTTTTAAAATTATATTCCAAAGTTTTCACTCCACGAGTCATTACCAAATACATAAAAATGTATCAGTAACTGTTTAAAGTTAACATACAGTCACAGTAACAGTTACTTGTAATTATACTTGATTAAAACGAGTATTTTTACCGACGCAAATGATCACAATGAACCTCTGACGGCTTCACAGTCTTAGCAAACAATGGGCATTCATGCTATGACATACAAAGGTAAATAGACATTTGAGAGATTCTATTGAGAGGGAAAAGCAGCCAGTGTGTCTACAGGTTACACAACTGTTGAAATGTTTTCTAAATGGCATAATAAACAGACGATTTACGCAGGGTATGAACAGCGACATGAACAGCGCAGGATGGTTTACGAATGTAACACGCCCAACCGGACACTGCGAGCTCCATAATATTTCACGAATTGGGATGACCAATACCACGCTTTCTCATAGCTTCACATCTCACCTTCAAACAGAAACACAAAATACACAAACCATTCAAAAGCATGGGATCTGCCCCTACCAGACGGATGTTAGTCAATAATACAGCTTTAGTTGATAGCTCGAATGGTAAACGAGGCCTTCACATATACTAACAAAAGAGGAAAGCCAGGTAATAAAATTACGGATTAAGTTTACGAGTGTTTCTCCGACGTTACTCAGGCGACTGTCACAAGAATTATATAATCTATTATTATTATTATTATTATTATTATTATCAAACCAGTTTTCTTCTGGTTTAATAATCACTGTAACATGTTTACTTCTAAGTATTTACATTTAATTTTACTCCGCACTCGAGTACTTTCAGGCCCTATCTGTGGCCCATTTTCAAGAGATGTGTAGGCTGTTACACAGTGATTTTGTGGGTTTCTTTTCAATTATTATTATTATTATTATTATTATTATTATTATTATTATTATTATTATTATTATTTTATTATTATTATTATATATCACTTTGGTTTGTTAATAATAGAAGGCATGCATTATTTTTCAGCTAATATATTGAATCTACAACCAATAAAAGAGACAGAACTACTATTGAACTTGTATTACTAATTATTCTTGACCTCCGATCCGAAGAATGATCTTACGTCAGAGAAATAGAAAACGCTTAATTTTTCTGCACATTTTTCATTGCCTTGAATACTGTCTTTATAAAATTGAAACTGCCCCCAAAATACACACACAAAATAAACAGACACACATTTATATATAGCTACATAGAGAGAGAGAGAGAGAGAGAGAGAGAGAGAGAGAGAGAGAGAGAGAGAGAGAGAAGCATGAATTAATAAGGAAGAGCAAATAATGGATAAGGGAATTGTTATGTCAAGATTAACGGATTACATTGACGTCACGAATCATAAAAGACGTAATACCAGCATACGCACAATCAAAAAGAAAACGTGGAAAATTGATTCAATTCATAAACACCGAAGTACGCATGAATTAGTTCAGAAGTTTAACGCACGAACAAACTCAGAAACTGAATGTGCAACAACAAGAACAGATAAAAAAAAAAAATCACAAGAATAGGTCTGTGGAATAATGTGGGGGCGAGGAAGCTTTGCACTTCAAGGGGCCCGAGGAACTAGTTCTCGTTGAAGCTGCATAGAACAGACACCAGAAAAGCGAGACCTAACTCGTTTTAAATTGAGTTAACAAGAGAACGGGCCGAGGGTTACGGCAGTTTGGGGAATTCGAGACACTCAGACTTTACTGCCTTTATTCCTCCTCTTGGTTTCTGTCTTCTTCCTTCACTTGATGCTCCAGGAAGGAGAAGGACAGAGTCCTTCTGTCTCCTTTCGTCTGGCAACGGGAGCCTCCTCCGCCTCCTCCTCCTCCTCCTATCTCTCCTCTTCCTTCTCCTTCTCCTCTTTTTCCTTATCATTTGACCTTCCTTCCCATCCATATATTTGTTATCTTACTTAAAAAGCTTCCCACTCACTTCAGTTCTGACTTACAATAGAGAGAGAGAGAGAGAGAGAGAGAGAGAGAGAGAGAGAGAGAGAGAGTTACGGTGATTGTTGGAGCAGCAGCAATAAAACATGAAAATTATCCCAGTAACTTCACTGACACATTTTCTATAGGCATGAGGAATCCTGTAACGTTACGCTAAGAAATAATATGTCAAGGGAGATTACCATAAAATTAGAAAAAGCAAAGTTGTGTCGGATAAAACAATAAATGCATAAATATTCTTCAAACATCAATTGTGAGTTAAACATAAAAGATACAAAGATTGCGAGAAAACTCACTATGTAATGACTAAGAAAAAAACTTTAAATGGGTTATAGCACTGGCCCGAAGTTTCTGACTATTTCGTCGTATAAGGGATGAAAAGTATCACCGATGAAAAATACCAAGTTCTGTATTAGTGATAATTATAACTGTCAATAACGATAACACCTACTCTGACTGTAAGTCTACACTGAATTATTTTCTTTGTTTCTGAATGTTTTTCTGATAACCACTCTGAACACGACAATTTTCTCAGCCATTCCCAGATTAATGAATCATTCACTTCCAAATACCGAAAATCAGAGTATTTCAGAATGTTACCTCTCTCTCTCTCTCTTCTCTCTCTTCTCTCGTCTCTCTCTCTCTCTTCTCTCTCTCTCTCTCTCTCTCACGAAAGCACGATAAAAAGAAAACAAGAATTCCAAAGAAGTGCTTAATGTCCCTACTTTTGAACATTTGTTTCATAACATTTTGTAAAGCATGGGATAAGCTTATCTTTGCACCAACTTCTTCAGTCGTCAATAAAGAGTACTAACACAAGAATATAACTAAGCAGCAAAATCAAGCAGACATACACCCGCTCACCCACCCAAACACACACATACGTATATACATTTATATCATTTATATATCTACATGTATAATTATATTATAATTTATTATATGTATATATATTGTTTATCTGTCTATATATATATATATATAATATATATATTATATGATATATCTATATATATATATATATATATATATATATATATATATAGAGAGAGAGAGAAGAGAGAGAGAGAGAGAGAAGAAGAAGAGATATGACACTGCAGCACTGAAACTTAGAGGCTACCAAACTGAATAAACAAATTATTCTTTCTCTGCTGGAAGGTAGGTTTTCACGTGAAACTTCATATGACTGACAAATTTACATTTCTAAAGAGTCACACAACTCACGTGCCCTTAATATACGTTAATATCCGGGTATAAGTTTAAGGATTTTAAAGTGTGACCCGAAAAATCAATTCACATGCCGGAAAATAAAGTTTAATCCATATAACTAACATCAATGAACGCAAGCAGAGAATCTACATCTTCCGAATTTCATATTTATCTATTTAACTGTTTCTCTGTCTATTTATTTATCCATCTATCAATCTATATACCTATTATATATATAAATTATATATATATTGTATGAAAACATCGTAAGGAAGAAATAAAACTTATATTATATTCATCATGAGAGCGTTTCACTTCGATAACCACTGAAAAGTGGTAAAAACAAACTACTTATTTCATGCATTGTTTAATACTCTATTATATATATATATATATATATATATATATATATATATACACATATAAATATATATATATATATATATGTATATATATATATATATATATATATATATATATGTGTGTGTGTGTATATATATATATATATATATATATATATATATATATATATATATATATATATATATATATATATAAAGTAAGGACAAAATCCACGAATGAAAGTGAAACAATGGAGTACCGCTGCGAGGCCTTTCGACTTCTCGTCCTTCACTAAGCAGTCTGCTCAGTAAAGGAAATGAAGACTAAAGGTTTCGCAGCGGTACTCCATTGTTTCACTTTCCCTCGTGGATTTTGTCTTTATTTATAGATTCCTCACGCTCCATATTTTCGTGACTCAGTTATACATATATACACACACATATATACTATATGTAAATTACATGGAAATTCAAAAATAAAATTAATTTCACAGTGACATATACGCCTGGAAAAGCGTGAAGATTATGAATACTACATCAAGTCAAACGGTGAACTCTTCTGGCAAATTGAATGAATAAAGGATTGAATTTGTGAAAATATTCACTCTCATAATAGACAAAAGCCCTGATGAATGGGATGGATATTCCATGAAAGGAATGTAACTTTATGCTGATCCAATAATCCGCGTGGATAAACCAGTCCCCAGGACTCCATCCTCGTTGGAATAACTCCGAAATAATTTAGCATGGCACGCGCGCGCGCACACACACACATATATGTATATATATATATATATATATATATATATATATATATACTTATATATTTGTGTGTGCTCCTGCGTGTCTGTGATACGTACATACATACATATAGACATTATCTATCTATCTATCTATCTATCTATATAATATATATATATATATATATATATATATATATATTATATATATTATATGTAAGTATGTATGTATAACTCATTGCCTTTATTACCTTGCAAAAAGAATCTCGTTTTTTTTTTCATTTTTCCAAATTACTTTTGAGAGATTAAGAACATTGTAGATTAATGCCTTATATCTGTAGTATTTAAATCTTCACCACGATCTTTTATGCATTGAGATAATATCTTCAGTGCCGGTCTACTGACATACCCTAAATCACTTGAAGTTCCGTAACAATGCCACATGCCTCATAAAAAACCACGTGAAGTGCGTAAAATATTTTGGAAAAAACAAGTAAAATGAAATTTAGTGATGAATTTCCGGAGACAATTGTAACAGCCGTAAAAATTTGAGCAGAAATATTCTTAAAAATTATAATACTAAAAAAAATGAAAGGTTCGTTGCTTCAAATTTCAATATTCAGTTGATTCCTCCAAGGTCTTTTTTTTAAAATCAGATGAATTGCAACCACGAAGAAACATCTACTTCACAGATAATATCCGGAATAAACTGAAAATCTTGTACTGTCATTGTGTAATCGTCAATCCTGTGCAGAAGATTATTTTATGATCTCCTGTAATACATAAAATGCACATATACTACATAAACTCACACGGCACGATATATTTGCCTCAGTGCACAGAAAGTAAAGTCAAACAAAAGAGTTAAGTTAAATCAAAACCTATATTCTTGCATAATCAACTTAAATAATGATGTTCTCTGTTTAAAGTAGTAATAATTCAATCAAAAAAGCCACCCTTAAATGTAATTTCTTCAGAAAAGACTATACTAAAGTTTTGTAAACCTTAAAACATACACCTTGGCAGTGTTATCAACAAGTGTTTTGCTGTGAAAGTGTCACTTATATGTCACTATCCTCTAAGAGACCGAATCTATTTGATTTAAATGTTCTTAAAGGAATGTGTGCTTTCTTTGTTTACGTCTACGTTTATTGCTTTGTTACTCCAAACACATTTGTCCATTTAGCTGTCCCTTATATCCTTCCAAAAACTGCGTCGACTTCTTGTTAAAGTTTTGTTTCCTATCTTTCCCAGAGCTTAGCTGGCATTGCATGCTCTCTACTGCCTCGTCTTCGTCTTCAATACCTTACGTCTTCCAGTGCTTGCAAAGATTTTCCAAGATACCTTTTCTGGCCATTCTTTACTTCTAAGATATCAGCAAATGCCCCTGAGCCATTGATCGCGATCAGATTACTCCTACAAACTCCATTCCTTTTCTTAATGATCTTCACACCTTCACACACTCAATGCCGTCACCACAATGCGTCCTCTATTCGGTCTCCTTAGCAGTCTTTTTCACATATACTTTTAAGCCCTTCCAAGTTGTTTTATGTACACCTGCTACTACATGTATTCTTTCTTCCCCATAGTCAATTTTGAAATGCAATAGCAATTCCAACCTCTTCTCTCCTTGCATTTTTTTTTATTGTCTGGTGCATTTTCATAAAGACCTACGTTCGTAATTTACGCCTGCTTTTGGTGCCCTATAAATTCGTCTCTATATCAAACCTAGAACTCCGAAAATGCCTTTTAAAATGCATGACTCTTTACAACATCGATCGTCTTCCGCATACCTATACTTATACGTAATTCTAGATCAACCGTTACATCAAAAATAGATTTCAGCGCGTATTATATAACGATTAAATTTCATATACTTTTATTCACTTCTCATTATCACCTAAATTTACAATTCAACGCTACACTTACTTGCCATGCACTTTACTTATATCGATTTAGGAACTATAAAGGATCTGATATTTAAGAAGTAAAACACTTTCATTTGGTAAGAATGTTATTGAACCTGTTAAACAAACTATGTGAAAGTTACTGTCATTCAAACCTATAGCGAGAAGAATTCCGGTTCCTTTCAAGCGTCTTTCTTGCAACAATACTCCAGGACATCGCTCAAGTCTTCGTGTCAACAAAGTTAATAGACGACGAATATACAGGGCAAAATATATGACTAGCGATCTCATACTTTCACACAATCAAAGCCGAAAGCTAACACCACTTGGAATATACGTACAGCCAGGAAAATGAATAGAATAGATATCCTAGGCAGATTGGCCATCAATCCGAAGGTGATCAATCAACAATTAGCATGTGATCCTATTCAGTACACAATCGAGGAGCCGGATTGGACAATCTTACCTGAACCAGGAAACAGTAAATCCTAGATTTACAGTTATCTACAGGAAAAGTTCATTTCACACAATTTCTTGTGCAAGGTACACACACACACACACACACACACACACATTTATATGTACAATGAGGGGAGAGATCAGTGATTTAAGATGGTTTGTTCAAATGGAGATGGTAGGTTGAGGAAAGCGTAGAATCCTGAAGCGTTTTGAGGAGAGAAGTCGACCTAAGAGACACTGAATGAAGGGCATAAATGTCCAGGTACAATGTGCTAAAAGGGGCTCAATATATTGTTAATGATCCTTCTTTGTAAGTAAATAGTGCCTAGTATTGGGGAAGTTTTACGCACAGGGTCTCATCCACGATTCAGCGGTTATAGCATAAAAAAACTGCAGGGACAATCAAGTTTTTTCAATGGAACCACTCGTGTTATGGGTGTACTCGTCACTTTTTATACCCAATATGCAGTAATATGCATTAATAAATAATATATTATATCCACGATGACCTCTATCTCGACTTCTTCACAATTTTGCAATACACCTGTCACTACAAAGCCTGAGATGAAAACGATGAACAAATGAAGAAATTCTGATGTCCCCGCACCCGGAATATCAGAAAGAATGAAGAAACGTTAACCACTTGACCTCGAAGAAGTATATATAAATATATATATATATATATATATATATATATATATATATATATATATATATATATATATATATATATACACACACATATATATATATATATATATATATATATATATATATATATATATATATATATATATATATATATATATATATATATATATATTATACATACGCGCGCGCACATAATATATACATATCGAGAGAGAGAGAGAGAGAGAGAGGAGGCGAATGTTCACACTCATACAATTGTAATTTCGTAAGATTACAGCAGTTCTACATGTCTACACGTGAAAGCTTACATTCATACAAACCCAAACGTTACCCGCTTCCCCATCTTCCCCCAGATGCTGTCAACAGTTGCTGTGAAATATGATGCAGAAAAGCTATAAAGGTGGTTTATTGTTACCAAGAGCCAATACATCTTTCCATTTCAGCGGTCAGTCAGAATAAATTTTCATTCCGATTCTCTGTTCTTCCCTTCCCTCCTTTTTTTTTTTTTTTATTTGTATAAACACTTCAGTTAATATGTTAACAATTGAATGATCATCGATGTTTTATGGGAAATCCAAGATGTTTTGCAGCTGGTATTATTCTTTATGCTGATACCATTACTCTTCGACCTGTTTCTGATTTAAATGTGCAAGTGGAGTAATGTCTGTTTATCTGAATGTCAGTGGCAATATAAATGCTACCGTGTTTGTAAATGATCCTACTACTGTTACTGCAAATACTGTGGCTCCATCGTATATTACTGTTCACGATGTGAATACAACTTTTTCCGTCTAAAGCATCTCTCGTTCTCACTATTTCTTCACTAATTCCAGATAATGGTCCTGATAACTTTCCTCTGTCGATGAAGCAGGAAAACGTATAGGAAACAAGAAACTAAATCGCTCCTACTGCAGGCCCATAAAATACGGTTGTATAGCCTGAATGGAATTGGCTTTATGGTAAGCTATCTTCAGAGAACTGATACAAAGTAGAAATTCATAATACATAAGCTAGCAAGACAGTACATGCGAACTTACAAACGGTTGGAAACCAAGTATCTAGACATAACAGGTGTTTGTAGGCGTAGTCCCACCCTCATTAGTGACAGGTCAACTTTTACGCATAGATCTGCATCCAAACCTCCATTTTCTCCGTCTTTCAGCAACATTTCATAAAATTTAAACTTCTTGCATATTTCTTTGAGATTAATGGATGAAGTTTTACATGCCTTGACTGACATTCATGCGTTTGTATGGTGTTTTTACGTGACTTCCGAACCACGTCGAGAGTGAACTTCCATCACCAGAAATACACATCTCTCACCCCTTAATGGAATGCCCAGGAATCGAACTCGCGGCCACTGAGGTGGCAGGCCAAGACCATACCGATCAAGCCACTGAGGCGCTGATATGTTTGAAATTATCATTAGGCAGTGCAAGCAAGCTACATATAAGTAATGCTCTTAGAAAAATGGATGTGAAAAGTGCTTTCTTGACTTCATTGCTGTGACCAGAATAAAAATGAACACATGCAGAAATATCGGTAGGTTTTCCGTACAAGTGTACTCTGTATTTAATTCCATCACTAGTTCTATGTATACGGTAATCCATCAAGGGTAAGCAACCATCCTCCTCAATTTACATGGTGAATCTTATTGCTGTTACTATTCCATTTAACATATAAGTTATTTACATTTACCTGGCCAAACACATTACTTCATCAACAAACCATACTACATTGCATGGAATGATTTTGTTAAATGTTCTACTTTCGAAAAATTCCTTATACAGTTTATTTAACACTAGATATAAAAGGTTACCCATTGCCATAGTAAAATTTCGAATTACATTTCCCGTTGAATTCATATTTACATTCTGTTACACAACTTTTAATTAATTTTATGTATTTACTTGGAAAATGGTATATCCAGCCGTCTGTTCTCAAGCCTATACGCTAAAAACTCCAGCAAATCGTCAACTGGTACCCTTATGAATAATGAAGTCACGTCCAAACTCACTAGCCTGGATTCGCTTTGATCTGTAATTTATTTACCCTTTTTTTTTTATCATGTCAACATTATTCTTTATCAAAATAATGACATTGGAGATAGTAGCAACTGAGGTTAGGACTCACCTACAAAACACCTGCTGGGTATAAATACTAGGTTGACAACCGTTTGCACGTTTGTACGGGCTTTCTTGTTAGCAAATATATTATGGATTTCTACCACCTTGTATCGGTTCTCTAAAGATGCCTTAGCAATAAAGCCTACACCGGTAAGGATTTATAACCGTTTATCATTTCTTTCCCGCGGTATTTGATATACAATTAAGTCTAAACTTGTTTGAAAATAATTGATCGTCTTGCCATCCTTTAAAGACCACGGGTGAGCCATTTCTCAAGAAGTGATATTCTTGTGCTTGAATGCATCTAGTGTATGCATCTAGTGTAAGTCGTTATACCTCTGTACGTACTTCCATTTATCTACAACAGTGCATTTTTTTTCTATAATAAATGTTACCTTAATTATCTTTGATAACTTTAGAAAACCTGTCAATTCCATAGCAGCTCGCCTCCCACGCGTTTGTGAAAGGGTGGTATCTAACGATAGCTAGGGAGATATCATGCAAAAACCTGTAGCCTCTATCATATTTCCTCCTGTCTCAAAGGCTGTCGATTCTGTAAGGTTGGAAAAGGCTACTAATTTCTCTCTTTCTCTATGCTTCATGAATATTAAAGAGTACAGCTTAACACAGAGTACACGTGCGCGTGCGTGGTGGGGGAGGTGGGGGGCCGGGTTAAACTAAACGGCCATACGAAAACGGAAAAAAATAAGAACTGTCGTAAAAAGAAACACAAAAAATGATTAAGTAGCGTTTAGACCTACTCTAGAGGACGTAAATCCTCTCCGCTCCGGTGTACTAGGGAAAAGCTCGTGGGAAAATTACTTCTCAGCAAAAGGAACAAAAAAATTTCGCTTTTAACATGGATAATAATGATAAAGACTATTTTTTATTTGGAATGAATATAATTTGGGCATAACTCGAAGACAAATAAATTTTTTGTTCGTTAAATCGACTACCTAAAACTGATAGAACCTCTCTAAGGTTAAATATACAAAAATAATTAAATTACGCGTTTCAACGTAAAAAATATAGAAAATTTCTACGAACGTTAACCGATGCATCACATTTTAAAGATAAATGATTTTCGTTTACGATCTAACTTAAATCTTCTCTTTTTTTTCCAGATAGTTTTTTACCAAAACAATTGAGAACTACAAACTTTATAAATATACATATGATTTATCAAGATGATGGAGTTCCCATTCCACTTTATGCAAATAAGTACTATGCAATGAACGCCACTAGAATCTAGATAAAAACCAGATGAAATATTCATATATACAGATGTATCAATGGCAACATCCCGCGGTATCTGATAAACTTAGGATGTATTCATAATACGCTTACGTTCGTTTACTGGATTTCATTAAACTGGAAATATATCTTTTATACAGTTTTTACGATACAGCATCATACTTTTCATTTTAAAACAGCCTACTGTTTTATGAAACATTAAAAACAATTGCGGGTTTCAAAATACAAGCATCCTGGTAAACAACAGCCAACAGCCACACTTAACAACTGTAATGCGCAAAGGTAAATTCACCCATATGCATACATATTTCCATACATAATACATGTACTATATGTATATATCAATATATATACATATATCATGTCTAATAATATACATCAATAATATTACCATGTATATATATATACCTCATTAATATATATATATTATATATATAATATATATATATTATATCTATATATATATATAATACATATATATAGATATATATATAGTATGATATATAATATATATTATATATTTATTTATATCCTATATATATATATATATATATATAGTATAAATATATATAATAATATAATAATATATCCCTAATTATATATAATAAAAAAACCTCAACTCAGCTAATTCAAGAAAAACAACTAATAAGATAAGTGGTCTTCCTTTCCTAAAGACCACATTATCTTAAATTGTTAAGAGTAAATATAACCATATTTTCGAGGTGAATTGCTCAACTTACAAGAAGGCTTCATGAGCACATCTTTCACAAGGGTGCGCGGGATGACTGATGCTCGACTTCCCACTTTCTGTGTAGACGAATGCACACAAATGAGAGATAAAATCTGTAACATACAGCCGAGAAATTGCATAATGTAACATGGAAAATGATATCTCTAAATATTATATTATCAATCCAGCTCAAATGAGACTGGCGATAAGAGACGTCTTGCTAATGGGACGGAAAGCCAAACTGCCAAAACGACCAATAAAACAAAGACAATTGACTCACTGACTGGATATTCGCTATAAAGATGGAAAAACAAAACTATAAAATCAGACATTTCATGAGTGAATCGAAGAGGTATTGTCAGTATGTTATATATTAAGTGTTTGCAAGTTTAGATACAAAAATGATTACACAAACAAACGAAGCCGTCGCATGAAATGATAAATATTACTTTTTATAAAAGCGCGCCATCAAGTAATCTGGCATCTAGACGAATAAATTAAAAATGAACAACGCCTGGCACCAGCCGTCTCATTTTTCATAAAACCAACATCTGGAATCATATCAATGTTCTTTCTATAAATCCTCCTCTTCAGTATTTTCTTCGTCAGAAAACTAAGAAGATTACCGTCGCATCCTCCTTAACTTCCAAAGAGGGGGGTGGGGGCGGCGTTAGCAAAGCGCTGAACAATTTTGAATTACCGAGATTGACAAAGTGGCCTGACCTCAATTCACCGCCTTTTAAGCTCAAAGCAATAACAGCTGGGGGGGACAAATGAGCCTAAAAGCCAATAACATTGGAGCGAGAAGAAATGGCCACGACCAAACTATTTTTCTTAACCCTAACTCATTCCAGAGCGCTTAAAATATAATGCATCGGAGGTGCCGCTACAATATATTGGTGCAGACTTAAAGAGGGGATCGAACAAAGGGACTGAGCATTGTACATTTCCCCTAAACGCTTAATAATGTTATATCAATTAATGGCAGAAAGAGAGAGAGAGAGAGAGAGAGAGAGAGAGAGAGAGAGAGAGAGAGAGAGAGAGAGAGAGAGAGTATATTTTCAAAATTAATAAACATTTATATTGCCATCAAGAATATCCTTTCTTTCAAACGAAGATAAATGGCTGAACTATGACGATATTTACAAGAATTTAATTCATTATTGATATTTTTATATTTATGCGATGAGAGTATTTACCTGTTGAAAGTCACTGTGGTTCTCCATACTGTGAAATTCCTCTCTTTCTAGTACAGCAGTTCTACTCTGCGCAAAGACACAGAATCCGAAAGAAAAGAATCGCACGAAATAGAGGCTGAGACAGAATAAAACCATCGCAACTAATTTTCCCAGAGGTCAACCCTTGACCCTAGACTGTCGAAAACAGCAGCCTACGTCGTTTGGAAAAAAGATCCCACATAGTGATGAGGCAACAACAATGGTTTTCGAAATGAGGAAATCAAATACCAGCCAGGGCATTTGCTGAGGGAAATGAATTACCAATGACATATATATTTTAAAGAATCCGATAACGAAAAAAAGTCAAAGATGGTAAAAAGAGATTAGTTATTTACTTATGCATTTTAGACGTCTTTGGGGCTTCATTTGGGATGCGCGGCTGTTATAGTTTCAGTAATTGGAGAAAGGTTGCGTTTGTCAGTGCTCGATGTGGCAACTATTGAAGAAGTTGAATAAAAAAGGGAGAAAAAAAAGAGACAATGCTATGTAACAGAGAAACGACGTAATCCTAATTAAAGCTTCAGAGATTGATTAAAGGCCTCAGGGTTTTATGCTTAGAATTGTTCCTTTGTGACAAAAATGAATAATTTACATTAGATGCATGACCTGTTAGCAGCGTATCATTATACAAATCAGTATGTAATAAACAATGCTGGCAATGAAAGTAGCTCAAAGATAATCAATATCATGGTAAGAATTATGCTGACTGGAAGTGACGATCAGACTTCACAGAATAGCTGGAGGTTTAGCCTAAAGAACGCACTAATCCATTTACGTACATTCTTGCTCAAATACAAGGGTTGATTGGGTACAAGGCTTGATAATTTTCAAGGATTACTGATGACTCGTCACCGAAAATTACTTAATTCACCCACTTTTAAAATGGCAAATTATCAAAAACGCGGGTTCCATAAAAACTGGCCTATTATTTTCATTCAGCTTGTAAGGATAATAAAAATAAAATATGTCTACGTCTTTATTGTTCTTTTTATCAAACCATACACATAATGACAACGGACCATCCATGGGGCTTAAAGCGAGACATATTGGCAGTGAACTGGCAAAAGCCAGACGTATTCATTCATCGTGGTGCAGATGCCAGAGGTCGACAGAGTGGTATTAACGTATAACAGAGAATTACGAATTACACTCATAACATTAAGTTTTATCAAAATATATCCTAATGTTTCGCCGTTCATCTATAATATGGTGAATTTCATTTTTCTCACAACGATAACATAGGGCTTTCTTTGATCCTTTTATATATTGAGCAAATAAAAAAAAATATTATATTTAAAAAGCTGAAATACATACAAGAAGTTTCTCTGAAATGTTCAGCTGAAAAACAGGTGAGAATTATTCATCGTTTCTTACTTTGCTCGACTCCATCATTCGTTTCTGTCCCTAATCAATAAACACTTTTCTTCCCTCTCTTTCTTTCCCGCTCTTCCATCTTCCAGCAGGAAAGGAAATTTCCCATTTTTCAACAAAATATGAAATCGGAAAGTCCCCTTCCTCGTGAATTAGGAGTAATTAGAATTATAATTGAGGTGTTAATGAGAGGCCCGATTCTAATGTATATTAAAAGTCTAATGTTTTTTCACTCTCTCTCTCTCTCTCTCTCTCTCTCTAACTCCCTGAAACAAAGGAGTAGTTCTCTGTTACATAAAACGGAATGTCGAGTTGGGAAACTATTTTTATCTCAAGAGAACAAAGGAAAGCACAAAACTTTTTATTTTATTCTACTGAGAGAATGATACAGGCGCCATAGAATGTTAACTGCGAGAATATGTATTTCGAGATTTCAAATCGCAGACTCCTTCAAACCATATCATATTAATTTCATATTACATTTCCTTTATTCTACAGAGGTGGAGCACAAACACACACACACACACACACACACACACATATATATATATAGTATACACACATCTATATATATTATATAAATGTATATATACACACAGTAATTATAAATATACTAGCTGACCAACCTGGCAGTGCCTAGGAAAATTCTGAATGACAACTGATAAACTTTCTCTCTCTCTCCTCACAAACCACCCTCTACTTCCTCTCTCTCTCTCTTCTCTCTTCTCTCTCTTCTCTCTCTCTCTCTCTCTCTCTCTCCCTTTTCTGTTAAGATAGTTGCTTCAGTTAAGTTTGCCAGCTTTATAACATTTTATACATCACCACTACTCACCCTCATATTCCTATTGGGGCTGAGCTTGGACTTGGAAGGCGTAGGGAATGTCTCTATTTATCCAAGCGACCTCAAAAACTATGGATTATGCACTAATGTCCATCACTTTTGACATTTTATATTTCACACCTTCTAACACACAACCCCCTCTTCCTATCGGGGGCTGAACTTGACTTAAAGGACATTGGGAGTACTGCTATTTATCTTAGCGACCATGAAAACTATAAATTAGAAAATAATATCTGCCATTTTCTGTTATTTTTACATGACTCATCCCCTTCCCAGTCCTCACCCCGCCTTCCTATCGGGGGCTGAACTTGGACTTGAAGGCCATTGGGGGTGTCACTATTTATCTCAGCAACCTCAAAAACCATGGCTTAGCACTAATATCTGTCGTTTTCAGTTATTTTTACATGTCACCACCTTCCCACCTTCTCACCCCCCCTTCCTATCGGGGCTGAACTTGGACTTTAAGGGCATTGGGAACGTCACTATGCATCTCAGCAATTTTGTAAACTATGGATTAAACACTAATATCTGTCATTTTTGGTTTTTGTACATGTCACCCCTTCCCACCCGCCCATCCTATTGGGCTGAACATGGAATTAAAGACATCAGGACCATCATTATTCATCTCAATGGCCTCAAAAACTATGGATTAGACACTAACATCTGTTGTTTTCATTTCTTTTTACATGTCACCCCCTTTCCACCCCTTCTCACCCCTCTTCCTGTCAGGGCTGAACTTGGAATTAAAGGGGATCGGGAGTATCACTACTCATCTCGGCGACCTCAAAAACTATGTAGTCGTTTTCAGTTAGTTTTACATTTCGCCCCATTCCCTCCCCTTCCCACACTCACCCCCTTTGGTACCAGTGACGTCTGACACCCTCAGAATTGTTTTCCAGACGGTAAGTCTTACTTATACCAAGTTAGGAAAGTGCTTTATGTGTTTCAAATTGTATGTAGCACATACACATAGACATTCATACATCCTTTTTATATATACATATATATATATATATATATATAATATATATATATATATATATATATATATATATATATATATATATATATATATATATATATATATGTGTGTGTGTGTGTGTGTGTGTGTGTGTGTGTATGTATAGAAGGATGTATGAATGTCTATACGTATATATATATATAGAATTAGATATTAAAGGACATTGTAGCTCGATATATAATATATATTTTATATATATATATATATATATATATATATATATGTTATGTATGGTATATATATATATCTATATATATATATATATATATATAATATATATATATATATATACATATATGTATATAATATATATATATATATATATAATATATATTTATTTATTTATATTTATATATATAGTATATATATATATATATATATATATATATATAATATATATATATATATATATATATATATATATATATATATTTATATATAACATGCAAATGACTGTCAATAGTAACAAAAACAGCACAAGAAAATAAGTTGAAGAGATACAGTAGACTTTCATCTCAAACGAGGGATTGTTGTAAGAATCATAAGGCACCAAATGGAGAATAACTCGAATAGGCAAATGAACGAGTTTTTTACGATTTTCTATGAAGTCAAGTTCTGAAATTCTCTCCCGATTCCTGTTCCTTTGTTTTCTGCAATATCAAAAGTTTTCATTTTCCAGTTTCAATCAGTTTTTGGCTAATAATGATATCTGGTTGGCCGTTTCATAAATCATAACCTTAAAAAAATGAACATTTCTGTACCATAATTTTTTTGAAATGAAGGCAAAAATTACTATGGCTTCATACTTGCAACTTCTTTGACATTCGTGAGTGTTAACACGTTTTAAATGTATTCAGGCAAAATTTTACACATTCGGCAATATGTGAATTCTCTGCTATAGGAAATTGCGTTACATGAATGTGAGCGTAGATGTGGTGCGAATTTTTTGAGCGACCTAATTTGATATTTGGTTGATTTGATTAAAAAAAATGGTGTCACAATATTTCAGGTTGAATATTGTGGAAGAAACCCTCCGCAGATGGTTTTATATATATATATATATATATATATATATATATATATATATATATATATATATATATATATATAACTGAATCACGAAAGTTTGGAACGTTATAAATCCATAAATAAAGGTATAAGCCACGGAGGAAAATTAAACAACGGAGTTTCTGCAACATCTTTCGACTCGACGTCCTTTACTCAGCAGAGTATATCTGCTGAGTAAAGGACGTCGAGTCGAAAGATCTTGCAGAAACTCCGTTGTTTATTTTTCCTTCGTGGCTTATACCTTTATTTACACACACACACACACGTGTGTGTGTGTGTGTGCGTGTGTATGTGTGTGTAATTGTAATAGCCACAATGCCCTCTTAACCTCTCAAATTCTTTGCTCTTTTTTGGATATGCTTGTCACTATAAAGCCGTGTGATCCAACTTCAAAGAAATATGAAGAGGTCATATGTATATGTGGGTGTGTGAATGTTCGTGTATCACAATATTTCATTTTCATTTTTAATAGCTTCCACTTCCTAAACAAAATTACCTAGAAAATCTTTATAACATCTCCAGAACTAGAACAGAGCAACATATTTTTACTTTTCCGCTTTAAGAGCTCTAAAGTGCAAATGCCGACACATCACTCTAGGAAACATTCACCATTTTGAAAACAAAGAGTCCTTTTGGCTGAGTCTAACAGGAAACTAAGTAATTAAAAGATATCCGGATACCTTTGTTTTTATGACAAGTAATTCAGATAACAGCACTTTTTGTTTCTCAGTGATCTTACGTTGAGCTTAACTAAAGGGAAAATTCCAGGAAAGAGGCATTAAAACCATTATATAAAAACTCATATTTATTTATGCAATGTGTACTGGTATTTGTGTACAATTTCTGTAACTGCTCAAATATTCTAGGTAATGTTAAACAAATGCAATTTCTTTAGAGAGCAAAGCATAGGAACACAATACACACACACACACACACACACACACACACACACACACACACACACACACACATATATATATATATATATATATATATATATATATATATATATGTGTGTGTGTGTGTGTGTGTGTGTGTGTGTATTATACTTTGAGAGAAAGAGGCACTAATTAGCTGTGTGTACACTGGGGAGTCTTCAACCACATCAATAATGCTTCCCTGATCACATGAAGTGCAATTATCTGATTTAAATTAAACTTCTGCACTACAAAGCTTGTCTATCAAACATTCAAAATCTGATTAAAATGTCCAATCTAAAATCAAAGATTTCCGGAACTTTTAGCCGAAAGCTTATGATTAAAGTACTTCAGCCATTAAATGAGATAAGATAAAACTAGTCATTTAAAAATGGACATAACTTGAATCGATCCACAAAGAATATTCATCCAAATTTATACAATTCATCAGCTCATTAACCAATAAAACATCCGCCCATGAAGCAAATCATCACACATTTTCTTCCGTCAGAGGATTTATGCCGTACTCGTCACGCATTAGGGCCCTTGAGGGCCAATCACTGACTGTTCAAAGCCTCCCCTCTGATTCTCCTGCAGAGATTTCCGAGCACCCTCGCTGGAAAGCGAATACACTTCACGCCTCTGGAACAGCGATGGTAGTTGTTGTTATTCTTGTTAACGCCTTCGTTATTATCACTGTTATTCCTGTTGTGAGATATTTTCCATCGTTTTCATCGCTGTGTGCTTTCTTCTCATACCAACAATATCCGACTACCTTTTCACCGTCATGGTTGGCAAGATATATCTACAGAAGACAAAAATCCATCATGACGTGGACGTAAAAATGGGGCATATATGAATTCTGACGTCATTTCATGCCATGTATAGCTCGCGATAGCGCCAAGATAAACTATGCAATCCAGGTAGCGCCAATTCATAGCTTTGCTGTCCGTTCTAAACATGAAATTGTCAGTACCCGAGAAGCTAAAGGAGCCCCTGGTGTGTTATAGCAAGCTTCTGTTAGCTGTTATAAGTGAAACATGACGTAAGATAAGTTCATAATAAGGGCATTCTGCTTTGGTTGCTTCGAGCTAGATTTTAGAATCTTCCCTATGATATCATCGCAAACTATGAACAGATACTTTGCCGGCACTCTGAACTGTGAAGCTTATAATAAACATTCCTGAATATAACAAGATAGGGGTATGGCATATGTCCCAAGCACGCAGCAAGACAGGTCGACTTAGGTAACTCCACTTCTGAAAGATCAGGCTTCAGAGTTATAGGACAAGTTAATTCACGGAAAGTAGCTCCACTGATATCAAACGAAGATATAAACGCGTATATATTGCAGGACAAAGTTACGAGCTTGCGCGTGCGTCATTCCATGGCGTATCAAACCAATTAGTTCTTGATGACGTCAATGATATATAATATTAAGCACCGGTAAGCCAACAAGCAGAAAATATTAAATATAAATAGTAGTAACTCTTTACTCATACTCTTGCTGCGCCAGATCTTAATCACTTCGCTAGTTTATGACTGCATGAAAAAGTACGATTGGAAAATGAGCTGGGAAGAAAACAAATATTAAAAAGATCGATTTGAAGGGATCAAGAATACTTCTCTTGGTTATTCGGCTGTCTATAAACTAAGAGAGAGAGAGAGAGAGAGAGAGAGAGAGAGAGAGAGAGAGAGAGAGAGAGAGAGAGAGAGAGAGAGAGGAAAGTGTAATAAAATCAGTCATTTTAATCATAAGCTGTAAAATCAAAATCCTCGATTAGGGTTTGGATTTCATTAAAGTTTGTATATCCAGCTATATAACATATGAACCAAATTAAACTTTGGCAAAAGAGAAAAAAATCAGATTATATTTTTTTATTTTCAGTTCATAACTAGTAAACAACTGATAGCAAACCAATTATTAATGGTTAAGCACACAAGGAAACTGCTCCATGCAACAACCCTTTCTTACATTGCAACATAACATACCACAAGAATTTAATTTCACAAAGACCGGGAAGGTTTAAAAACAGAAAAAATTTTCCATTAAGGGATTACGTTTTAAATGCTACTTCGTTAATTAAACTATCGCATAAAGTCAATCACCTGTTTTCATTTAACGCTTGTGTATGTTATTAGACATCGTCAAACTATTTTAAGAAGTCCAAATCTTCGGAGTGATTAAATCCCTCCATCGCTTAAACAATTACCTCTCATTTTCGCACACGACACCTTGTGAACACCACTCTCACTGTGAAGACTAATTATGATGTTGCACATAATTCATTAATCAGAAGAGCCACGGCATTACACACCCAACACTTACAGCTAATTACTGGTGCGTGCTTTTTCCTCCAAGTCCTTGAATATATCACCCTTTCTGCGGCACTTAATTTCTAAATATATTCACTCGATTATGTTCATGATTTCCTCATCTGCCATACTTAAAAGCAAGATGTTTCGGATGACTTACGAGCTCCCATTAATCTTCTCTATGAATTCAGTGCATAAGGCGTAATGGTGGGTCCGAAGGGACTGATTATATATTTTCGTCCTTGTAATATATCGAGCCGATCATTTAAAGCACAATTCTTCAACATATTGATGTCAGTGCTATTCACACTGGTTATTATCACTTATAACCAACGTTTATAACACAATGAAGAAACTGGATTGTTAAAGACGATATAGCTTTAGACACAATCAAATTACCAAGGCCAAGATGATTTCCGTATGATTACCCGAAGATTGTAAACAAAAATAAAAGATTCAACACAACTGTTCCACTGAGGAGCAACAGAGCGAACCTTGTAAGCAAATAAAGGGGTTGGGGGATAGGGGAGGGGGAGGGGTATCAAACCCATTAAATTGAAGGATGGTAGATGTTAAAGAGACTGAAATGGGATAAGTTTAGTATTAATGGGGAAAGCGGTAGAGCCGATGGAAATTCATCACGATGAAAAATGACAGCTTCGGTTATGAATGAGAGGCACAGTATCAAACCTTCGTTATGAATGAGAGGCACAGTATCAAACCAATAAAACGGCAATGTCAGTAATATGAGTCATTACGGAGGTCTATTTTCCCTAGCGTATGAAAGTTTTTGAATTTTTAATAAGACATACTTCATAAGTCAGAAATTTTTCATTTAAACAACAAGAAATGAAAATCAGCTTCATCACCATCGTAATCATGCTCATTACCACTATCAATATTAGTGTTACTGTTTTCATGCGCAAGTACTTACAATTTTTTATCAATTTTAGTGGCCTTCAAGAGGCCAAAACATTAGATAATGATTACATCAACACTCTTTGCAGGATATTAAAGAAATGGATCACCACAAGAGACGAAGAGAAAATTCGTAAAAAAAAAAAAAATACAAGGAAATATTGTAAGAGATTTTTAGCCTGGCTACACACCTCCGCCAATACCAAATCCAGTAAAGACGGTAATTTCTAAAATTCTATTTCAACTTCACAACAAGATTTCATCTCGAAAAAATATTCGAGAGAACTGGAGAAGCTAAAATCTTTGTAATATAATTTTATTCCTGCATTATCTGGATATCCAATAGGATAGTAAGTGAAATTTTTAATGCGTACTTTTACAACAATCTGTCGTAGCGATTTATTCCACAACAGGAAACATGAATTTCACAGTGTAATTAATCTTATCAAAACTATTCTCGTTCCTAGAAAGTTATTATTTGCCAATAAAATGCTACATTTGACTCCAGTACATGTATCATTGTAACAGTTTTACTCTTAATGCAGCTGTCATAAAAAAAATATAAAAAAACCGCCAACCAAACCTACTAAAACAGTTACGAAACTTCCTTAAAAAAAAGAATAAATAAAGAAAAAACATGGAAATGGCGATAAAAATAAAGTTGCTCTAATTTGAAAAACATAACCAAAGTTGTAAAATGATAGATCTATCAAATGCACCGTCAACAACTTTTGTAAAATGACGGATCTATCAAATGCTTCGTCAACTTCGTTAAAAGCTGTAACTCTATAATTATTATAATAATCATTATAATAAACTGCGCTGGACTACATGGATGATAAAATGGACTAAAATGTATCTCAGACTTTCAGGAGACTGAATTAAACCAAAGCGCAGACCAAGAAAAAAAAAAAAAAAAAAAAAAAACGCGTCAGAGACAATCAGATCAAAAGGTCACGATGTGGAAAAGAATCCCCACAAAATAGTCACAAATCCTTCAGACCTGAATTAGAAAAGACCCCAGGCGCTTCATGTTGAAATAACATCAAAATGTCTTCGAGTGGAGCTTGAGTGCGAGAGAAGCGATGGAAGCATTTCTTCAGGAATGAAAGTGCGCCAGTAAGATTCTCTACAGTCGTCGATTACTAAAACCATGAAAAGGCCACAAAGAATATCGGCCATGATAAATTATTCATCATAAAGGGAAAACATTCACAAGCAATCATGCATATTCCAGGATGCAGAACCGGCTCCCCCATCCAAACTTCCGAGCAGGAAACCACCAGCCATGGCGCTAAATGGAATTAATTACAACAGCAGTGCCCATAAGGGCACCAAAGATTTTCGTTAAATTAAGGGAACCGTTTCGTTTGGTATTCATTAAACCTAAAAAATAGATTTAAAAAAAATGAGCTATTTTTTCCAGCTGATATATTTTCCTTATGCTTTGGCTACAATCATATCCATAACCTTCATTCTGTGCAAGGGGCTAGTAAAGTCTTTAGGCCGTCAACCTGTATGTCTTTGTATGAAGTGAAAAAGGGCGATTTTTCCTTTACAGTGGTAGGCCTAAAAAATTGTCAGCTTTTTTCACCCTTCATTTTTATACCCATTACCGCTGTTCTTTGTCGTTGGCACTAATCTATTCACACAGGTGGGTTATTATGCGCGGTCACGCCCGGAGAGCTCGTAAACTTCAAAAGGCTTCTATATACGCCCGCTTTTATAACAGCTAACACCATATTACACTGTAGCTACTGCGGCCCCCACAAATTCGGTAAAGGCGATGCAATAACCAAAATAAAAATATTCATTCGAGTCGAAACAAGACAGTTTTAATAATGATAACGATATTACGTACCACATAAAAGGATTGATTTTAATAGACACTGGACGAGGTTGGATATGATGATTTCAATAAAAGTCTCTTAACTACACACCGTTTTTTTCCATCTGTCCATCCGCCTGTGGCGTTTTTGTATGGTAACACTGCGTCTCGGGCTTTAGATAGTTACATTCAGCTTACATTCAACGATTATAATAATATCCTATTTCGAATATTAACGGTGTAATTCGCATACAGTAAATTATTAAAACACTTTTCAGTTGCAAATGTACAACCAGATATCCTTTTATTTACCTAAAACTTACACATTGAGTAACTATCTAAAGCCCGGGACGCAGTGTTACCATACAAAAACACCACAGGCGGATGGACAGATAAAAAAACAGAATATAGCTGACAAAACTTTTTTCATCACTCATAAATATGTACTATATACAGTCAGTACTGGTGGATCATGGAGAAGGGTGGTCTTTAAAGTTTTTTGCCCGAAAAATCAAGTAAGATGGCCACGATGGGAAGCAGAGTAAGTTATATATATATATATATATATCTATATATATATATATATATATATATATATATATATATATATATATATATATATATATATAATTTTACTTCTAGGGCACAATTTTCACGGATACAACATTCATTGAATAGAATGGCTTTCTCACTGTTAACCAGCTTTTTTGAAATTGCTTCATATTTTCTAATTATTTTCTTTACTTCATTGTTCAGGTTACTAATGGACACATAATGGGGTTCTTCCATTTACTCCAGTATTTTACACGCGACAGCTGTTTCGTCAACCTATACGTATTGACGTTTTCAAGCGTACTGATACAAATATGTTGTTGTTGTTTAAGATTAAGCTGGCCTTGTGCCAGCACGGGCTCTTGCTCACAGAGCAGCCCGTAAGATACAAATATGAGCCTACATGCGTTTTGTGACGTCATGAGGACGGAAAGGTAGTACAATTGCCAGATACCTAGTTTTAAGTATTTACAAAAGACTATAGTGGAACATAAAATAAGACATAAATAAATATGTTAACAACAGAAATTATATAAAAAAAAGTTGAAAGTAAGTTATTGTATACACATTATACATAAATATATATTAATTACATATATGTTTAATTCACTGAAAGTCAGTGTGCGCTCCTGTCCAAATGGGGGTTTTGTCCCAAGCGGTTGAAGGTCTGCCTCCTACACGAGGGCAAGGAACGGTCTGCCTCACGTTGGATGTTAAGGCTGGGACGTTGCATTGCGATGCTGACTGCTTCTGATATCAATAAACGATTGTAGTTGCCTTCCTTGTGTATTATTTTGGTGTTTGTGAGAAGTTCTTGTAATGATGGTTTTTTATTGTGGGTATCCACAAAGTGCTGATGAATGGCTCCTTGGTTTCTGTGGGCCTGCATGCGACGTTTGAGTGTGGTGGTTGTGTGTCCGATATAGCATTTTTGGGGGGACTGACATTGCTCGTCAGCACAGACAAATTTGTATACTATATCAGATTTAACCTCTTTCTCCGTCGATGGGGCCGTACTATTTTTCATTACTAAAGACGCCGTAAGGTTTGGTTTGCAGTAAATCCTTGCTGTTATTTTGTTATATGGCGCTAGGGGGGTGGTTCCTCTTCGCAGTATACCAAGGATGGCTTTCCTTTCATCTTCGTGGTGTTTGTTGTATGGTATCTGATGGTATATCACTATTTCTTTGTCTTTGTCTTGTGTGTTGTTCCTCGGGGTCGGATTATGGAAAGCCTCTAATCTCTTTTTGACAACTTGCTGGATCATGTCATCTGGATATCCGTTATTTGTGAGCAGCTGTTGAACTCTGTTGATTTCTTCGTTAGTCGCTTTCCACGTGGAACAGTGTGTTATGGCACGTTTTTTGTATGCATTTACCACAGATCGTTTATATGCATCAGGGCATTCTCCGCTAGCATTTAAGCATCTTCCAGCGTCTGTCTTTTTAGTGTGTACGGTGGTATTGTATTTGTTGTTCTCTTGGGTCACAAGTACGTCCAAGAAAGGGAGCATCTTCTCATCACTTCTTTCTACCGTAAAATTTAATGTAGAATTTGCTTGGAGTTTATTTACTAATTCTTCTATGTCATTGTCGCCCTTTGTTGTGATAAAGATATCATCAATATATCTCCCATAGATTCTGGGTTTTGGGTGTTCTTCAAATGTGACCTCTTCTGTGTGTGCCATGTATGCGTTTGCGAAAAGAACCCCGAGGGGGGAACCCATTGCCACGCCGTCCTTTTGTCGATATATTTCTCCCCTATGTGAGAGGAATGGGGCTTCCTTTGTACATGCTTCCAGCATCTCTTTTAAGATTCTTTCGGGGATCGGTAATGGTGGTTTCTCAGAGCGGTATATCTTGTCCATGATGATTTGTATTGTTTCATCCACTGGTACGTTAGTAAATAAACTTTCAACGTCCAGGGATGCTATGTCTTCGTCGGGTGCGGTGTCTTGCAGTAGGTCGATGAATTCCGTCGATGATTTTAGCGAGAACGTTGAGGGAATGTACGGCGTTATAATTTCGTTCAATTTCTTAGCCACTTTATACATGGGGGATGTCATTTGGGATATAATGGGCCGTAGCGGGTTTCCCTGTTTGTGAATCTTGACTGTGCCGTAGCAGTATCCGGGTGCAAAGTCTTCGATGATTTTTGGAAAGCTTACTGTTCTCTGCTCTTTGTTCGCTTTTTCTGTTAGTCTCATCATTTTCTTTTTGAGGTCATTTGTTGGGTCTTTTTTAAGTGGCTGAAACTTATTATTATCACTTAGTATATTATCATAATGAATAGAGATGAATACGACACCAAAATGGATAATATACTAAGTGATAATAATAAGTTTCAGCCACTTAAAAAAGACCCAACAAATGACCTCAAAAAGAAATCAACAGAGTTCAACAGCTGCTCACAAATAACGGATATCCAGATGACATGATCCAACAAGTTGTCAAAAAGAGATTAGAGGCTTTCCATAATCCGACCCCGAGGAACAACACACAAGACAAAGACAAAGAAATAGTGATATACCATCAGATACCATACAACAAACACCACGAAGATGAAAGGAAAGCCATCCTTGGTATACTGCGAAGAGGAACCACCCCCCTAGCGCCATATAACAAAATAACAGCAAGGATTTACTGCAAACCAAACCTTACGGCGTCTTTAGTAATGAAAAATAGTACGGCCCCATCGACGGAGAAAGAGGTTAAATCTGATATAGTATACAAATTTGTCTGTGCTGACGAGCAATGTCAGTCCCCCCAAAAATGCTATATCGGACACACAACCACCACACTCAAACGTCGCATGCAGGCCCACAGAAACCAAGGAGCCATTCATCAGCACTTTGTGGATACCCACAATAAAAAACCATCATTACAAGAACTTCTCACAAACACCAAAATAATACACAAGGAAGGCAACTACAATCGTTTATTGATATCAGAAGCAGTCAGCATCGCAATGCAACGTCCCAGCCTTAACATCCAACGTGAGGCAGACCGTTCCTTGCCCTCGTGTAGGAGGCAGACCTTCAACCGCGTGGGACAAAACCCCCACACGCGGACAGGAGCGCACACTGACTTTCAGTGAATTAAACATATATGTAATTAATATATATTATGTATAATGTGTATATAATAACTTACTTTCAACTTTTTTTTATATAATTTCTGTTGTTAACATATTTATTTATGTCTTATTTTATGTTCCACTATAGTCTTTTGTAAATACTTAAAACTAGGTATCTGGCAATTGTACTACCTTTCCGTCCTCATGACGTCACAAAACGCATGTAGGCTCATATTTGTATTTACGGGCTGCTCTGTGAGCAAGAGCCCGTGCTGACACAAGGTCAGCTAAATCAAAAACAACATATTTGTATCAGTACGCTTGAAAACGTCAATACGTATAGGTTGACGAAACAGCTGTCGCGTGTAAAAATACTGGAGTAAATGGAAGAACCCCATTATGTGTCCATTAGTAACCTGAACAATGAAGTAAAGAAAATAATTAGAAAATATGAAGCAATTTCAAAAAAGCTGGTTAACAGTGAGAAAGCCATTCTATTCAATGAATATATATATATATATATATATATATATATATATATATATATATATATAGATTTAAGAATATGATCTATATAATATATTATATTCTATTTATACCGTATATTATATATATATAGTTTTTAGATTTATTTTCCTTTATTAATTAATATCCCTATTCTATATATTTATATTATATAATGAGAGAGAGAGAGAGATTTAGAGAGAGAGAGATTGAGAGAGAGATCCCACGAATTCTTTTAATAGTCTCTGCAGCTATTCATTTCTCGGTAATTCGGAATTACTTATTTTTTTAATTATCCTTCGGATTAACTAAGCCGACAGAGTCAAGGCGAATCTTATACATGCTTTCTTAATTCCTTTCGATCAGACAGACGAATAACTGAAAAATGAACAAATATGTCGCTATTCCATTTGTATCAACTGTAGACACTTGCACAGAACACAAAACACAGGAAAAACCTTCTACCATCTATACTGTCACACTACCCGAAGGAAACGGAGTAGATTGACAGACGTGTCTGTTCCAATTTGTAGGGTCTGTGTCCTACATGGATTTTGATGTACCTCATCTTTTGGAGCCACTCCGTCTCCAGGCACATATTTTCTTTTTATAACTTGTTCAATCGCGAGTTGTCCCAGCTATCCACTTACTCAAACGTGACCAGCTTAAAACCCTTCAGAGTACTTTGTCACCTGGATGTTATCAGTTCGAAATCCTAGAACCACTTAGATAAATTAGATTTCTAAAGCCAAGTTTTCAACGGGCCTTCCTGACGATTTTCTTTATTCTGTTACTGTTTTATTTATCAAAACATGTAAACGAATCATCACGAGTTTTTTTTTTTCTATTTATTCCTTCATTTACAAGATTTTCAGGTGTATTTTGATTCAACCCAAACGCACATAAACCAGAAGACGAGAAACAAATTACATATATTATTTCTGTCTTACTATGATACAACCACCAGTCTTTTTTTTCTGATCATTCTACATATTCCATGATCCTCCGTAGTCATCCATAATAAAATGACAAAATTCGGTTTTATTTTTCACAAATAACAGATAATAGGGAAGATGAAAAAATTGAAATAATAATGCACCCAATTTTTCTTTATGTCTTCTTGTTATTCTGTATTAACACACACACGCACACATACATATATTTGTGCAAATAAATATATATATATATATATATATATATATATATATATATATATATATATATATATATATATGAAACAATGATGTAGAGGGATAATACCATAGGGTTGCAAGGAGTTACAAGGATTAGGATGTCTCAAAGACATCCGAGGAGACATGGTGTGGTCGTACCATAGGTCATAAAAATGCAAAAGGAAGTTACTGAGAGAGAGAGAGAGAGAGAGAGAGAGAGAGAGAGAGAGAGAGAGTGTAAAGACTGAAAGTTAAGGCGGTGTAGGTGCTTAAGAGGCCATAGAAAGAGTTGGGAAGCAATGTGGAGTGTTATGGATGCATGGCATAAAAGATAATTTAAGGTTAACGGCTGCCATGCAGTAGGGAAAGGGCTGGCTTGGTATGAAAGTGAGTTTGAGACTAGGGTACGTTATGTTTCCATGGCTTTTAAATATCTATGCATATGGAGTAATGTAAAAAGTAAAAATGTCAGTACACGTAAGTGAACAGTTGTGGGATGAAAAAAAAAAATTGGTTGGTGAATGGAGTATAGAATAGTAATTGTTGGTGGTACTAATCGGGGAAATGGAGAAACGGGAGACACTAGTGAAGGAGTTTTAAAGTTTTCAATGATTACAATTCATAATAAACATGAAGAGGAGGAATGCTATGAAGGTCATTAAAAACTGGAAGGTTAGGTAATGAATGTTCATATGGATAGTTGAAGGATGGAAGTAGCTAATTTTTTTGTGTGTTTAGGAGTAAATATAATGCAAGATGATATGATGAAAGTTTAGGTGATTCACGGTTAGAAGGAGCTAAGAAGGTATGAAGATGTAGGCAAAAGTTTACCCAGAGACAAGCGGATTTTCTACGGAACATAAGGTGGGAGTGTATGAAGGGATTGTTGCGTTAATTAACTGTCTTTACGGAGGTTAAGAGTGGCTGCTGAATACTAATGAAAGAAAAGGACTGAAGTTGTTAAGAGGAAATGTTTGCTTAATATGCGTGTTGTAAAAGGAACTGAAAGTCAAGAATTATAGACATAAAGAAAAGTTGTAAGAAGGTCGGTGTAAGTGAAGAAAGGGCGCTTGGTTATTTAGAAAGAATAGAGGACGATAGTTTGGGAAAAGTGTTTAAAAGGATGAGGAAAGTATTATACAGAAAGTGCTACATAGATAGGGGGAAAGAGTTAATGGAGAGGAATGGCTTTAAAGCCCAGAATCACTAGAGTGTGTGCAAGACAGGCTAATGCTGTGGTATATCATGTGCTTGACTCATTGCTCAAAACTAAGGGTGGAGTTCCAAAGTATAAAGGAATAATTCCACGTCTAAAACCACACCAGTGTCCCAGCAAGTTCTCCCTCTCCTTATACTACCTTTAGCATGGGATTACCCTGCGAGGAACAGGACAAGTAAAAATATCTTGTATCTCAAAGCACCGCAAAATCTGATTCTTTTAAAAAAGAGAAAAATCACCGACTGGAAATTTAGTTAGTCGCATGAAATTGTTGCAGGAGGTGTTCTCTTCGGTAGCCTAGTTGCGGCAGTCAAAATAAAGTGAGTAAATTACCTGCACAGGGCTAAAATGGGACAGAGATGTTACAACTGTAAGTCACGAAAATACCAAGAACGTGGCGGCCTCTCGGATAATACCGAAAGAAAAATTTATAAAGTCTTATCCTATTACAAATCCTATGAACACTGACAAGTTCAAAAACTTATTAAATCCTGAAATATCCAAAGACGTAATAGTGTCAAAGATGACCAGTAGATTGTTGGGCGACATGCATAGAGAACTGACCAACATCTAACCGTAATATCTCTTCTACTGTCTTCTCTATATCAATGGTCGGGTCCCTCGCCCACTACGGAATTGGGTTCCATTTTTTTTTTTAAACTTCCTCATTTTTCTCAGGACTAATAAGCAAGAGAAGGGAATTAAGCTGTCCACTTTGTCGGACTTCAGATGAGAAATAAAAGGAAATAGATTACTTCAAAATCTCTATATAGGCAACATGAGTACCTGCACGCTCTGATCCATCCGTGAGAAAGGGACTGGTTCCCTTTTGAACGACAGAAAGACGCGGGGAAAGAGTGGGAAAGAAAAATACTTCTCATACTTATCAACCACACGCAGCAAGGTTGCATTTTTGTGGAGAAAGACGCCGGATTCCAGAATCTGTTAAATAACTCATATTGGACGGCCGTCGCACTGCAGGTATGTAAGCTATGCAATGCAGAGCTTCATCTTTAGAGAATACTCCAGGATAACCATGCAAAGCTTACGTAAAATGAAAACAATAATCAAAATTCTGCTTTCATGTATTTTATCACATATAAACAAATAATGTATGTGATGCAGTATTTACACACAAAGGAAAAAATATTAGGTTCATGAACATTAAAACTACCGAGATGAAAAAAAATCATTAAAGATTTAACTAAAAGATATTGCTTTAGGAAGCATAAGAAAGAATAACCAAAGGGTATAAACCCTTTCACTGCTTTTGTCATAACTTGCCATCCCATTCGGCCGTGTAATAAATTCATGATTAAATACTAACACTACGGCCACGCTCTCGGAGACCCTCCATACTCATTGAAGTTGCCGACCGGTGTTAATTACTGTCAAACCAGAGTTCTCTCTCTCTCTCTCTCTCTCTCTCTCTCTCTCAGCCCCACCGAGTTAAGTAAGTTAGGAGGCGTCATCACCAAGGGGAACAGAGAGAGAGAGAGAGAGAGAGAGAGAGAGAGAGAGAGAGAGAGAGAGAGAGAGAGAGGTGTTACGGGGCAGATGCATGTTAGAAAGAAGAGCAGATACTAAAAGATAGAAACATTTTAAACCATGTAGAATGTTACATTCATTTATAAAATTTTAGTTTTTGTATAACGTTACTAATAAGCTTAATCCCCAGTTTTGATGACATTCAAAATTGAAGCACAGTTCGGGTTACTGTACATTCTCTCAAGCAGTGGTTTTTTTTTTCAATTTTATTTTTTATTTTATTGAAGCGCTTCTGCCAACCTGTTAAAATGTCGTGAACTAACTGAAAGTTTGTGCCTTAACATCCCGGAAAATGGAAATAAACCGTAAGTTAAAAGATATGTCCATAACAGTGAAAGAAAAGTGATCTGGTAAAAAACAAACTTTAAATTATGTTTTCCGTCGTGCCTTATATTCACACGAATTTACTTCATCTAATTATTGTGATTATCGTATCACAATATCCATCTTTTCATCGAGGTGTTATTTTTATGCGTTATGTAATCGAATATTGACCACTTTCACCATGAACTTTTTATATTATTCAGGTCATAAACAGGTTGTTATGAAGAGCAGCGGCCAATGTGGTCACCGCGTTTCATTGGATAAAACATATCTTTGAAAATACTTAGCCCACTTTACCAGTAAGAAAAAAAAAATTGTTTTAATTCACCTTTTAAGAGATTTTATCTGCCATCGTTCGGGGACATAACAATAACAAGTGGATTACGGATAATGACTGCAATAACGGCAAAAACTTGAATAAGTGAGAGACAAGTATTGCAATATCGACTGTAAATTGTATGGAGATATTGATGAATACAAACTGCAACCAATGACTGCCACAAAGTCGCGTAGAACTGTTACAACAACAAGTAATATTAATGAGCATCCTTCTCTCTCTCTCTCTCACTAGACGCATAAATTCAAACCAACAAAGTAAATCACTATCGTGAGACAATAAAACCGATAAATTCCCCAACACGCACCTTTCTATAAATCACCCTCAGAAGACCACAAATCTTCCGGATATTGAACTCTCCCAGGTGGATTATCAGCCGGATCAGATTTTAGAGGGGCTAAGAAAACGATGCACCATGCTCCTGCTCCTGCTCCTGCTTCCTGCTGCTGCTGCTGCTGCCATTTCCTGCTACTGTTGCTATAGCCCTCTTTTCCCCCAGCCCATAAACCCTGTCAGCCAAAGCTGGCCATCCAGACCTGGAGTCAGCGACTGCAGTGATTCATAGGGACTGCATCTCATCTCTCTCTCTCTCTCTCTCTCTCTCTCTCTCTCTCTCTCTCTCTCTCTCTCTCTCTCTCTCTCTCTCTCTCATGAATCATAACGTACAGGGAGGATAGGCAACTGGAAAAGCACTACATGAAGGCAATGTTCCACATTTAGAAAATAAACTGAGAATCAGGTACGCATGCTTGTACCTAAAATGTTTAAGGAGCAAAATAATCCAATTTTAGAAACTGAAGAAAATTTTTTTTTTTAAATCAAACAGACACAGAACTAAGAAAAAGAGAGAGAGAGAGAGAGAGAGAGAGAGAGAGAACACCCCCTTCTAACATTTCCCCAAAGATGTCGTTAACAGACGAATATAAAGTATTAATGAACCCATTGAAGACTCTTCGGCATATCCGACTGCAGGGTTTGTCGAGAAACACAAAAGAGCTTTAACGTAAAAGCGAAACAATTTGTTTTGGAATTCTAGGATAACAACGAAAAATGATTGTACACCGAGGGAATACAAGAATGATAAAAATTCCAGGAACACGAGTTCTACAGAAAATTAAAGAATCGATATTCACCCTGCAAATGTTGTATATATTTCCTTTTTCGCTAAAGTGGAGCAGAAGCACCGAGCGTTGGATGATGAACGCCAGCCATGTACATAAGTTTCTATGGAAGGTTACGGAACTATATTTACGATTAATCAGACGTTCCTTGCAAGGAAAATCTTGCGAAAGAAATCCCATAACTTCAGTTACTGCCTTTTCATAGCAGCAGCGACGTTACCTCAAACAAGCCCGTCTTCTCAAGGGGATAGCTAATACGTTCAGGGAAATAAGTGAATCACGTAGTATGACCCTTTTCTGACATCCTTCGATTACATTCTGTAACAACTCAGGGAGAAAAAATGTTACGAACAGCGAACGCAAAACAAATATCAAAAATTAGGAACACGGGTCAGCCAGGTCAGTGATAAAATAACGAAATAGGAAGGAAAAGAAATAGAAGCTGCATGAGAGTAAAATGTGAGGAGACAAGGATACTTCGGACAAATTGAATTACCGATGTAAAAAGTATGTGAAAATATCGAAATAAACCCCTCCAGAGACTTACTGAACTAACGATAAAACATCATCAACACTGGAAAACCAAATTATTGGATGAATATGGGAAGACGAAATACAAATTACCATCAAAAAACCAATTCCAAAACTCTCGTATATATATATATATATATATATATATATATATTATATATATATATATTATTATATAACATATATAATATATATATATATAAAATATATATGTATATAATATATATATATATATATATATATATATACTATATATATATATATATATATATATATATATATATATATATATATATATATATAAACAAAATGTGCGTGTGTGTACTGGAACAACTGTGAAAACACGATTTGACCACAGTGTAGGAAAACGAACAAAAAAGCAAGTATAACAGCACTGAGGAAATGCAGCGAAAGATTGGAAAAAAAGAATACAAAATATAAAGTAGAGAATCCCCTGGCTGCGGGACCGGGAAAGGAATGTCGAAATAAATGGTACTCCAACGTCAATCACCTTTAACATGTCTCTTATCTGAGTTTGCTCTGTAGCGGTGCTATGCGGCTTACTTATCGTTCGAGGAAGTGCATACGACTCGGGACCAATGCAAGGATGGTGAAATTGGAAGTAGGTTTTCTATACATCACGTATGAATGACTGCTTATGTATGATCATAAGCAGAAGAGCACACAGTCCTATGTTCATGAAGTCAAAATATCTATACTCCCAAAAGTGACCTAGAGCATTAGCATGCACAAACAAATACTTGCACACACATATCACAAAAGCACAGACAGAGGTACAGTTACACACACATGTACTATAATATATATATATATATATATATATATATATATACATATATATATACATATATACATATATATACATATATATATATATACACATGTATATATATATATACATAATGTATATATGTATATATATATATACATGATATGTATATATATTATATATTATTTACATATATATATATATACTATGTATATATATATATATTATATATATATATATATATATATATATATATATATATATATATTTATTACAGAGAGAGAGAGAGAGAGAGAGAGAGAGAGAGAGAGAGAGAGAGAGAGAGAGAGAGAGAGAGAGGAAAAAAATTATGTATATATTTCCTTTCATATGTTGAACAAGATTGGCTGATTTCATATAAAATAAGATCTAAAACCGTGAGGATTTGTGCCAAAGGCTGTTGAATATTTCGGTGGATTAAGCCATAACAGAACCAAGAGAAAGGACGGATGCAGGTAAATGTAGTGCTGGGATAAGTAATGGGTTCTTTTGAAAATCCATACTGAGAGCCTTAATGCTTTTGGTGCTTGGTAGAACGAGTAAGAAAATCTATTTTTTTTTATTGAAAGGTCATACAGCACATGAAATTTGATAGGTTCAGGTGTTCAGGTAATACTAATCTATTTTGGCGACAGAGAAATGTTCATGGGAGTAGAAAGTTGAACTAATGTCAACAAGGATACGATAATAAGGGTAAATAAGAGCCAGAAGATGGACAAATTATTGTCAATATGAAGATAGAAGACTGGAATCGGTTGATTCGCAGAGGCACTTGGAAGTAAATGTCATGTATGTGGGTAGGTTAATATACGAAGAAGTTATACAAATAAAGTTTGATGATGAAAATAACTTTGCCAAGATTATGGTAAGAATGCAACTTCCTTTGAGGTATCACATGGACAAACAGTTGAGTAATGTGCTAACTCTAACTCTCCCTCATGGAAGTGAAGTGTGGATGCTGACTGTGAATGAGACGTAAAAGGTGGCTGTCCGATTTAGCTGGCAGTACGCTAAGCTCAGGTTTCTGTTCATGTGAGCATCCTGTTGAGGTAGAAGTTGTTAACATGCACAGTTTGTGCGGTGTATGCAGATAAAGGTTACCACAGGTGAAAAGATGGATCTGACACTGTGGAGAGAAGGAAGGGTGATGGGCAAGTGGAGTTTTAAATAATTCACCGGAGGTTTAGAGAGGAGGGGGGAGAGGGAGACTTGTAAAACAGTTGGCTAAATGGCTTGTACCCAGGAAGCACGAGGGAGCTTCTGGTAAAATTCGCGTAGGGGGGAATCCTGACACTCCTTGGAGTTTTCGGTGTAGGTTTCTGAAGCGACTGAGCCTATCCGATTTTTCTGCACTGGGAGTTAATGATTGAGCCTGGCAGTGAGTATAACTGCATTCCAAGTGTGTTTGTGTGTGTGTGTGAGAGAGAGAGAGAGTGAGAGAGAGAGAGAGAGAGAGAGAGAGAGAGAGGATGGTACGTTATTTCACGTACAGACATGGATATAATGGTTATTATGGAGAAATAATATACTAGGGGTTATAGTAAGTAGCCTACATTAACAGATCTAATACTGTCAGTGTTGCTAACAGACCACCCATCGTTGACGTCACAACAGCTGTGATATTAATGGCTATATATATGAACCTGGATGATTCTGCCTACCCATATTATCTCTCCCCCTCTCTCTCTCTCATATACATTACAGAGAATACATTTGTATGAACATTAGACGATTATGGTTGTCCAAATAAAGCTTCTTCAGGTAAGGTTAAACGGACGTCCTTTGCTAGTGATCAGAAATATGCTCTCAACAAATTAAGTAGACTGAATTACTCATGGAATAGAGAAGAAGCTACTGAGTATGACATCTCTGGCTCTTGAAATATATATATATATATATATATATATATATATATATATATATATATATATATATATATATATATATATATATATATATATATATATATAAATGCTATATATATAATCATTTATATATAATGTATATATGTTGTATATATTATTATATACACATATATCTGTAACATATATATAATATATATATATATATATATATATATATATATATATATATATATATATATATATATATATATGTCTTGCAATTCCACAATGGTCTCGTGGGTGAATTATATAAGATATCCTCACGTGAAAATGAAAGAAAGAGGTACCATGACTTTCAACTTTAATTCCAAAGTCATCTTCGGGGTACCATGAAGATGACATTGGAATAAAAGTTGAAAGTCTTGATACCTCCTTTCATTTTCACGTGAGGATCTCTTATATATATATATATATATATATATATATATATATATATATATATATATATATATGGGGATACAATCCACAATGAAGTAAAATCCTCTTGTAGTTTAAAATATATTTTAAACTACAAGAGGATTTTACTTCATTGTGGATTGTATCCCCATTTACTTAGAGGTACGACATAGTACCTGGCTTCTGCATATATATATATATATATATATATATATATATATATATTTTATACATGTATACAATGTATATATATAAATAATATAAATATACATAAACACACATGCACGAAGTACCAAGAAGAAAACAAACACGTGGGAGAGAGACACTGCTTCGACCTGGTGATAAGGACAGAGTCAATCGTGTTATTCGTTAACACGATTTTAGCTTCCCTGACCTCCCCTCTTTTCGTTGGAAAGTTTAGGCCTAACCCATTAGATTAATATCATTAACACCTATGGGACGTAATGAGTTAATTTGAAGGACGCGCCTGAAAGGAATAGGAAGTTTCCTCGGTGTTAACTGATAAGAGTAAAAAGTCATTCTAGCTCCGAGAGGAGTGTTGTACAGTAGACGAGTAATTATTATTTTTTAAAGCTTAACGTCAAAGATACGGCCAGTCTAATGCCCTCCTCTGTCCCAGATACTTGGGACAGAGTAAGAAAACGGAAAAGGGAAGGGAAGGGAAGGGAAGGGAGGCGGAGCGGGCTTAACCCTGAAGGGAGAAAAGTTTCAAATTAGGAAAAACATAAGCAGGAAGAGAACTCCGAAGTTTGGTAGTGGCTGTCAAGAAAGTCGCTGCGCCATGAAATCTAAAGAGGATCTTCAATTTTCACGGATAAAATATGGGAAAAGCTCGATGGGTGTTACAGCACAATAATAGAGATATCGAGTGTACATACACAAACTGACTTATATCGCAGGTGAAAGGGTTTTGAACTTCGGAAAAGGAAAAAAAAAAATACAGATGCTAAGAGATTGTTATATAAAATCTCACAAGCAAAAAGAAGAGGGGCTACATCATTTTCACACAAAGGTAAAAGGCTTAACTGTGCAGACTAGACTCTCACTCCAATTTACTAAATCTAATAAAAAAAGAGAAGGTAATATCATTACATGAGGACGTCTTCTTCAACGCTTTTTTTTTCACTTTTTTACATTATTCATAATTCATGTTCTCTGCAGAGAGAGAGAGAGAGAGAGAGAGAGAGAGGGGGGGGGGGCGGTGGTAGAAGAACAAGGGAATCATTTGTCTAGTACACTACACCTACTTAATTTATTCAGCATTCTTTAAATGAAAATATCCTTCTAATAGCTGTCTGTCATTGTTCAAGTAAACACTACCCTTACTAGTATTAGAGAGAGAGAGAGAGAGAGAGAGAGAGAGAGAGAGAGAGAGAGAGCGGAACCCTTAAG
>NC_087213.1:70969530-70984530 GCF_015104395.2 Macrobrachium nipponense | reverse complement strand
AAGAAAGCGGGGGGAGAGGAGAGGGAGAACGGATTGAAGAGAGAGAGGAGAGAGATGAAGAGATAGAGGCATTTGGGAGCGAGGAGAGAGCATGGCGAGGAAATCTTTAGAAAAGGGATCGAATGGAGACCGAAGAAGCGGGGAGACGTTTTTGGGACGAAGGAAAGAGGATAGGTGAAAGAGACGGAAAAGAGAGAGGGAGAGAGAGAGAGACGAGAGAAAGGGGAGGGATAGGAGAAAAGGAGAGAGAGTGAGGAAGAGAGAGGAGAGGTCGAAGGAGGAGAGATTCGGAATGAAAGAGAGAGTTTAATTAAAAGTTTCCCTGAATGGAAAAGTCAACCATTTTTCAATCAAAAACGAAGAGGAGAGGTGAGAAAGAGAGAGAGAAAGAACAAAGAGAGAGACGAGAAAGAGAGAGTTAATAAAAGTTTCTGATTTGAAAAGTTCAACCCATATTTTTCATAAAAAAGAGAGAGAGAAGAGAGGGAGAGAGATGAACGAGAGAGAGAGGAAGAAGAGAGAGAGTTAATATAAAAGTTTCTGATGAAAAAGTCAACCATTTTTCAATCAAAAGAGAGAGAGAGAGAGAGAGAAGAGATGAGAGACGAGAGAGAGAGAGAGAGAGAGACGTAATAAAATTCTGGAGAAAAGCTCAACCGATTTTTCAATCAATCAAAGAGGAAAGAGAGAGAGAGAGAGAAGAGATGAGAGAGAGAGAGAGAGAGAGAGTGCGGGGGTTTTGATAATAGTTTCCGATAAAAACTCAACCCTTTTTTAATCAAGAGAGAGAGAGAGAGAGAGAGAGAGAGAGAGAGAGAGAGAGAGAGAGAGAGAGAGAGTTAAAAAAGTCAACCATTTTTCAATCAAAAGAGAGAGAGAGAGAGAGAGAGAGAGAGAGAGAGAGAGAGAGAGAGAGAGAGACAAAAAGATTGTGTTTAAGAGCAAAATAACAGGTTGAGCGACGAAAAGAAGTAGGGGAGCTGAAATTAAAAGTTACTTGACGACAACGACTGAGAGAACTAGAGGAAAGAAACCGTGGCTTTTTTTTTTTTTTTTTTTTTTTGTGACAACAACTGAAGCATCAGCAAATTGAAGAACTGCAGCTACAGCGAGAGAGACTCCATGCTACACAGTTTCCGCAGGTGTCCCAGCTGAAGTGGTGCCGTTGATGGAAAAAGGAGAAATGTTTAAAAGACTGAAGAGATATAAGTGCAGGACTCTAGACAATTGAAAGCACCAAGAATTATAATCATAAAGAGATAGAATTCGAAAGACATGTAAAAAGTATTCAATTAGATTTATAAGGCAAAGGTATATATATATATATATATATATATATATATATATATATATATATATATATATATATATATATATATATATATATATATATATATATATATCTTCCAGTCCTCCAAATACTAATTAAAAGGCTACTGGCTACTCTTATTCCGGGCGTGCCAAATCACAGCAAAATGAAAATAAGGCTGAAATAAACTTCAAATACTGAAGACATTCCGAGAATGATTAAAAAAAAACAAAAAATGCTTTCATGGCTGTTCCAGATTAAATGGCACATCTGGTAAAAAGGAAAACAATTACGGGGCGGGGGAAAGTAGCATTTCAGGCATAGGAAGTACAAAAACATGAGGAATAGTAGACATGTAGTTCACAAAAGGAGTGAAGTTCCCGAAAAACAATGAATAATGGTCAAAGTCTTACAAGGTGCCGGGAAGAGAAAATGGAGAACCCAAAACGAGAGAGAGAGAGAGAGAATGTGTCTTCGGAGTGTATAGCAATAAGTCTACAGAATTTACTTTTTCATTAACTATATATATATATATATATATATATATATATATATAAACACTATAATATATATTATATATATATTATATATATATATATAGATAAACCAAAAATATCATTTAATATCCAATATCTATTCTGGGATTAACTGCAGCAATGTGATTTTTGTAACATCAGCTTTTCTTATAGTTCCTCAAGGAACATAGGGAGTGCAAGACCTATAGGAGTTTTGGGGGCATCTTTAAAGAAATCTTTTCAGCATTTACTCAGGCAAGCACTAGGAAGAATACTGGTACCATGGTTTCTTTCATATTTCCTGAGAAACGACAAATTCTAGCAATTCATGTTTATTCTCTGGTTACAACTTTGTAACATTAACCCGTATACCAACAACTTGACAAATTAGGATACCATCGTTTTTTTTCGGAACCATGACATTTTGTCAATTGATTTTCCCGTTTATGTATGGGGTAGTGTAACCTTCGTAAAACAGAACCCAAGTCCTACCACCAGAGGTCATAAATGAAAAATATTATATCAGAATAAACATGAATGAACGTTTGGCAATTATCATTTATATGATAACATTTAGCATCTTGAGAAAAATGAGAAATTGAATAAATATCTTACACTTGTTTGGCATCTATTACATTTTTCAAAACATGCTGTTTCAAAGATTTTCTTTTAGAATTTTGAAACACAAAGATTCAATGGGCCTAGAAGCTGTTCAGGGAAGAGAGAGCACTGAGGATATTATATGGTGCGGACTGTGAAGGCTGTTGAAATGAAACGCACAAGAAGTACTAAGTCTGTGAGCAAGGCCGTTCACAGAAAAAAAAATGCAGGGGGAGGCAATGATATGGAGATCGCTGTGGGGGAGGGATACCCCCTCCCCTTTTTCGAAAAAAAATTGTTTCCCGAAGTGCTTAAATGCAAAATGCTGGCGCTTTTTTTATTTTTTATTGACAAGTTTGGAGGAGATTCCCGACGACTCCAATTCCTGTTCCAACAACAGTAGTAAACTAGTAATAAGAGAAACTTGAATAATAAAAAACTGAATAAACAGGTGAGAAATGTTCATGGTATTTTATTCATTTTACATTGTTCATGCCAATTTTTATTCATTTTGTGTTTTCCAAGCAATTTTGTTTATCTTCCAGAAATTCCAGAGGTGGGCCATTTGGCTCCCCTTGCCCCCACTGCGGACACCCATGACTATGTGAGTAACAGGCAAGTTAACCAAAAATAAAGTATGCTTTAGTTGACCTAAGCCTAGTTATCAGTCGACTGCAGTGGGTCGCCCCTGAGGAGAGAGAGAGAGAGAGAGAGAGAGAGAGAGAGAGAGAGAGAGAGATTAGCGCTGTGTTCCGATAACTCGAAATAACGGGATGGCGTCAACGAAGCACTTCTCACCTCCAACAGAGTTGAAACCATTCATAAGATATTCATACGATATTTTCTGTGGCCATTTTTGGAGGCGTATCTTCTTTCCTCTATACCATCGCTTGTTGAGAGCAGTTCATCTTTATAATTCTAGTTAATGGCAATTTTCTCTTGGTGTAGGTAACTTGCAAACTACTAACACTGCATCGTAAATATTCAGTGCATATCGCTTGCACTTCCTCGTGTCAAAAAAAAAAAAAAAAAAAAAAAAAAAAAAATATATAGTATATAATATAATATATAAATATATATATAATAATATACAAAAAAAAAAAAAAAAAAAAAAAAAAACATATATATATATGTTAATATATAAAATATACTCTATATCTACTATAGATAATATAATATAAATATTATTATATCTATATAAGATAAAATATATATATTATATATATAAATATTTATTATATATACAATCATATATATCATTAAATAAGTACAAGTAAAAACAATGCTGACATACGTATTAACATATATCACAGAAAAATAAATGCGACGGTAACGATGAAAATTTACATCCATTGAAAAGCGCCTAAACATACCAAAATACTCCTTGAACAGCCTATTAATCGAGATTACTCTCGTCAATTTTAGGGCATATATACATTTCAATAGAAAGAATTTTTTTACGAAAAATATGTAATATTCAGCTAAAAAAAAGTTGAATGTTGCACTGAATGTTTCTTTTTTATTTTTCTCAGAACTCACCAGTCTGATAACGCCGAAAGAATGTAAATATTAACCCTCTGTGATAATTTCGTTGCCCGATAAATAAACTGACAAACACTAATTGTACCGAATAACAAAGACTCATACAAAGAGAAATTGTAAAAATAAAAATAAAAACAAACAATAAAACGAACTTATGAAAATCCTTCAGACATTTAAAGCTCCTATTAGAGCCACGTGAAATGAATATCGCAACGAAAGTAAGCTTTATTGACATTCAGTAACACTAGAGAATTGGACCCGAGTAACGACTTTATTGATATAGAAACCAATACCCTCTCCGGAAATATCGCAAGAACAGCAACTTCGTTAATTAAAGTGAAAATATAAAGTATTGCGAAAAAGTTCCGCTCTTAATGACGAGTACAATATCAATCTAAGGAGGTTCGGAAGTTCTTTTAAATAAATAGACTTTTCATCGCCGTTCTCAACAGTATTTCGATAATTTACGAAAAAAGTGAAGATTGAGTTTATTAAAATGTCGGAATTTATGAGTTCTTCTCTTTAAAAATCGAATCCATCAAATCATAATTTTCCCTGGTCCCTTTATCTTGCGTTTGAGCCAATTTACGAATCTCTCCCTTTCCCATGAATTACTAGTTTTTTATTTTTTTATTTTCATTCTTGTTTCTTTCAATGCCTGCCCTCTGCCATGTATGTTAAGAAAACATTTTCTCTCTTGCGCCCTGTTTGAAGACAAATATGAAGTATTCGCCAAATAAACGAACAATGCAGATGAGAATTTTTGTGTGTGAGTTTTCTGGGTCTGCCTCCTGTCACGGGAAATGGTTCATGATGTACAAAAATAAAACACATGCTTATAAATAAATTTCCTACAATAATTTTCGTCGAATATTGTTACCGTGAGTGAATGTCACAGAACAAACAGCCGCAAAAGAAAGACTCTAGAAGAGTAAATCGAAAAAATAATCTCACGATTATCTTTAGGAACGTTAGAGCCTCAGTTAAGGCCACGGGAAATGAATTTCCCAACAAGGGTAGTCTTCATCGACATCCAATAACACTCTATAATCAGACCAAGGGAAGCACCTTTATTAATAGTGAAACCAATATACGTTGCGGAAATCTTGCAGCAATACCACTTCGTATAAGTAAAAGCAGTGGCGCAAAATAACATTATGTAAAACGAAGTTGTTGTCTAAGTGATATGCACACCAAACTGATAATCAAAGCGGACATTCTTATGCTAAATTTAACAAAGTTTAAACGGATTTGTTAACAAAACTTGACTAGACTATTTCCATGATCCTGTAATCAGTTGAAGCAAGGTCATATAAAAGTGACATCACTGAACGACTTCTCAGCATTTTACTTCCGAGTTCGAAGCAATATTCGAAGCGCTCTCCCCCTCTCGTATGAATTACATTTCCTCTCATTTTTCAGCCTCCCTCTTGTCCCTCTCAATTCCTGCCCTCTTCCGCTTCGGCTAAGAAAACATCGTTCTTTCCCAAGCACTGAAAGGTTCCAGAGATTTGTTTATTCAAGAAAAGAGGGAGGAAGAAAGGATCAAAATACCAGACACTTGTTGTTAATGGAGGAAAATACAGTCTATTCCGACATATGAGACGCTGAGAAGGTCATCGAATTTCTTTACTATATGGAAATTGCATCATAACCTAAATAGCTAATAAGCAGACAACTAGAAATGAACAGATCCAAACGAAGAGACGCTGTATAGAGAGACTGAAGTCTATTGTTGATATTTTAAGGACACAAGACTACACAATAGGAAAGGTAATAGCGAATGGGAACTGTCAAGTAATGAAACGAAAGCAGTTAAAAACTATGAGAATTGAGTGTTCTTGCAAGTACACATGGTTACTAACCAGATACTGCATTGTTTTGGTGATGGTGCAATTAAATGGCTATTTCTCGATGACAGTTCCAAAGGAATGGATGGAAGTAATGACTGTCCCCTTCTGAGTAGAAACTTTATCATATTCTTATGCATATCATTCCTTAGAATGCTTTCACGGGTGATTGGAAGTATTCTGCCTGAGAAAATGAGAGATGATAAAGGTTACAAGGGAGAGGAGTATTGTGGGTTTTAACAAGGAATACAAAGTGTAATCAGTTGCTTTCATGAAACTGCAGTGTTCCAATTTTGAGCTTAAAAGTAAACAAACCTTAGGTGGAGTAAATAGCACTGGAATAAGGATCTGCTAAAACTGTTGGAGATAATACATGTAGCGTCTTTAGCATATTACCTTGTAAAATGCAGATGACACATTACTGGTAAAGTCTGTTTATGAATATGCAACCGGCAGAGTGACTGGCTGCTATTCTGCAAAGCGGCTTAAGGACGGAGACATATTTTCATCGTTAACATGAATCATTAATGATATTCATATTATCCTTCATTACTAGAGGTATTTTTGTTATTATTTAACCTAATTGAATAGTAGCATTAATATTCTTCAAATGTTTAGCAATATACGACGTATCTCTTTCACCTGTAATGTTTGTAACCATGTCCAGTATCTCTCGCATCTTGAAGGATAATAACTGAAAGTTTTGGAAAGAAGGATACCCAAAATTAATCTGAATGATAAGAAACGCGAAGACTTCTTACACAGCAGCTATCATTTGTTTTAAAGAATTGCTTTGTTTTGCTGATGTAGCATTTTTAAGAAACAGAGACTGAGTGTCTGGGTGAGTGCAATTGTACTGTCTGTTTAATTTTCCGTATGATACATATGGTTCATCTGGAGTTCACGTTAATTTTACTATCGATCCAACACTGGGAAATACTTGAATGAATTCAGTCAGTCACTGAACAGGAAAATCTCTTGTAATCAGCAGAAAGACCGGCGTGAGCACGAAGAAACAAAACTTGCGCAATTGCACGAGTTCAAGTCAACATCGTAAAAAGTCCAACGAGAGGTTTTCCACATTTGAATACCTACTCACGACAGACCCTAAACTTGATTTTGAATATTGACAAATCTTGAACTTCATTCTTTATCATGCTCAATTTCTCATCTAAAATTAATAAACGAACACGAAGCCCAAAAAATACAAGCACCAAATTTGATAACCCCTCTAAAAAAAAAGAGAAGAAAAAAACACACAAGGGGAGATTCTGAAGATTTATATAGTTAAGAAAAGAGCGCTAAATTTTCATTTGGTCTTCTAGCTCAGAGTCCGACCAAGTAAAGTTAAGGAATAAATTGAAGTTTGATTACGATGAGCCAAACTTTTAAATTCTCCAACGATCCTCGGATATATATGACAGCTAGCAAAAACTGTCAAAAACTAGGGACAAAACATTACCAAATTACTTTTTACAGTTTTAATTCATATTGGATGGAACTGGACCTATACACTACACACGCTCATATATATATATATAATATATATATATATATATATATATATATATATATATATATATATATCCGGCGGATCTTTTTGAGAAGTGGGACAAATGAAGTGAATGTGTGTTGGGTAAGAGGGGTTTAAGTAACTGTCGCAATTAGGATATTAGAGCCTGGAGGGTTGGGGGTTCGGTGTAAGGCTTGCTACCTATTCTTACATACTAAAAGTATGTAAGAAGTTTGTATACCTTAGAGTCACTTCCACTAAAATAATTCTTTCCACAAAGCAATTATAACATCGCCATGAGAGAGAGAGAGAGAGAGAGAGAGAGAGAGAGAGAGAGAGAGAGAGAGAGAATTCAGCTTTCTCAGAAAGTGAAATATAAATTGTAAACCCGATCGAAGGAAACTGACTTGCTATTGTTATCAGCTTACCATACATATATGCGGGTAATTGCCGTATTAGCTGATTTTCAATTTCTTGCATTTGAAAGGTGGTTAACTCTCCGTTTTAATGGACGGACATCCTCATATGAGTAGCAATAACAGGTTTTGGGTGGTTGACGGATTCACTCATGCTGAGCAAGAATACATTACTTGCCATCGATTTGGGGGAATCAGGCGGGAAAGAGATTCTATTACTTTTATTGCCCATATATTCACTGCTGGCAACTTTGAGACTGGCTCAGATCATAACTGTAGGACTAGGAGGTTCAGGAGTTAGTTGTGATCTTGACTTCCAAGGAGCATGTTGTGTTTCTCTTCCTCCCATGACGTCTTGCTATTTATTTGCTCATAAATATACCCAGGGGCTGCTGTTGGTTCTAGTTCTTATCCTTAATGATATCATGTCAGTTATAATTGTAATTTTGCAAAGAAATATTAGAAAAAGCTTGTATAATCCAAAAAAGTTACTTCACCTACGATCTCGGTAAATCTACTAAATATTTTAAGACAAATATACTCAGAATTTGTTACTGATTTTAGCTCTGATCTGTTTTGATACTGTGTGAGCGTAATTATAATTTTAGAAAATAAGATAAAATTAATCATAAAAAAAACATTTATACCTTGGTAAAATTTACCATTGTCTTGTAAAGAAATCCCACAAAGGGTTGTCAATTATTTGTTCTTTTCAACTTCTCGTGGAAGGTAAGGAGAATTTTTTAAATTTTTTTTCTTAAACCTGATGGATTTGCATATCCTCCTTTTTATATTGATGTGTTTTTTCTTAAATTGGCCGAGCTCAAAGTTTCCCCGGCCTGGGGTGTTATATATGTTTTTTTTTCAGCTCGGCTCTTAAGGGTAAATGAGGTAGAAGAGCTAGATTTTCAAAACCTACCTCTAATTAATAATGGCAATAACTTGTAATACCAACATCTTTGATGACGACCAGGAGATATTGAGCAAGGACAGAAAGAGAAAGAGAAAGAAAAAGAAGAAAAGAGAGTGGCGAAGATAAAGACAGCACACTCAACTATGGTATGTTGTTAATACAAATCAATAAAGGTAATACTAATAATGAAGGAAAGTCAGTGGAATTTTGCCCAGAAGGGTTCCCTTTTGTGGCGTTTCCTTCAGCAGTCAACTAGAAGTCAGTTCAAGCTACGAAAGAGAACCAACTGTTTCTTGAACCTATTACACAGTTCATGAGAGTTAGCCAAATACCTAACAAGCTCTTCAACGCACACATAAGCCTCCACATTCCCCTTAATCAAAGACTTGCTCTCTTTACTGGGGTAATGAGCTGCGATGCCTTGTACTGGCAAAGATCGATTGCAGACACGGCTGGCTATGCGACTTTAAAATGATATTGACACATTGTTGAAAGCTTCACTGATCACTGAAGTGATGAGAATAAATTCAGTCAATTATCAACTGCTGGTTATTCATCGTACATTTCACCTACCCTCGTGCAAAATACCGGTCAGTACTGTGAACATTTTCATTCTTATGTACGTTTCTATTGAGCGTGAAACCGCGCTAAAACTGACCAAATTCCAATCAGCTGGTATTGACATTTGACTCGATCTTCTCGACAAGCGAACGCCCATTTTCTTCTAGATCTATCACTCGATTTACTTTATGAAAGTCCGCTCTCGAGATTATCAAGACTGAACACAACACTAATTTGACCTAAATGATTCCTATAACACACACTGGAGGGGGTTGCAAACTCATTTCCATAAAGTGAATAATGATGCCACTATTACTAATACAACTATCATTCCTACATATGAAGACACCTCTCACATGCAACAGTTAATATTAATTCTACTACTTATAAGGTGCAGTGAGTATTAGAGATGTAAAGGTAACTGAAGCCTGGAACAATAGTCAGTATATTTATACATAATTGCGTTGATGCACACGTAAGTAGTAAAAGGTAAGCTACATACACGTAGGCGTGTATGTAGGATGTATAAGTGTGAATAATATGAGAATTATGTTCACTTTTATCCAACAAAGAAAAGAAAAAAAAGAGAAAACATCCTTTCTTAATTACTGTGACTTTTGCTTATTTTGAGAACGGTCCAGTATCTTTTATTATTTTCTTTTGTTTGTTTATTGAGAGAGAGAGAGAGAGAGAGAGAGAAGAGAGATTATCTGCGCACGCTCGTTATTGCTTTTCTCCCCTTTACTGCATAACACTTCGCATCATCCGCTAACACCTCACCAAAACATTCTTCATCTCTTTTCATACAGTTCCTGTATAATTCTCCCCCTCTTATCAAGCTTTGCAACACACTTATAGCTGGGTCTGTCTGTCTGGCTGTCTGTCTGGCTGTCGGTGTGGCTGGTTGGATGTTATCGCATGTACAGTGCTTCCTGAATCCAACAATGCTTATATGCATGAGCTATTTCGGCGGTTTCTGTCAAAATGGTCGAATTCACTTTGGCATGTTGTTACTGTTTCTCGGTTTGTGTGTGTATGTTTTTTTTTTTCTTTTTTTTTTTTTGCATATATGGATCTGCTCTAAGGGATTTACTAACATTGAACTTGTTATTGACTCCTAGTTTTGGAGCTGACTATTTTCTCTTAATTTTTGTACTTGATTATCTTTCTAATGAAGATTTTTCTTCGATGGGACTATTGCATATGATCTTTCTTTTACCTGACCCGTAAACCTATCGCCGAATACCTTCCCATTTCTGCACATCGCTTTCTGTTTTCAATTAGTCTAGGAAAAGTACTGAAAATCCAGCAAAATGGAGTTTCAGATTATTGACAAATGAAATTCTCCAACTAGGATTTAAGAGCAATATAATTATTTGAAGTTCCGGGATTATAAAATTCCCAATAACGCGGGATACAGGTTTTAATTAAAATCCTGTCCCCGTAGAAAAATGTTAGTGGCGGGTAACATGACTGCTTTAAGGGTTACTTTATTTTATATTTCCACAGTATATATATATATGAGCCCTTTCAACGTATGCTTGACGCTCACCCGAGACCTCTCATCATCTCACTTGTTTCAAAATAAGCAAAACAAATTAAGTCATAAAATCTTACAGATCAATGAAATAACGGTGTTTGTAAGTTTTTGGTAGGTGGCATAACGAGTCATCGACATGAAAAATAAATAAAGAAAAACAGATGAAGTTAACTGTTAAAAATGTGTGAGGCAACCGTTCGTACCAGTACTTCCTACCGGAAGTTTTATCACAAAGGAGACTTAATTGAATATGGGATTAATTCCTACCAATTTCGAAACACGAAAAAAATCTACTCTTATTCCACTTCACACAAAATAATAGTAGATCATAAAATATTTCTCCAACATACCAGTCACCGCCATTTAAGCATCATTCAGTTACAGTAATTCAGGTATAAACAATCACTTTCTACCTCCAACAGTGATCTTAAGAGAAGGCTGACTTTTAATTCAATCACACCATGTTCCGACGTTCCAAAATCTACCATCAACACGTTACATTATATAATTCAGTGGTCACCGAATTATACCATAGTTCAAACGCAGCAACAACCCAAACGCAGGTAAGTATTGTCCACTGGAAAATGTCTATTCTTTGCATTCGAATAATCGTCGGGGCATCAAATCAAAGGATTCGTCGTGCGTCCGGTGTTAGTGGAGTTCACAGAGTCGAAAGTAGAGCTTTGGCCCTGACAGCTTCAAAGGCAGAAATTAAGTAGACGAAATGAAAAGGATTTTTTTATATCCAACGCAACGAATAACAATTCTCCTTAAATAACCATTATTTGTATGCAGAATACTGAATCACTATTTTCATACCCCCTTCCTTTATTATGTAACTCATTATGTGCCATGGCCATTAAAAGGACAATGCACGTATTCATGGATATCGTAATAATTCTAAACGTATATTTGCATTCAGAACGGACATAACTAAGGGGAAGTTTGCGAAGCTATAACGATCCAGCTTTAATTAGGTGTCAATACATAAAACAAACACGGGTCATTCACGTACTTGAGGAACAGGTCATTTAAGTCAGATCAGAATGTCAACCGATCGTCATAATAAACAAACACTGTAAACAATGTCTTTACATATTTGAATATCGGTTGTTAGCCATTACGCTTACAGTATAACCGTATGCATCACATGTTATTAAGATAGACAAACAGTTGGTGAGAGAGAGAGAGAGAGAGAGAGAGAGAGAGAGAGAGAGAGAGAGAGAGAGAGGAATTAAACACTTGCACATACTAAATGCTGATAGTAAATCCTAAGAAATCTATAAACATACGAATCATTAATAAAGTTACTATTTTCTAGGAGACAAAAAAAAAAACTTATTCCAAACCCAAAGAAAATATAAACTAAACACTTTAAAATGTCTCCTTCCAGACAATATAAAATTTTTTCCAGTTTTCTAATAATACACATTAAATATACGATGTTCCGGGAATTTTTAAAATTCATGCATATATAACTTTATTTAGTTTTAATACTTTCATGCGTATCTATAAGACCAGATGTAAACTATAGCCAAAAATAAAAAAGAAAATTATTATTTATCTTATATAGAAAAATTATTTATCTTATAAGTAATTTCAATAATTGAAAAATTTAGCATACATTTGTTTTATACAACGTCATCATATGACTTTTTCGAAATGTCTATTTTTGTAAGAAAACTTAATGAAGTATGCCAGCTAATAATAATCGATACTCTAACCACCAAATTATGGATTCTGTATGCATACTCATTCACAAAATGCTAGCCCGTGACATAATACTGTCAATCTACGATGCTTTCTGATATATATGAAGTTATATTTATTGACAGTAAACCACATTCTGGAATATTATTTTACTAACTTGAAACAGCTGAATCACTTTTGATTTTTCCTACATTATCTGTCAATAAAATATTTGTGCCAAAGTTATTCACTGGTGATATTCATCGCTCACAATAATCAGATTTAGACCATGTGAGTGTAATGAATAAAGATAACGGACTTGACTAAGTTCAAGGAAACGTATTTTCTCTAACATCAGGAAATAAGTACACTATACTGAACATACATCTAGACACAGAAAAAAACCCAAAATACATTGAATTTTTTTTTTTCTTTTGATAATGATCAGTCCCCATACTCCATTTGTTTACCACACAACGCTGCTCGCCTGTCAAGCCACGGGTGGCACCCGTTTACCTATGGGTGAGCAATTTGAATGTCCTTATCAGGGTCCTCTGCCTGAATGAAAACGTAGGGGGTGGCGAAGAAAAAAAAAGAAAAAAATAAATAAAAAACAGTTATTAACATTAACAACAGAGATGAATTTTAGAGCTTTCCAGAGTTCCTTATATTTAATAAAAATTATAAGAGGAAGATGCCAATTTTTTGTTTTCTGTAAAAGAAATTTTTCAGATGGCTATTTGTCTGTCCGTCCGCACTTTTTCGGTCCGCCCTCAGATCCTAAAATCTACTGAGGCTAGAGGGCTGCAAATGGTATGGTGATCACTCATTAGACATACCAAATTGCAGCCCTGTAGCCTCAGGAGTCCTTATTTTATTTAAGGTTAAAGTTAGCTATGAAGGTTCCAACAGCGCAGGCCATCACCAGGCTGTGGCTGAGAGTTTCATACAGCATTATACGCTGTACAGGAAAACTCGATTGCGTCGAAGAGACTTCGGCTCATATTTTACTTGTTTTACAAAACGACCCCATTCACAGAATGGCCTATACAGGTCCCTATGAGTCATACTGAACACTACAAAACGGATATGCAGTAACAGGCAACTATGGATCTTTATCATTAGATTCATTTCTTTACTACAAAATAAAACTGAAACTCGTTAGAGTAAAGGGAACGGGACGTGTTAACCCTAACGAGGACAAATAACAAGAAAAACCTATTAAGTGACCTATTATTTTCATATTTTTGCTCTGAATCATTCTGCTACTTTATTTCATTTTTCCAAATGTTCTAGTAAACCACCAAAAGAGAAACGATGACGAGAACTTATATGATAAAAAGAATTTTATAGAAGTTATTTCCAAACAATAATGTTACGCGGGTGACTCCTGGGATGGTAATAACAATAGTTTAATAACGACCGTAAATCTTTAGAAGGTTTTTGTGGTCAAGGTTGTGGTGGCTCACCTGGTAAAAACGATTACGTCCTCTCTCTCTCTCTCTCTCTCTCTCTCTCTCTCTCTCTCTCTCTCTGTTTTATATATATGTATATATAATATATATACGTATATAGTACCAACACACACACACACACACACACACACACACACATATATATATATATATATATATATATATATATATATATATATATATAGAGAGAGAGAGAGAGAGAGAGAGAGAGAGAGAGAGAGAGAGAGAGAGAGAGTCTAGGAAACCTGAATCTGTTGGTAGCAAAAAAAAAAAAAAAAAAAAAAAAAATTTGTGGTATCAAAGGTATGCATTCTAGAATATAAGTCTTGTACATAAAGAATCTCACAAACGAAGAACCTTACACATCTTGAACGTAAAGAATTTAGTTTAAACAAACACTTTAGGCAAAATAATAAAAACTAAATCTAAAACATGGACGAGATTCCCATACAATATCAAACAACGTGTGTACATGGCTGTGCCAATAACAACACAATGCTGAAAGTTTTGTGCATAAAAATAAAAGCGAAATCCTCACATACATCCGTCATTCCTGCCGGATTCGTTGACAACCTTCACACTTTCAAATAAAAGAGGAAAAAGAAAGAAAAAAAAAGGCGTGGATGGGAGAAACACACAGAATAAGGATCTGGAAAATCGTGCAGCCATCTACAGGTAAGTGGGAACATTATGAAACAAGAAATACAAAAGATGAAAAAATGTGTTGATGATGAAAGCGTTCATTTATATATATATATATATATATATATATATAATATATATATATATATATATATCATGCATATATTTTATATACATATATATATACATGTATATATATATATAATCATACATATATTTTATATAGATATATATATATATATATACATCATACATATATATATATATATATATCAGTATATATATATATATATATATATATATATATATATATATATATATACATATATACATGACAGCTGGCAGACAGTTATACATTCCAGTAGGTACTCAAGAAATTGGGTACCTACTGAAATTCTTTACAGCTAACTCCTACCCAAAGCAATTTGTTCTTAA
>NC_087213.1:70939530-70967030 GCF_015104395.2 Macrobrachium nipponense | reverse complement strand
AGAAAAAACGAATAATTCCTTTCTCTCTCTCTGTTGCCAAAGGATTGACTGTAAGTTATCTGGCGTTACAACTACCTAGGCCGCTGACGCTAAATTTTGTTTACGTAAAAGAGAAACATCCTTAAACTGTAACTGGATCTACTTCAAAATGAAGGGACTCTTTCTTGGCCTATGGTCAACCCACAAAATGTCACTGAAACACATCGATAGCGTTCCGAGACATTTTGAGGACAGACACACAAACAAAAACGTCGTCGGCGTAAGTAACAGCTTTCAGTTCCGAGAGTCACGAAAGATTTTTCCGGAGAAAACCAGGATACTCGTTTCCATAAGCAACAGAACACATTTCAGGGAAACTTATGGGTTCCTTCTAAAAGTGATGGGAGCCATATGAAAGAGAAGAGGGCGGCGCGTTCGTCTTTTCAATAAATGACCATATTTTGTGATGGAGGAAGATCCATTTCTATAGGTAGGGGAAAATATGGGAAGGAGAAACGTATTCTGAAGAGTGAAATTCAACTTTGACATCTGAGAAATGCTCTTTTAATTCTCACAATTACTAGATTCTGCAAAGATTTACTCCATAATGTCACTTAATTAAAAGATAAAAGGCAATATGAAACATATTTATACCTCAAATAAATGCAAAATTCTCAAAACCTGATACGTCTATTCGTCAAGCTTTGACAACAAAAACCCTGATGCATGCGATACATCAGAAAGCGACAAGTAGAACCTGTTCCAGAAATGTTCAGAAATATTCAATATAAACATAAATGACCGAACTGCTGAGATGTCTAAAGAATAATCCAAGAGAATTCACTTTTATTCAACTGTGATGCGGCTGAAGGAACACTGGGAAAAGGGAAAAGCAGTTTGTGCTGTGTACCTTGAAATGAGAGCGCGGTAAATGTTCCGTAAGAGAAAATTCATTTGTTTATCCACAAAATACTAAGGAGAGAGAGAGAGAGAGAGAGAGAGAGAGAGAGAGAGAGAGAGAGAGAGAGAGAGAGACGATGTTTTCATTTTATCATTTTTTTCTGTAAATAAAAGTTCGAAGGTCATTTCGACTAAATGGCGTTCCAAGATCTAATGTAGTTACTGGGCATGGAATGCTTGGCTAACCCTGCTACCAAATTTCTGAGTCTTCTGTTTTCAAGTTAGATGAATCCAGGATAACTCGGTAATACACGACACACACTATCTCTATGACAGATAAAAACCCCAGCAGAGAGACGTCATTACAAAAACTGCAAGTTTTATTCTTGTGGCTGAAACATCAATTGTGAAGAAGTCCAGTGACGTTCTTAAGACTAAATACTTGCTGATTTTATAAGAGAGAGTGGAATGATTTTTGGAAAATTAGAGTAAAAACTAAGGTTCGCCTCAAAGTATGAAAGCTATTTTTTAAATGTATTGTTAACAATCAGCTCTAAATATATAAGCGTTTCTCTGCAGCAGTAATATTCTTTGTACTACTTTATGACATTTGAACAACGTAAATTACTACTATTACTAATAAAAATGATAGAATGAATTCGCTAAATAGCTGGTCTTCCTAAGAAAAACAGGAACTTCAACTTTGGCTATTATACGGTTGGGTGTCCATCAAATTATGTCCCTGTGACCACATGTGGGGAAGTAGGCATAAGGACGAAAGCTTAAAAAAATTAAAATCAACTTTTCATAATGTAAAGAAAAATCGGGATCAATATTACGTCATGCGTAATTTACCACAAATAAAGTTATGGAAAAAAATGACTTGCGTGGCATCCATATAAATTAAAAAGGAAATTCAATAAATGAGAATTTCAAATTGCACCTACCGTACACCAATGTATTGCGAGATTGCAGACACCACCACTAATAAAATATTCCGTGGAAATCATTGGCCAACACATCCTGGTAACATACCTGCAGAAAAAAAAAAAAAAGAAGAAAGTTTTTTCTTAATTAGAATTCATAAAAGTTTATGCCGAACATATACCTATAAATTTATTATATATATTAATATATAAATTATATATATTTTAAAAATAAATATATATATATATATATATATATTAGAACTCATATGCGAGTATATACTATATATATATTTATATACATTATATATATATATATATATATATATAATATATATATAATATATGTAGAATCTACTGGTCACTTTGTGATTATGGGACCTGGTTCGTTTCCCGGTACCGAACATCACAATTTCTTCATACTGCTTGGCTTTGTAGTGACAAGCGTATCCAAAAGATACCAAAGAATTCGAGAAGTTTAAAGGGTATCTGGCTATTACAGTTGCATATATATATATATATATATATATATATATATATATATATATATATATATATATATATATATATATATATATATATATATATATATATATATATATATATGACATGAAAATATGGCACGGTACTGTCAGCCGAAGTATTCGTGAAAAACAAGTTTAGAATGACCTGTCAAAGGTATACTGAACCATCAGAAACAACGTAGCTGGTTCCATTAGGGGATAAAATTGGCGACCACCAAGGAAAGCCAGACGCTGTGTGCATATACGCCTCTTAAGTACCAAAGAGTGACTCCTAGTAGAAGAGGCCTATAGATAAATGAATACAGACATATATGTACAGTAAACACACACACACACACACACACACACACACACATATATATATATATATATATATATGATATATATATATATAATATATATATATATATTATATATATATATATATATATATATATATACATATATATACATGTATATGTTTGATTTTAAATCACGAAGAAATAAAAAAAGAACTCAGTTACAGCCACGAAGGAAAATTGAAACACTGGAGATGCTAAGAACCCTCGTCTTATTACGAAGACATGGTCACAGCAACTCCATATATATACGTATATATAAACACCTCGAGAGAGAGAGAGAGAGAGAGAGAGAGAGAGAGAGAGAGAGAGAGAGAGAGAGAGAGAGAGAATGTATGTTATTTTCAGAGTACTGCTTGCTTTCCCAACTAACATGAAATTGAATCCTTGTCCGAGCAGCGTGCATTAGCCATCCGAAACACTATTTGTTTTAGTATGAAAACACAGGAAACGACGAGAGTAAGAGAGACTGGATATGAACAAGTACTATTTTAAAAGCAAGACGAATTATAAATACAAGAAGAGCCCGGCAAGCAATAAGGGAAGAGGAAAAAGTATAGATGGCAAAGAAATGAATTAAATTTATAAAGCTCTAATGAATCCAGGAGCATTAGAAAAATTCGTGAGATTTCGAGGAATTTAATTAACGAAGATCTCAACCTTCCAATGAAAAATGTTTGAGAGGGAGAGAGACGGACAAAATGGGACCCAGTCAAAATATAAAAACGTTACTTGACCTGAGTGATGGGGCATGCAAGCAGATTGAAGTGGTGCTCTATCTGTGGATACCTGCTAAACTTTTGCTCTCATTTGACACGGCTGTCATGAATATGCGAGCTGATTTCTCTCAAAGAGCTAATGTCTCTTATAAGAAATCCTTTTTATGGAGGGGCCACTGTTGTTTTAGATTTAGCTGACCTTCTGCCAGCACGGGCTCTTGCTCAGAGAGCAGCCCGTAATGGAGGGTCACTTATTCATTATTCATTTCCCAGAAGAGTTCATTTTTCACATACATAACAAACTCGGGGAATTGTTTTTAATGTGTAATAGTTTTGATCAACTTCTGTTTCGGCGTACTCCAGGTATCTTGCTAAAACGCACACAAACATACTTCGATTATGGAAACATTCGCCTTCTCATTTATCTCTGGCTTTTTTTTTTTTATAAAAAGATATTTCACAAACACACACACCCGCACACAAAAGAAGAAAAGATACCTCCATCAAAAAAGCATTATGTCTCTTACTACTATTGTATATATGTTTATTTCCATGAGAGAAATATATGCGGTTATTTACCTATTTCCGCTTTCACACGGACGCACAAGAACAGATATAACAACATAATTGAATGTAAACAAAAGATGCAGCCATCGAAAAGGCAGTATTTCTCCTAACACCACTGTATATTTTCCTATTTACAATACACAGACAGACGTGGTTATTCATGTGCCCGCGAGCGCACACGCACGAACACACAAACACACACAAATAGACAGATGTTACACTGCAACTGAATAATCAGTATTAATCAAAGCCCAAGTTTCGGCCATGACCCATGATAGTGTTCAGCAGGCATATTAATAACTAACAAAATATGGGAGCAATTTGACGCTATTTCTAAAAAATGCATCAACACAAGGGCACAGGCCGATGGAGTCTAAACTTTGACAGAAGAGCCCTACTGAAAGTGGATTTTTCAGACGGCGCGAGTATCTTTTTATCCCTGGCGATAAATAACAACACCTGGGTATCCAGTTAACGATCCCCTCTTAAGCTCACATACAGAAAACTGTCAGAACGAAAAAACCCGAAAATAACTGTCATTCTACAGCTGCGAGCAGCACAGAGCTGCCGAGATTAGCCGATAAACATCAAAGCTGACCTGAAAGACAGAGAGAAAATCCATCCCAAAAATTAATCATAATAAAAATACACACCGACATCGGCGACGAATAACATCCTCATTAAAGGCAACCGCAGAGTATAATAAATTTACAAAAATCAAAATCATCCATTTTCCACGCATGTAAACACCCGTCATTAGCCTAAGCAATTACCCAATAACTAAGATTATTGCTCACACTCCATTAATTTACCTGATTAATTAATCCCATTACAGGATTAATCAGCTGCGACCACATGCCCAAATATAAGTGGATTCGATTTTCGGATACAATTTTATTCTAAGAGAATGACTACATCCGGGGTATTTCTTCGCTTCTGTACGGAAATATTGGATCTCACAAGGGAAATTCTTTTCTTTTTGGGAAAATCATAAATATTAATATGACTTTTCCTCAAAATCAGAAAAAAATAGATTTTATCTTCACAAGGGTAGTCAATACAATTGTCAGTATGAAGACAGTCTACATAAATAAAACCAACGAAGATTGATATTATGTTAAATTTATCAAATGTTCTTTTTCAATTCATAATATTATCTTAATCTATCAAATGTTCTTTTTCAGTTAAAGATATGTTAAATTTACCAAATGTTCTTTTTTCACTTCATGATATCATGTTAAATCTATCAAATGTTCTTTTTCAATTCTTCGCAGTCTTGGAGTTTAAAAATCAATCAAACGAGAGAGAGAGAGAGAGAGAGAGAGAGAGAGAGAGAGAGAGAGAGAGAGAGAGAGAGAGAGAGAGAGGATACGAGAGACGAGAGAGAGAGAGATGACCTTCGAGAGAGCCATAAAGACGTGAGAGATCGAGAGAGAGAGGAAAGATATAGAATATTCCTGTCATATTATAGAAAGCTACCGGAAGACCCTCAAGCATTTATACAGGTAACAGTTACTAGATGTACACCCTTAAATTCAATTAACTGTACGAAGCTCTTTTATCAGTGAAGTGATATTGAGAGAACAGAAACCTTTCAATATATTCAGCTTCTAAAATGCCAATATCATGTTAACCCTAATTAATAACAACAGCAATTGTTACCGGCACAATATCGCCAATGGAAAAGCAGTACTGCATATGCTCTCATTAAAACAAAAAACAAAAAAATTGTACGTATACTCAAAATACAAAAACAAATGAAGGGACTGATCATATATAACTTTGTATCTATAAAAACGCAATATGCATTTAGGGTAAGTGAGTCTTCGTCCGAATCATAATCATTGCATGTAAGACATTAGATGTATTGTCACAATCCATGAGCATTAGACGTCATTCTTAAAAGCATAAGTCCCAGTACATCAGAGAAAATCATATCAAATTCATGTGTTGACAACTACGGTGTAATTTAAAAAAAGAATTCTGATGTTAATAACGATGGGAAATTACCTGTAATAATAAAAACAATATTAATCATCATCCATGTATGATAAGATTTATTGAGCGTTTATATATTTATATTTTTCTAGGTGACCAAGAGAGCCTGCGAATAATGAAATAAAGAGTTTGGGCAGCCGTCGACCATCACGGGGAGCTATCACGACTGGTTCCAACGCAAGTTTGTAGAATGAAGTGACTGTGGCCTCAGCTTCGGGACACTACTTATGTCTCTTTGATTGGGACTTGCCATCTTTATATTACCTATATTTTCGACAGTATCGGCAAAATAACAATAATAATGGATTTATGAGGGATTTTATTCTCCAACTACCTGCAGACGAAAAATTCAAAGCGTTCGACTGACGGGAACACCAAGACCAACGACCTAAGAAAAGCTCTGACAAAGATTTCGATGTCATTGAAAACTGTTATAATGAGATGGAAATTGTTTTGATTGAGAAAGGCAAAAAACACATGATATATGTATATATATATATATATATAGTATATATATATACTATATATATATATATATACTATATATATATATATTATGTATATATATATGTATATATATATATATTTATATATATTATATATATATATCTATATATATATAATATATAATTATATAATATGTTATGTAAATATATATATTATATATATATATAATCTTATATATATATATAGATATCATTCGAGCTACAAATGTCCTTTAATATCTAATTCGCTCTACTTCGGAATTGATATATTTTCATATATATACCGAGGGGGAATTTAGTTGATAATAATTTCGTACCCCCATCACTGTCCGATCCTGATTTCGTTCCCCGTCCAACTGGACGGTGGTTAGATCCCATGGGGGTACGAAATTATTATCAACTAAAAAATTCCCCCTCGGTACATATATGAAAATATATCAATTCCGAGGTAGAGCAAATTAGATATTAAAGGACATTTGTAGCTCGAATGATTTATAAGAATCACGGTGATGTGATAAATATTCATATATAGATATATATGTATATATACTATATATATGTGTATATATATTTAAATATTTAAATATATATATATAATATATAATATATTATATATATATATAATATTATATACATATACACATACATACATACATACATATATATATATATATATTATATATATATATATATATATATATATAGAGAGAGAGAGAGAGAGAGAGAGAGAGAGAGAGAGAGAGAGTGAGAGAGAGAATGAGAGAGAGAGATGGCCCCAATCTATGAATATATACTAGTCCATTACACCGAAAGTTTTAATTACATGAGAGGAAACATCCACATACCACTGGACAGAAAATGCATTTTTTTCCCTGTAAGGATGCCGACTTGCTGATGTGGTAATATTTGTGTGTGTGAGAGAGAGAGAGAGAGGAGAGAGAGAGAGAGAGAGAGAGAGAGAGAGAGAGAGAGATAGAGAGAGAGAGAGAGAAGAAACTAATAGTATTTGTGATAACCTTGAACAAGACCTAGGGTTTGCCAAATCCAACAAACAACTATCAGCCAAACTGGAAGAGGGGGTTAACTCCCCCCCCCCCCCTCCCCAACACCCAGCCCACACGAAATCCCATCCTCCCCCCTCAACAACAGGCTTAATTGCCAGACTATCAATAATGAATTTTCAGACATTTTTATACGACGCATAAAGTTTTTTAAAACCTTCCTGTTATGGGCATGAAAATATGTTTTTGGGGATGGGAACTTCAATATCGGCTGCTAATGTTATTAGTCCTAAGTTCAAAGGGTTAATGGGAATGAATTTCGGTTCCACGATACTGCTGCTAACAAGTATATTTCAAAACTCAAACGGAATTCTAGTAAAATATAGATTTTCCTAAACGAAGAATATGTGTGGAGCAAACCCTTCTTTATGGCCCAGTCTTTTATGAAGCATTTCCCAACAATTTTGGAAGTGAATGCCTCACCCACTCTCTCTCTCTCTCTCTCGCTCCTCCCTTTCTCTCTGGGTCTCGTCGCCAAGTAATATCTCTCTCTCCTCTCTCTCTCTCTCTCTCCCTCTTTGCAAGAGTGTGATGGATGTTCAGGCCCGCAAAATTCATCTAGCTTTACAGGTTTTACGTCATGTCAAAACTCTGTTTTCTTACAGAAAATAACAACTGATCCCAACTTAGATAAGTCTTAGGGAATTTTCACTTGTTCATAATAAGAGAGCGATTAGCAGACGGGAAAAAATGGGAAGGGGCGAATGATCCTTAATTCCTAAAGATGCTTAGGCAAGTGGTTACCTTAATACTAAAATAAAGAGACATGAAAGAGAAAGGGCTCAGAGGGATGGCAGGGCCTTTCCACCGACAATCCTTGCTCCTAATAAGCTTACCTGTCTCTGAGGATAGAAGATTTTCTTCTCTCTCTCTCTCTCTCTCTCTCTTCGTCTACCCGTCTTTCTCTCTCGTCCCTTTAGGGACTTAGAGATCAATGTTATATGTTATAGTAACAGAACACATAATAATAATAATAATAATAATAATAATAATAATAATAATAATAATAATAATAATAATAATAAGAAGAAGAAGAAGAAGAAGAAGAAGACCCAGAAATATACAGAGACAGGAGAATGACAAACAGAACAGAGGACTGGCACAACAAACCAATGCACGGACAATACATGAGACAGACTAAAGAACTAGCCAGCGATGACACGTGGCAATGGCTACAGAGGGGAGAGATAAAGAGGGAAACTGAAGGAATGATAACAGCGGCACAAGATCAGGCCCTAAGAACCAGATATGTTCAAAGAACGATAGACGGAAATAACATCTCTCCCATATGTAGGAAGTGCAATACGAAAAATGAAACCGTAAACCACATAGCAAGCGAATGTCCGGCACTTGCACAGAACCAGTACAAAAAGAGGCATGATTCAGTGGCAAAAGCCCTCCACTGGAGCCTGTGCAAGAAACATCAGCTACCTTGCAGTAATAAGTGGTACGAGCACCAACCTGAGGGAGTGATAGAAAACGATCAGGCAAAGATCCTCTGGGACTATGGTATCAGAACAGATAGGGTGATACGTGCAAATAGACCAGACGTGACGTTGATTGACAAAATCAAGAAGAAAGTATCACTCATTGATGTCGCAATACCATGGGACACAAGAGTTGAAGAGAAAGAGAGGGAAAAATGGATAAGTATCAAGATCTGAAAATAGAAATAAGAAGGATATGGGATATGCCAGTGGAAACTGTACCCATAATCATAGGAACACTAGGCACGATCCCAAGATCCCTGAAAAGGAATCTAGAAAAACTAGAGGCTGAAGTAGCTCCAGGACTCATGCAGAAGAGTGTGATCCTAGAAACGGCACACATAGTAAGAAAAGTGATGGACTCCTAAGGAGGCAGGATGCAACCCGGACCCCCACACTATAAATACCACCCAGTCGAATTGGAGGACTGTGATAGAGCAAAAAAAAAAAAAAAAATAATAATAAGAGTGATAGAAAACGATCAGGCAAAGATCCTCTGGGACTATGGTATTAGAACAGGTAGGGTGATACGTGCAAACAGACCAGACGTGACATTGATTGACAAAATCAAGAAGAAAGCATCACTTATTGATGTCGCAATACCATGGGACACCAGAGTTGAAGAGAAAGAAAGGGAAAAAATGGATAATTATCAAGACCTGAAAATAGAACTAAGAAGGGTATGGGATATGCCAGTGAAAATTGAACCCATAATCATAGGACCACTAGGCACGATCCTAAAATCCCTGAAAAGGAATCTGGAAAAACTTGAGGCTGAGGTAGCTCCAGGACTCAAGGAGAAGAGTGTGCTCCTAGAAACAGCGCACAGAGTACTAAAGCGACGGATGCCACACTATAAATACCACCCAGTCAAATTGGAGAACTGTGATAGATAAAAAAAATAATAATAATGTTATTTTCTTACTTCTTACTAAATAAAAAAATACCTAAAATTCGAAGTAAACCCATATATACCAATATATCTATCTATCTTATCTATCTATCTATATATATATATATTATAATTATATATAATATATATATAAATATTAATATATATCATATATATATATATACGTATATATATATATATATATATATAATATCTATATATATATCATACATACACACACACACACACACACACACACACACACACATATATATATATATATATATATATATATAAAATATATAGATATAGATAGATAAATATATATGCAGAGTGTCCATAACGGCCCAGTACCATTATAGGTATTTATTGTTGTAATGGTACGGGGCCCTTTATGGACACTTTGTATACACACACACACAGATACACACACACACACCACCACACACACACACATATATATATTATATATATATATATATATATATATAATATATATAATGATATATATGATATATATATGGGCTTACTTCGAATTTTAGATATTTTTTGTTTTAGTAATAAGTAATATTATTATTATTATTATTATTATTATAATGTGTTCTGTTACAATAACGTATAACATTGACTTTTAAGTCATTAAGTCCCCAAAGGGACGAGAGAGAAAGACAGGGGTAGACGGAGAGAGAGAGAGAGAGAGAGAGAGAGAGAGAGAGAGAGAGAGAGAGAGAAGAAAATCTTTCCGTCCACTTCAAAAGGAATATGTACAACATAGCCGAGATCAATTCGTTTCTCTCTACATGGCTGAATGGTTATTGTCACTTGATGACTTACATCAGCCACTATAGGCATAGGTTTGAATTCTTTCCATGATTCCCTGTGGGTGTAAGTTGTTCTCGGGGTAAAATGAACTCCCTATGTGTGTAAATCATTCCCAAGATAAGGTTAACTCGGTATTATAAAAGCGATTATATATGGCTTAATATTTGTAAGCAACCTTAGTGCTGAGCTATCTTTGTGAAGATCACTTAAGGTCTATTGGAAGTACAGAGATCAGGAATTCAATAAATTAAAAAAAAAGGAAGTGTAAACGTGTCGAAGCCAACTTGTATCTCTCTTGATGGCTGAATGAGCGAAATTGTGTAGTGTGTGTGTGTGTGTATGTGTGTGTGTGTGTGTTTGTGCAAACAGTAAGAGATACGTCAATCGTAACCTCCCTTTCCCAAGTTCTAACGGTTTCATGCAACTACAAAAAAAGTCTTTCTAACGACAAAATACAGATTAAAAATATTATTAACAAACTCAACACTCCTACCCTTATCATTATAACCGCTGTTGTTATCACAAGAGTTGCTGCAGCTCTGTTGTTGTCCACATTAAGATTCCACATAACCGAGACCAACGCGCACGCGGTACTTGTTGTTATATTCATACGCCCAGAATACAAAGCAATACTCACGAGAACAATGCAACATTCCATCCACCGTTTCATCAGTTTGGATGATGGTGATGTATATTTTCGGCTGCCAGTCCCTTTAGAAAGATATATTTTTATACGACGAACATTTTCAAAACTAGCGAAAGTATTTGGTAATTGGAAAAATATTTTCAGTTTCCCAGAAATATCACTCTGTTATCTTGTTTTTTAACATTTTTTCCTTACTTTTTTTTTCCTTTCCTGTCGCTTTTTAACTAGCCACTATATTCATTTCTGCTTTCTACGATTTTATTTTTTTTTCGCGTAAAATAAAAAAAAAGTTGATTTAACTATCGAAGCGCTTCCAGTTTCAAATGTTTCCACCAACTTCTCTAAATAAATGAACAAACAAAAACCGAATGTTTTTCTAATGGTCAAATTTCTATATAATCTACCTAACTTTTATGAAAAGAATTTTTTTTTCACATTTTTCTCATATGCAGATGAAAAAGGTACATCTAAAAATAACACACCATAAAGTAAATGATTCAAATACTCTGCAAGTAATACTCTACGAATGCATCTGGTTTGTTTTCAGTGGAGGCAGGCACACGGGAAAACTGAAATAAGTCCATTTCTCTTAATGGAGAATAACACATGAGAATCATATTCACCATTTTCACCACTATAATGAAGCAATGCAGCTTTTGTTACACATGCATTCTTTTAAATGAATACAAACCTTCACATAAAAATTACAAGGGTCGCATCAATAAATGTAAAAAGCTTTTATCTTATTTTTCTCTTACTCGGAAACAAGAATGATTTTTCTTAGAAGCCTCATTTCCAAAAATAAAAATAGTGTAAAAATGAGAGCACACTTTGAACGTCCTCTTGTAACTGTGCTCTCAAAGTCAGTAATACCAAGGTCTGATTGCATAGCTATTCTCTTGTCCCTCCCACTGACCTTTGCAACCACTGATTCCCGAAACAGTTTACTTCCCAATTTATATTTGACAAGACATTATACAACTATCTTTCATCTTCTATATCAAAATCATCATACCATGGTCTTGAAAGTTAAAAATGATCAGTTACTATAGCCAATTCACTTAAGGTAGATTCTTGGATGAGCCTATGCTTACGAAACATTTGTTTGCCGACCGTTCCGCAGGCATAGGGCTCACCCAAGAATCTATCTTAAGTGAACCTGCTATACATATCTGCATACATATATAAAACGTTCACTGTTGTATTCTGAGGCCCTAAAACTTTAGATACTGTTATTTAAGAAAATCTGACAATTAACTACCAATTATTAGTAATTGCCTGTACTCGTTAAATCTTTTGTTTTACTACCCCTTGAAAAATGGAATCCTGAATTTATTCTGTTACGGTAATTATATTGGAAGTGGAGTTTTGTTTTAATCTTGTTGGTGACGAAATTTTTTATCTAGCGAAAGAAAATGCTAATTAAACTATCATTTTTTCATACAATGGTGGGAACAGTTTTACCCGACCCAGGATTAAGGGAAAATAACGATTAAACAAACTTGAATTTAAAAAATGACATACAGAAATTCAGTGATAAAATTCGTTAACGAATAATTTACTTAGTTTTATTATTTGCGAGAGAATATGAAAATTTCTATACCTGAAATGTTTTTATACACTCACGAACTTGAAAGAATTCTCAAAATAAGTAAAAAGAGACACACGTTCATTTGTGAATTACCGTTTGCGTTCAAGTTGAAATGCACCGAGTTTATGAGTACCTACCGAGTTACAAGGTAAACAAATGGTGTAAGTCAGTCAAGACGATTAATATACAAAAGGGAAACTGCCACGCGAACAGCCCGCTATTCAGTGCAATTGTCGTTAGCTTCGCGTCCCATGATTAATCTCATGAAACTCATCGTAACCTGGAACAAGAAGCTTTTACTAAACAACTCGAAAGTTTATCGACAATTATGTGCGTCAAGGTCACATCTATGCTGGATCTCGTGAAAGATGTATATACAGTATACAATCATAAATGCATACATATATATAAACACACACACACACACACACACACACACATCACACACACACACACACACACATATATATATATATATATATATATATATATATATATATATATATATATACGCATATGTGTATGCGCATGCATTTCACGAGAACTTGTAAAGATTTTACCTTTTTAGGCTCTTCCACAGACCTTTCCTACAACCCCAACAAGAACAAGAACAAAAACAACAACAACAACAAAAGTAGTTTGTAGGCTTACTTCCCGAGTAAGCGAAAGGAATGATGAGCTGTAGTTGATCAAACCAATAAATTTCTGGAATACCATAAAAGAATGCCCGTTAACAACTTTGTATTAGATATAGATAAGTTATTCTGATTAATTCCCTTCACAATTTAACCCCATCTCATAAAAGTCATTTTATACAAATTACTAGGCATTAGGGCATAGTGAAACCTATTAAAGAATTTTCATGACTGCTAATCTGGAACTTGCTTGTCCACATATTTCTTGACTGTTCCGAGTAAAGGTAGTTTTTATGCAAGGCTGGGACTTATTTCAATGCTACTATCGCAGTGTGTTCGAAAAAGCAAAATAAAAATAATACATTACGATGATAAACAAAATATTAGGCAAAACAAGCACGTCTATTCCTAACTGTGGGAAAAATGAAATACTCGCAAAAACTAAAATTGTGGAGGTTTATCAATATTTGGCACCAAACAAAACTTTGATGAATTAACTTATCAATAATATTTAGTTAATTGCTATTTATGCCTGCATTTTCACAACAAAGCACATCACTGCAATTTTATCATGGTAATGACTTATTATTTTTGCGTGTTAAAAATTACTTTCCCACATTATATCGGCAAAGGATCATTTTAAACTTAACCAGATTCTTTATCTACATTGATTAATATTTGGCGGGCTCTGAACTTGGACAGATATTGTAAATGATAAAATTGATATGCATGTATAAGAACGACAATGTAATTGCGAAATTGTTTTGAATTTTACCGTCATTTTCCCCGTACAGCTGACAAGATTTCTCCTGTATGATTAAACAGCATAGTGATCACGTGGTTCTAAATAATGTTACAATTTTCAAAACTGCCAATTTTGAATTCTATTTACTTGGCCTTCAGATGTGACGAGGACATAATAAAGCGTATCATTACCTAGTCACCCGAGGAATAATGTTACACTTCATCTCATGAGACTATTCATTGAAAAAAAATCAATTTCAATTATGGAAGAAATTGGAGAGAGAGAGAGAGAGAGAGAGAGAGAGAGAGAGAGAGAGAGAGAGAGAGAGAGTCTAAATGTCATAAGGAAGAGTCTCATGGACTAGTCGTAAAGAAATACTTGGGTGAAAATACACCTGAGGTTAATCTTACTCTTTCACTCCCAACCGCTTCAACGTCTTCCCCGGATGAAGAGCCACTATTAGTGAAGGTAAGAAAGGGAGAAATAATTTGCACCGCTTGAAACTCCTTTACGGGCTGCTCTATCAAGAACCCGTGCTGGCATAAGGCCAGTTAAATCAGAAACAACATTGTCTGTTCAGTTGTAAATTGTTGACATGCTAGTTGAATTCCTCTCACTGGAGCTCTTGAGCAAATTACCCTTTCGTCTACGACCATCCCATTTTCTTTACGTAGTCAATCCATTTTCTTCACCACATCAACAATTTCGTAAGGATGAGCCGTTCAAGATGAAGTTTAGGACGAAACTCGCAAACTTTTTCCTCAAAGGCTCTTTCCTTTGCTAGAAAGATGTGTTAATATTTCTGAGCTAAATGCAAATTGTATTACGCAAACGCTTTTGAGCTTACCTAAGTTAAAAGCACAATGGGTGATTTTCTGATCAAAATTTGTAAGTCAGCATGTAAACATGTATGTATGTTGGAGTTCTAAAATCGGTTGGTTCCATATTTTCTTTTATTTTTCTTTTCTCTTACATCTCATTCTAGAATCCTTCGTGACTTGGATCCCCTGAGGTTCTTAACTATGTCATTTCTCATTTGAAGATTCCTTTCTATTATTTACATAGGATCAATGAAAGTGTTGAATAACCATCGTAACGTGAAGCTATGGGACTTACAAACATAAGTACAGCAGTAACCACTTCCAAAGAACTGTAGTGTCCTTCTACGAAACATGAACGGCATCTAGAATAATGTATGTTAGTTTTCAACTTCCATTCATGAACCACTTGATCAATTTAAACCAATGTGTGTGTGTGTGTGTGTGTGTGTGTGAGAGAGAGAGAGAGAGAGAGAGAGAGAGAGAGAGAGAGAGAGAGAGAGAGAGCACAAAAATAAGCAAACGCTGGACACACAAAATCATCGAAAATACCTCTCGTGAGCGATACGTTGCCAATAAAAGAGGAGAAAGAAGAAGCATGGAAACTCAATACGACTTCAGGAAAACTCGCAAAGCAAATTAATTGAATTTCACCATTAACTTAACCGGCAATCACAAGCAAGACTTAGCACTGCAACAACGCAGTAATTTCGTAAAAATAAATGAACATACATAAATTCATATGTACGTACACACACACACACACACACACACACACACACACACACACACACACACACATATATATATATATATATATATATATATATATATATATATATATATGCACGAATAATTATTAATCAGTTAGTGAAAAGTTAAGAACTAAATTCTTTACATTATATAAAACTAGGAACTTACCGATTATACCTCATTTTACGGGTCTACCACTGAGGCAAGTAGTAATCTTTCAATGTGGAGTTTTCCGTTATTTCTCGTGATTCTTTAAGCAAGTCCTTCATATTTCGAGACGCAATCCACCCTTACTAAGAGGATTAGTCAGCCATCCCACGGGAGTCCCATCCTGCCCAAATATTAGGGAAAATCTTTCAGTTCAATCCTCTTCAAAGTTTATGAGGAAAATTAATAACTCCTGAAGTATTGATCGCTTCGACTTCTTCGATGGCGGAGGGTCATCATTGTGACGAAACGTTTGGTAGTTCATTTCCAGTGAGGTTGATAGACCACTTTACTCATGCGGGTTGTAAATACGGTTCAGAGTGATTTATAGCGACCATGGGATCACATAAGTAATTTTTTTTTTTTCTCATTAGTAAATACCCCGACAAGATACTTATCACGCAGTAGGGATCAGAGCGCGACATGCACTGGCATCACACACTTTACCAATAACGTCTGACGTAACTGGGCGTCCTGGCTTTGGCGACGTCTTTCCTAAACAGGACTAAATTTATGGCCCATTTTCACAATTGCGAGGAAACAGTGCAGAACGGTATCAGACTGAGCTCTTAAATTTTTTTTTTTTTTTACTTTATCCTTCGTAATGCCCTACTTCTTTTCGATCAGGATATATAATTTTTCCCCCTCTGGAAGCATATTTATGTACACTATATGTATATATATATATATATATATATATATATATATATATATATATACATACACACAATATGTGTGCGTCTTTATGTACGTATTGGTGCAAAACACACGAAGGCCCAAAAAGCGTCCAGTGCATCAGCAAATTGAACCTTCTCTTTATTGCGATCACCGGGAGCTCCTCTAAGAGGGATGCAGGGTGCAAAGGAAGTTATCTTGAGCAAATGCAATCCGGACAAGGCAAAAACAAGTAGGGTGAGGGAGGAGAGACCGTGGTTGCGGAGTGGAGGGAGGTGGGTGGAGGGAGAGACAAGGAGGAAATTTCCTGAGACATTGGCAGTGCAGGGGAATAAAATTAAAGGTGCCATTTTGAGATCCTGATAATCAGAATTAAGTCTGCTTTATAGAACTCATTTCCATTTCTGATTATCATCGTTACCTACATTGGCATTATTCTGATCTTCTGCTATGAGAGCATGAGATGTTCTTAATGTTAAATATATATACTTCCGGAATACATCGGTAGGAGAATACAAATATGAAGAAATGATACAGGCATTCAAAACATAATAATTAATTACCTTTAAATATGATACACGCACACACAAACACGACCCATAAGCCACAGTATAAATACCGCAACGACTGTCATGTCCATTATTTTTCTCTGGAAAAATATCAAGGGAAAGGGCTGAATGGGGGCTCTCTCTCTCTCTCTCTCTCTCTCTCTCTCTCTCTCTCTCTCTCTCTCATAGTAGCCATCTTGCTTGATGAGACGTTCCCGCGTGAAATCAGATTAATCAACAGATATCACAAGTTTAACATACGACTAGAATTTGAGAAATATCTAGAAGTGTTCGTGAACTATCGGTGATAAGATTAGTGTGAAAATAGTAGGATAAAGCGTCTTCTAAGTTAGTTTATCAAGTGTAATACTGTAAATCAGAACAAGATGGCAGTAAGTTCCAACTGCGGGAAGAGATGGCGTAATTTAGCGTGTTTAGCAGATTCGCAATACGATGAGGTAGCAGGAAGGGAACTGGCATTTCTCATCTATGAAATCAGCAACAGTCCTAACCAAAAAGATACAAAAGCATTCATAGATATATTAGAAGGATATAATCCTTCAAACTGGAAAAAATCTAATGAAAACATCTTGAAAATAATTGAAGAAGTTCCAAATAAAATCCAAGTGGTCAAGAGACTCATAAAGAAAATATACATAAACCAACATATTCCGACAAAGAAAATGAATAAGGTGAATCTTGTGAATATCCTAATTGACGCATTAGGAAAAAGAATGCCAAAAGCATGCAAACTGTGTAAGGTTGGTATAGCATAGTCAATCCACAAAACCTAATCAGAAAATGTGCTGACATGCAAACATTCCGACCCATCCACAGTGTGCTGAGTAAATACAAGATATGAGAAAAGATACAAGAATTTTTTGTTCAACATGTCAATCATGGATAGACAATGTTATTAAATCAAGATTGAATGTACAAATAGTTGAGGATGAAGAAGAAGAGGAAGAGGAAGAAGAAGAAGAAGAAGAAGAAGAAGAGGAAAACGGAAGAGAAGTAAACAAAAATGAAATGACAGAAAAAAATAAGGAAAACAAAGAACAAGATAAAAGTATGGATGCAGAGATACTCATTGATACTACATATGAGGCAATAGAAAGCAGCATACCTACTAAGAAATAAACTTACGATATGGCAACAGAAAAGCAAATCCCGAAGAGGCTCTACCCAGATCTACACAATGACGGGAAAGAGGAAAAAATAGACAAAAAAAGACAAAATCTGCAACCTTTTGAAAAGAGGGAATTGCAGATTTGGAGAAAGATGTTACTACAAACATCCTAAGGTATGTCACAACTATGAAATATATGGTAAATGTGCATACCTATGGATGGATGGGGATGATTGCAGAGATCTGCATCCAAAAATATGCAAAAACCTAAAAGAAGGAAAAGGATGTAAGTTCGACAAAAAATGCAAATATATGCACCCTGTAGCCATGAATCATAATCAAATAAATAACCAACCAAGTAATAAAATCCAAAATAAGAAAGAAACAAATAAGAGAGAAATCAAGAATATCAGGTAAAAGAGAAAAGCAAACCACCAATGAGATATGCAGAGATGTCAGCAAAAAATTTCAATGCATCAGCTCCAAAATTCTACTCAAGGGATAATAACTGTATTTATTATGCAAGAGGATATTGCAGAAACGGAGAAAATTGCAGATTCAGACACAAAATGAATAATTATGATGAAGGAAGATCAAATATTATGGAAAAGTTGGATTTTTTAATGTCAGAATTTCTGGAAATGAAAAAAAGAACAACATACCAGAACAGGAAAGAGACATGGGAAAATCCTTATTACTACCAATATTAAATGAAGGAGAAAACACGCAAACCATCATAGTGATGAATGCGCAGGGTTTAGTTACGAGTAACTCAAAAAAGAAAAATAGAGTACTTAGAAGAACTAACCCAAATTGAAAAGAAAATAGATATAATGGAAATATAAGTGAAACCTGGTATTCCCAAGAGACTGGGAATGATGATCAAATAAAAGGGTTCCAAACTTATAGATCAGATAGAAAAAATAGGAATCAAGGGGGAACCGCAATATATGCGAAAGACAAAAAACAAGGAAAAATATATGAGAAATATAGTAACTCAGAATGTGAACTAATAGCGGTAGAATTTGAATCTGAAAAATTAATGAACATAGTAATATATAGACCTCCTAATACTAAAGAGTTTGACTTAATAATTGAAAAAATTGGATGATATATGTAGAAATCACAAGGACTGGACTATTCTCCTATCTGGTGACTTCAACTTTCCTTTCGTAGAATGGAAAGAACGAATAGGAGATTGTGGATGTACTTATACATATAAAAAAGAGAGTAATAGTAGTGCAGAAGATAAGAGGCAATTCGAAAAGCTATTAGATATGCTACTAGAATACATCATTCAACAAATAAATCACCTGCCAACAAGAAAGGAAAATACTTTAGACCTAGTATTTGTGAACGAGGTGAATTATGTTAAAGAAATAATAGTTTATAATGCGAGTATTTCAGACCATAATGTCATAGAATTAACAGTTCATTCCAAAGCAAGTGAAAACAGAGATAAGCAAGAACAAATGAAAAAGTGGGAAGGATATGGAAAATACAACTTCTACAGTAAAAATATAAAATGGTCAGAAATAAATGAAGAATTAAACAAAGATTGGGATAACATTTTCGTAAGCGATGACATAAGGGTAAATACGGAGATATTATATAAAATATTAGAGAAAATAGTGGATAAATATATACCGAAGAAGAAAAGTAAACATCATTCATGCATACCAAGAGACAGAAGGATCTTGTTCCAGAAAATCAGAAAGTGGAAAAAAGGTCTTGCAAAAGAAAAAAATGCATGGAAAGTTATAGAACTAAAAAGTAAGATAGAAAATGCAGAACAAAAAGATTATACAATCAAAAGAAAATGAAAAACGGGAATTGGAAGAAAAAAACCCTATTAAATATCAAGCAAAACCCCAAACTATTATACTCATATGCGAAGACGATGAATAAAAGAAGAAAATAGAAATAGGCCCTCTGAGAATTGAAGGGAGATTAACGAATGAAAAAAAGGAAAGGAAATTTGCAACATACTGGCAGAACGACATATAGAGAATTCACCCCTAGAATAGATAATGAAGATAATGATATAGAAGTAAGGGACGAAAATAGTGAATATCTAGCTGACATAGAAATTAATGAAGCTGATATTGTGCAGGCAATTAATGAAATTAAAAATGGAGCTGCTGCAGGGGCCTGATGGAATCCCTGCTATTTTGTTAAAGAAAGTAGTTCATTCTATCGCAAAGCCACTTGCAATATTATTAAGACAAAGTGTAGATACAGGCAAGATTTATGATTGAGCACAAATTAGCATATATCACCCCTACTTTCAAAAGTGGATCAAGACTTGAGGCAAGTAATTATAGGCCTGTGAGTCTAACATCACATATTATGAAAGTGTATGAAAGGGTAATGAAGAAAAATATTATGAAACATTTAATAAAAAATAATTTGTTTAATATAGGACAACACGGTTTCGTACCAGGAAAAAGTACACAAACCCAACTGTTAGTCCACCGTGAGAACATATTCAAAAATATGAAAAGCGGAAATGAAACAGATGTGGTTTATCTAGACTTTGCAAAAGCTTTTGACAAAGTAGACCATAATATATTAGCAAAGAAAATTAGAAACACAAATATCGTAGATAAAATAGGAAGATGGTTAAAAGAATTTTTACACAACAGAAAACATAGTTATTGCAAACGATGAGAAATCGGATGAAACCAAGGTAATATCCGGTGTGCCACAAGGTACGGTGTTAGCTGCAATACTGTTTGTTATTATGATTGAAGACATAGACAGTAATGTTAAGGATTCGGTAGTGAGTAGTTTCGCTGATGACACAAGAATAAGTAGAGAAATTACTTGTGATGAAGATAGGAACGCTCTACAAAGAGACCTTAACAAAGTATATGATTGGGCAGAGGAAAATAGGATGGTATTTAACTCTGATAAATTTGAATCAATAAATTATGGAGACAGAGAAGGAAAGCTATATGCATATAGGGGACCTAATAATGAGACAATCACAAATAAGGAAGCAGTTAAAGACCTTGGTGTGATGATGAATAGGAACATGTTATGCAATGATCAAATAGCAATTCTTTTGGCAAAATGTAAAGCAAAAATGGGAAGGGAATGTTGTTACGGCACTTCAAAACAAGAAAAGAAAAGCTGAAACACATGATTATGCTTTATAAAACATATGTTCGTAGTCCACTTGAATATTGCAATATGATATGGTACCCACACTATCAAAAGGATATTGCACAAATAGAGAACGTGTACAAAGGTCCTTTACAGCTAGAATAGAAGAAGTTAAGGACCTTGACTACTGGGAAAGACTACAATCATTAAAATTATATAGTCTAGAAAGGAGAAGAGAACGCTACATGATATTCAGGCATGGAAAAGACAGATAGAAGGAATAACAGAAAATATCATGGAACTAAAAATATCAGAAAGAGCAAGCAGAGGTAGATTAATAGTGCCCAAAACAATACCAGGAAAACAATAAGGAAAGCACACAGGACATTAATCCACTACGCACCAGCATCGATAATGCAGCGTCTATTCAATGCGTTGCCAGCTCATCTGAGGAATATATCAGGAGTGAGCGTAGATGTGTTTAAGAATAAGCTCGACAAATATCTAAACTGCATCCCAGACCATCCAAGATTGGAAGATGCAAAATATACCGGAAGATGTACTAGCAACTCTCTGGTAGACATTAGAGGTGCCTCACACTGAGGGACCTGGGCAACCCGAACGAACTGTAGGTATGTAAGGTAAGGTCTGTAAGGTCTCTCTCTCTCTCTCTCTCTCTCTCTGTATATATATATACATATATATATATCTATATATATATCATATAATAAATATAAATATATATATATATATAAATATATATATAATATTAAAATATATATATATATTATATATATATATATATATATAATTTATATAACACCATATATACGGCATATTCCTGTACAGTTATTATATAAATACGCACAACACACACACACACATCAACACACACACATATATAGGGTATATATATATATTAATTATATATATTAATATGTATATAATAATATATAATATAATATAGTATATATATATATATATATATATTATATATATAACACACTAACTCACTTAACAGCGTAGACACACACACACACACACACATATATATATATACATAATTTTATCAGCCCGAAACTTGAGGAGAGTATTTTTGAAATTTTGTAAACAGGCGAAAATGAATTCTATTACACATTAAACAAACATGAATTCTCTCTATCTCTTACACACGCACACACACACACGCAGACAAAATGACAAACGACAGGCTGAATGAATTAACTGTGCTTCCGCGCAAGCAACGTAACGAAGTCTGCAAGCAACGCTGGACTGTGTAACTTTGTGTGTAAAGGTAAGTGACCTGGTAATACAACGACTCGCTGTGCAGCTCCTCCTCTTTTGCATAAATGTATGAAACGTGAATGCGTGACATGTATATATATATCAAGTTTGCGAATGCATGAGCTGTGGAGGTGATTTACCCCGGAAATTTACTTGGGAAATAGCCAGGGTTATGGCGCACCGTGAAATACCGGCTGTTTATTCGTCTTCGAACTCGTTATATTCCGTCGGCCTAGATTTATGTTGCTGTAAAAACGGCTTCCTAATATTCGTAATTATCTACAAATTAGCAGACTAATCAGACAATCGCATCTGCTCGTTAGTTCCGCCCGGTGATTTGACTTTTCGAAAATATCGCGAGATTACAGCAGAATGGTGTTCTCTCTCTCTCTCTCTCTCTCTCTCTCTCTCTCTCTCTCTCTCTCCTATCAGGAAAGGGCAATAAGTATTAAATATATTTGAACGTATAAAGCGTAATAAATCAATTCTATTCTGCGGGGAAAACTCCATAAATACATAGTATATGTTTATCCGCATACGAAATTGCATCCATATCAACACTTGAACGCGACAATATACTTCCATCACCAGGCATCCGGTACGTAACAAGACGGCTCTAGACTTCCAGAGACGCCTTGTAACTTTCGAAAAAGCAAGGGAGGAGGTTGGGAGGTCGATGTGTTTAAAATCCGCCCCATCACCCCCTTCTCTCTCTCTCTCTCTCTCTCTCTCTCTCAAAGAAAAAAAAAAAAAAAAAAAAAAAAAGAGCCGTATAGAGCACATAACCTTTATTATGCTTTCCCCCGACAACAGGTTGCGTCGGTCGTATACAACGGCTAACGGCAAACTTTTCGATATTATACCAAACTTACGGATACAGGCCGCTCTTATCTCACCTGCCTCCTCTTTTAAGGAGGTGTAAAATGTAAATGTAATATACAAAGGTGGTACCACTCCGGGGCAAAAGATTTCTCCTCTCCCGGCTTTACTCACAGAAAACTATCGAGATGCCTATTTGTCCCACCGCACTTCTTCTGTTGGCCCTCAGATCTTACAAACTACTGAGGCTACTGGGCTGCATATTGGTATGTTGATCATCCACTCTCCAATCATCAAGCTTACCACATTGCAGGCCTCTAACCTCAGTCATTTTTTCTATTTTATTTAAGGTTAAATTTGGCCATGATCGTGCGTCTGGCTATACGTGTCAAGAACACAGGCCACCCCAAGGCCGTGTCTGAAAGTTTCATGGGCCGCGGCTGAGAGAGTTTCATTCAGTATTATACGCTGTAAGTAAAACTCGATTGCACCGAAAAACTGGCGCATTTTTCTACTTGTTTCAATTTTGCACATCATGGGAATTCTAGGGGACATATTCGACGTCACTGAGATTCGCGATATAACTGTCTATATCTGACAGCATCAAACAAGGGTCAATTTTCCCCTGAAAATGTTGCAGTTTAAAACCGATTTTATATAAGATTACAGATCATTATCGAAGCAATGTCATTGCATAAAAGGTTTAATTAATTCATTTACAAAAATAAACAGTAAAATTTGTCTTAATAGCATCTGTCTACTCTAGCCAGCCATTATGACCTCTGATAATGATCTACTTACTCTAAAATCATCTCATATTTGTACTCTTTACCAATTTCCATTTTCTATCAAATCAACAGACTTTTCCTCATCTGTTAATTAGGCGTATTTTTTTCACGCAAATCATGTATGCATCTCATTATTCTAGATTAAGAAGGACATAGATATCCATCAACTAACTTAAAAAAAAAATATTTACGCAAAAATTCACGTACATCACTTTAATCAGCCACTCGTAATCTGCTCATGACATTATTGCATGAAGTGTGTCCCTCGAGATACACCATATCTTCAAGCATCCTCATCCCCGAATTTCTAAAATCATCGCAGCTTCATTCTTACGATTTATTGATCTGTTCGCCGTATAACATGACAAACGTTATACGTTTGTCTTCTTTTCTCTCCCTTCGGGCGAGAATTTTTAACACTGAATCAAAACTTCTCATTCTCAGAGTCGAAAAAGACACAGCACCGTACAAGACGAAAATAAATCTTAAAGACGAGTTTCTTCCACGGAATAATCAAGATCATAATGACCTTATTAAACTCGACGGGAATGCCCAGAGGAACAGCTCGGATTTTGCAACTTCGGGGACCCGCATGAACTTGGCGGCAAAGAGCAAACCTATCCGAACGCCTGGAAGGCGTGCAAACTTCTGCAAACCGCCTTAGCCCAATTTGGCACAATCTTCCACAGCGCTGCATCGGTAAGAAATCTGCAGGCGTGTTTAAGCATAATGAACAAGTTTTCCTCGCGAGAGTTAGAACAAGGCATTGCGTAGTTGTTTAATTAAGTTGTCACGTGCATGCCGCAAACCTATTTAAACAAACGTACAGACTAATACAATTCAAAATTGTTTTAAAAATGGTTCGTGCAATGCTGTATAATATCAATGCAACTAATGCAAGGTCAGTAAACCGGAATATGTCAAAATATGATCAAACATAAAATCAATCCGAAATTATCTGTCAACCAACCGGGGAAAAAATTGTATTCAAAACACAAATACCTTTGACGTTACTGAAGAAATGAAAAGGATAACATAAAAGCATTTAAATTTCACGACTCACAGAATACCCATAAAAAGGTTACTAGAAATGATTATAAACCACGAAGAGAAGAAATATTCTATAATCAAATTGCTAAATAAGTGAAGATAAATCATTCAAAACCAATTACAGAACTAGCCTGAAATTTTGCCTTCACATTTAGGTAAGGAAATAATGGTTAAAACACCATAAGCCAAAAATATCTGGAGCAAATAAGTTAATAACACTACATAAATAGCCTCTGCCTTTTATGGAAATACAATTTTTCACTGAAAGTTAACAGGTAAATGAATACATGTAATAAAAACGACTGAACTAGGCGAAGAATAAGATGAACTGAAAGTGAAAAAAAATTAATAAAAGGGAAAATAAGAAAGTCAGTAAGATAAGCATATCTAAAAATGGATACATTGTCAATATATAAACGAAGAAAACGTGAATAAAAAGACATGTAAAATACGCAATAAAAAGAAAAAAGTAAAAAAAAAGGAACACAAAATCAGTAAATTCAGGTGACAGGAAAGGTACCAGTTAAAAAAAGTGAAAAAAAAAAAATTCATGACAATAAAACACTACATATGCTCTGCGTTTTATGAGTGTACAGCACAAACACCACATGGACTCTTTACCATATACAGTGGACTTCAGTCACAGGGAGGAATAACAGGAAAAGGAGGAGGAGGAGGACTCGTAACCCATCCTGATACGTACCTCGGTGCCCAAAGTCACCAGATTTTTATACAAAAAATATCTGCTAATTCCTAAGGGATAAATGAAATAGTCATCAGATTTTTATAAAAAAAAAATCTGCTGCTTCCTAAATGATAAATACAATAGTCACCAGATATTTATATATAAAATTCTGCTAATTCCTACAGGTTAAATACAATAGTCACCAGATTTTTATAAAAAAAAAAAAACTGCTGATTCCTGAGGGATACATACAAAATTCACCAGATCTTTATAAAAATAATATAGTCATCATATTTTTATAAAAAAAAAAAAAACTAAAGGATAAATACAAAAACAATCAGATTTTTATTTTTAAAAAACTGCTAATTCCTAAAGGATAAATATAGTTACTATATTTTCATCAAAAATATGTTAATTCCTAAAGGATAAATACAATAGTCACCAGATTTTTATCAAAATAATTGCTAATTCCTAAGATATAAGTACAATAATCACCAGATTTTTATAAAATGAAAATATCTGCTAATTCCTAAAGGATAAATACATTTCCATACTTAAATTATTCGTCATATTTCTGATGTACTTAAATGAAACCAACAGTTGCAAAAGACTGATTAAAATAACCTGAACATCTTTGGCAATCAACTTTTCTTTTACGATTACAATGGCACGATTAGTAGAGTAGCCAGCAATTTCTAACTGGTGCCACGTTTCTTTCACGAACGTTAGGAATCCACATTTTCTATTTTGCCAGATGAGCACCTATGTTGACACCAATCAAAGGAACGATAAAATAATTATGGATCCTTGCCTAGACTCGGCATCTTACTAAAACCTAATCGTGAATATTCTGTAACCGAGAATCTTCAAGAAATTATTATTAATCATTATTTGGGTAGATGAAACCTACCTACATGGAACAAGGCACAAGCATACAAGGGGCATTGACTTGAACTTCAAGCTTCCAAAGATTGTTGGTTTCAGGGGAAACGCGAACCAACGACATCTGAGTGGCAATCCACGACACTAATCACTATATCAGCGGACCAGCTAAACGCTATAAAGCCGTTAGTTATCTTACAAAGACAGGCAAACTAATGGACCCACAGAACCAAATATACAGAAAACCGTCTGGCTGAGGTGACTAAAGCTATGCAAGAAATATGGCAACAATGATTAACAAAATAATAAATATAATAATGATACCAACAATAATTATACATAAAAAAATGGATTCAATGACCGTATAATTAACTAGTTAATATTTGGAAACAACAAAGGCTATCCAGGTGTTCGGGAATGGATTTACTTAGATAATAAA
>NC_087213.1:70904530-70937030 GCF_015104395.2 Macrobrachium nipponense | reverse complement strand
TCTGTGCAGAAAAATATAGAAGCGTATGACTATGTGCATGCATATATAATAATAATAATAATAATAATAATAAAATAAATAATGGTCCAGGTGCAGACACAGTTAAATAGAGGAAACCATTTACAACTTTTACACGTTTTGAAACAACAAGCTTTCTAGCCGCCAAAAAATTGTTTCGGTAAACATAGAGCAGGAAGTCCCTTGATGCAAAAGCATAAAACTTGGATGCACATAAAAACATACTGACTGGATCATCTGTGATCGTTAATATATTTGGAACAGGAAAAGAGAACAATTACCCTGGGAGAATACCATATGGTCCACCTGATAACAAGAATTTAGGTTAAAAAACGATGTGACCAATTAGGATTTTTTTTGAGGGGTACCACGCGACGTCAGTACATTAAAAAGGAGGGAGAGGGGAAAAATCCTTAATTGTGTGCTGTGTGCACCGGTAGAGCTTCCAAAACCAAATGCTGACCCATTTTAACAGGCCATATTTCTAAACAAAATAATTGCCAATGATTAATCTATATTTATTTCACATTTCTAAAAAACCTTACGTGCTATATTTCTATCTATACAAACATATAGTAGGCGTGTGTTTGTGCATGAGTAGGAATTGTTCAAAATGTATTTGTGAATATAGATAAAACATACACCAATAGTTTGTTTAGAAATATGGTATATTAAACTGGGTCAGCGTCTAGTTTTGGAAGCCCTGCCAGTGAACTCAGCTCACGAATAAGGAATATTTGCCATCATTTCACACCAATCGCAATCACGACATTTTATGACAAATTCAAATGTTTAGACAATTTACTCCTTTAGTCGGTGGCCGACTCTTACGTCGGGAAGACTATCATTCTTGAAACACACGAACTTGTGAAAAGGAAAACGGTGGGGGCTTTATGATTGATTTTGGGGCTCTTTAAGTCTATAATTTCTGAAGAACAGTGAAATATGATGCTCACGCGTTGACAACGAAGTACTTATGGCGCACAATCGAGCAATTCCCAAGAGCAGAAAGAGTTGGATTACTAAACAGAGCAATATTTCAGTCAGTGACGGCAGACAAAACTAATGGTTTACCCCTTGAGGCGGTGACCACATTACGTATTTGTACGCGGAAATGTCTCGCACACGAATGGAAAAGATAGCTATTTAGAAAGGTAACAACGGTGACTCTTGAAAGACATATGGGGAGGAGACCTTGATCTTGAAAATTTTCAATGCATGTTGGATGGTTAGTAATTCAAGCTGTAACCCATACAATCATTTTAGCATTAGATTTAACTAGGACCACATCGCCGTACAAATCTGACATTTAACATCTGCGGTAGGGTTCTAAGCACTGACGTTTGGGTCGAGGTTATACTGCCTCCCTAACCCATGCTGTCACAAATAGTTGCTAGAGCTTAAACATGAAACAATAACAGGTACAGAAGTTGAGTTAATGGCAAAACAAATAAACATGTACATTTTTTAGATATATCCTTAAAAAGTATAAAGTATCAGGTGAGCAACAGTAATAAGAAAAGCAATAAACAAATTAAAGCACAACCAAAACTCATATAGTACTTGGTAAAAAAACCGGTTATTCTGTTGATCATGAACACAATCGCCTAAGTAAATCCCAATTAGTTAATGAAATAACCTATTAATGATTATATCAACGAACAGAAAAGTTAAGGTGAAAAAAAAAAACTTGAAATTTAAAAACTAAACTTATTCCGAATAATTCATTCTGCTTACTCTAAAATTATAACAGGAATAATAAAACAGCAATACAATTAAGGAAAAGTTACCAATTGTTGCGTCTGACATAATTGCGTCTGTCTGCAAAACCGCAGAAAAGTCTATCGTTGCATAAATGAAGTTTGTTGACAAAGATCATCACATATTTTGCACATTTTAAAAGATTTTTTTTTTTTATTAAACAGGTTTCAAAGTACAAGATATGGTATCGAATGGTAATCTATTTCAATGTATATCGTGGGCCACGATGTCGTTCCCGCATCAACCAAAAAAGAACACCAAAAGCAAAGATACATCTTTAAACATACAGAAACAAACGTCAATAAGTATATCCTGACCTGTACGTAGCAGATGGAGGTTAGTTTCCTATGGCCATCTGTTCTGGACACTTCAGGATGTCAATAAATCCTATACAGTCGAGAACCATATTGTACGAGAGAGAGAGAGAGAGAGAGAGAGAGAGAGAGAGAGAGAGAGAGAGAGAAATATATACTGCCAACAAAAGTTTTGTTTTCCCGGTAAATTTCTTGTCAAAGGGTAACGTGTCTTTTTTTTTATTTTCATTTGTTTTTTCTGTAAAAAAAGTGGAAACGCCGAGAGGTCTTTTTCGTCTAGTCATAAAAATATACATATATGTATACAACAATTATGCCCAGAGACCACACACGCTTCCAGAGAGAGACAAATTTTGCAGTGGTCTCCACCTAGAAAACTGTCCACAGAGAGAAGTGAACTAATTTTCGAATGTTTAGATAAGAAATTTACTAGATATATATATATATAGAGAGAGGAAATTTTTTTCTTGCCTGTTTACGTAGGGAATGAAAACCTTTGGCGAATGAATGGGAAGGGAAAATGTGGTTAATTAATTCTTCCGGCGGTAAAAGACGACATATATCTATATATATTATATATATATATGTATATATATATATATAATATATATATTACATTAACATACATACATATACATATATCATAGCATACATGCATACACACACACACACACCACACACACACATATATATATATAATATATATATATATATAATTATATATATATATATATGTGTGTGTATATATATATAATATAAATATATATATATATATATATTAATATATAGTATATATATATACATATATAATTATATATATAATCATTAGTGGGGCCCTACTAGTAGCATCTTTAGTTTATATGGACACGTTTCTTGCTATGAATATCAGACCTTCGGTCCCATATTTTCCTGCTGTCTGTTTTTCTCTCTAAATATCAGTCATAAAAGAAATGGCAAAAGGCAAACTACTGAAAAAGCAGAGTCCTGGAAGTTGAATAACACACAACTTTGAAAAAAAACCATACTATCTTTACTTCCAGAACATAGGGGATGGAAAGAAGTGAAGAAAACTCGAGCTGGAATAATAAGAAAGGCCGGGAGAGGCGCCAGGTTGTCGTTTGATAAAACCTTTTCAAAACTCGGTGTTAAAGTGAGAATCTGGCAATAAACCTTAAGATACAAGAGGCGGAAAAAAGAAAATGCAAAATGACGTCTGGAGAGGAGGTGGAGGTTGGAGAAGCCTCCCCCACCCTTAACACTTTGGAGAGAGCAACCAGGGGGTCATATAAGGAGGAAAAAGAGCGAGGCAATAGGAAAGAAAACACTCCTCTGCATTTGCCAGATGAATGAGAATTGGGAATTGAGTGATTTTTCTCCTCCGGAATGCCTGGTTATTTGTCCTCCTAAATGCCTAACTGCCAACTGTGCCATTAACACTGCCTCTGAGACGGTCGGAGTGTAAACGATTTATGATTTATAATAGAAATAAAAGTTTCTCTTCGCACACTGAATACATGGATGATTCTGAAACCATTTTAATCGAAAGAATATACACATACTTATACACATATACACGTATTAGTATGGAATTCATTTTTTGCTCAGTAAACAGGAATACGTATATTCAGCAAAATGCTTTTTCCTTTTGGAGGGGGTAACTCTAGATGGCGCTGACCTCCCAGTTTTCAGCAATTCATTTTGTATGAGATGTCTAGCTTCATTCCTTATTTAAATAACCTGAGCTTTGACTCACCACAGACACTAATCACTAGATACCTAATTGACTGGAGGGGTCCACACAAACACACACCACACACACACACACACACACAACACATACACACCACACACACACACACACATATATATATATATATATATGTATATGTATATATATATATATATATATATATATATATATAATATATATATATATATATAGAATATGATCTTCTACATGAAATCTAACATGCCAGTTTTAGTAACAACAGTAATTGTTGTACGTGTCTTTTTGATTAGGCTACCGATATCAACATTATTTACTCTTTTAAGAGAATTGACATTAATTAAACATTCTGGAAAAATTACTAGTATTTACTGAAAACAAGGTCCATAAAACTACACGGAATGTAAAAACCCAAACACGATTTGTTATTTCACAAAAGGAGAACTCAACTTTTATTCTATCAAAAACAAGTATCTAACAATGCCCGGCTGCACCATTTGATGCTATGATATTAAAAGAAGTGACAAAAACAAAAGTATACGACTAATTTGACGCAGATAATCAATTCCACACTTTCAGCTACGCTTGATAAACACGGGCAGCTTCAAATATTTTTTACCTCTCCTTTTTTTTGGCGTATCTAAATGTCACAGGTTACGTGTGAAGCTATTTATGGTATTCAGACCAGACGACGTCAGTTGAAATATTGTAAGAAAAATAAGACAAACATATACAATTTAATTTACAGATTTACCTTTTAAATCCCACTGAATACTGTTCGAGGTCTGTCGTAATTACATTAATATGCACTCAAAGAGTTAACAATTTCATGCTACAATAATATTCATAATTCAGAAACTGAAAATCAGAATTATATTGTTTTTAGTTTACAATTTCATTTCAGAATAATAGTATCTGCCTTTGCTTTGTACTTCAGCAACAAAATTTATTCCTTGCTCAGTGAGACTAAGAAAAGACAGTATACCAAAATATATTGAAATCCTTAGTCCCTAAATTAAACAAAAGATAAACATTCCATTTTTATTCTCAGTTATATTCATTAGATGAGTAAAACTCTAACCATTAAGAACAAGCATTATACTGAGAATAAGGACCACCACCAAATGAGTATCCACATTCTCACACTGGAAAGGCCAACTTCCTACCAAAGTTCTTGAAATGGTTAAACATCACAGTCTCGTTCCAGGAGTAAAAACAACAGTTGTACCCAAAACACCTTAATGAGTTTCCCGAAGGATCCATTTGAAAACAAATCTGGGAAACCTGAGAGAAGGACTCGCAGCAACTGATGTTTTAACTAAGAAGGCAACAATTACAGGTTCAGGGCTGGAGGATTTCTTTTCGCTTCCCTTTCGGAGTTTTACATAAAATTCTTTCTGTGCACTGCTCAACTGATAGTCTACTAGGCAGTCAGTTTTCTAATATACTGGAAATTCATTTTTTCAAGAAAAGTAACTGCAGGTCTCATTGAATTTTACGAGTTTCTTAACTTTCCATCAATAAACAATGCAGATTTTGTTTCCAATGTGGTAGTTTTCCTTTCCTCTCAAGGCATTCCAACATTCTCTAGAAGGCACTCGTTGGATTCTCTCCATGATAAATACAAAAATTCATCCGGTCATTTCAATTCTCTGAAAAAAAGGTGTTTTTATTTTGACTTATAATGAGATTTATCAATAACGCACTCTTCAGATGACATCTATTTTTCCTTTGACACTGAGATACACCAAACGTTTTCGTTAGGATTCCTCTGCCTTGAAATATAAAGCAAAATAATAGTATATTATATATATATATATATATATATATATATATATATATATAGTATATACACACGCACACACACACATAAGCCACGAAGGAATGTGAAACAATGGAGTACCGCTGCACTCCATTGTTTCACTTTCCATCGTGGCCTTTGCCTTTAATTATATATCCATCACGGACCAAATTTTCGTGATTCAGTTACACATACATACATAAATATTATATATATATATATATATATATATATATATATATATATATATATATATATATATATGTCCTAGGAGTATCTATATATATAGTTCAATTACATCCCTTCACACCATCCTTCATGGAAGCAAAGGCGAGTCTCTTCCCAAAATATCGAATCCCTAAAAATAATAGTGGACAGGGGAAAGCGGGTAGGAAATCTTCAGCAGCCCAGCCCGCGCTGCAGCTTTTGCCTTGCAAATGATAGTTTCATGAGGTCTTTTAGGAACCTAATAACGACATTCTTGACCTGCAGCAATTTTTAATACTTAAAACGTTCCCTGCAGAGAGAGAGAGAGAGAGAGAGAGAGAGAGGAGAGAGAGAGGAGAGAGACGAGAGAGAAGAGAGATGGAGAGGATGAGAAGAGAGAGCATTTAGGCATTCTCATAAAATCTTACCAGTATGCGGCATGATTTCGTATGTGTGCACGAATATATGAATACAAAGATATTTCCTAGTATTCGTACGTGCACATTCATACAAACAGACAAATATACTAATAATATACCTCTTCAACATGTATGTATTTATTTTACAAGCACTAGTACTAAGGATATACATGAATATATGTAAATACATATTTTTCATCGTACTCCTTTTTCACTTTAAAGAAGGTGGGGGTTAGGGGGGGGGGGGGGGGGAGGTCCATGCGGCACTATCCTCCCCGTTCTTTGTAGGTCCTTTGGGATGAAGACGCTATCTCTATACCCTTTCTTTGGCATCCAACAGACCATGGTACCCATTCACAACTAGGTCGATTTTCGGGCGTGGATGGCGGGGAGGGGAGGGGAGAGCAGGCCGAGTTTTATCTGCAATGCTTTTGGCACTTACATCCTCCATATGTATGGGTATATGTATTGATATGTGTACGTATATATATATATATATATATATTATATATATGTATATATATATATATAATATATATAATATATATATATTATATATATATTTATATAGTGTGTGTGGTGTGTGTGTGTGTGTGTGTGAGAGAGAGAGAGAGAGAGAGAGAGAGAGAGAGAGAGAGAGAGAGAGAGAGAGAGTGAGTCTGGACATTTTTCGAAATTTCGGCAAGATGCAAATCCATAAAACATAAACCTTTCCTCGTGTTCCTGTTTAAACAAATCGTCCGTGACCTTCTATTTATGGCCATCAATAAGTGAAGAGGGTCAGTTGATAAACCTGATTGGCCTGATGATTTCAAACGCCGAATAAAACAATTAATCTAATTCGAAATGCGAAATATTCGAGTGATATCCGACCCAGTGTTGATTAAATACCGCTCAGGCATTGGGCAAGCTTTTCATTGGGCTGATGTTAATCATGCACAAATTTAATCTGCCATCATGCAGACTGACACACTAACAGCAAGGGGAAAAAACAAAAAACAAAAAGCGTATATTGTTCACAAGATTCGTTTGAAGGTTGATTTTCAACGAATATGGGAGCTATAAATGGTGGTACAACGAATGCATGGGACAGTTTTATAATGCCATATAGCATTTTATATTTTTTTTCTGGCATGGTGAGTGAACACTATTTCGAGCAAGTTTTCGTTCAGAGCATAAGTGAGAAGGATAAGAAAAATGTGTAAACAAACCAAACTGAAATCATATTTGTAATCAGCGCCGAGCGCTTGTAGCCAAATTTTACATCTTTGATACTCATTTAGGAAAAAAACAAGATTAAAATCAAAGTTTCTATTTCTAAGGGATATATCTAACATTATTTCAAATTGCTTACAACAAGTAACAGTAGTTACACCTTTGCCGTTACTTTAAACCAAATAGAAATAAGGTAAGAAGTTACTTCAATGTTTCTACGATACGTTCACCATATCTTTTTTTCTCTTGAAGTTAAAAAATACATCCGAACATTATCTACATTTATAGTTGCCGACTCGAACGGTTACGAACTTCCGAAAAAACACTATTTCTTCCCACAGACGTAATATGGCCATGTTCACCAACAGTATGATTTTCTGGTCATGCTTACCATGAACTGTCGTAAAAAGCTGATTTTTACTGGTGGTTCTTCATGTTAATATACTTTAGAACCTATTTTGTTTTTCCTGTCTTCTCTTATTCATACTGTTTATCTTTCTTTCCTAAGGGAGCCTGCTTTGAAAGTTAATTGATTTTAGGCACGTTACATTTCAATATTTATTTCTGTTAAATACTACTGCTATTATTATTAATGATAATGATAATGATAATGTGCTTGCAGTGATAGGCCTTACATTGGCAATCATCATATAAGAGCGCATTTAACATCTGAAAGCCGAAATGGTAATGTGATTTACGGTACAAAATTAAGAGAAGTACTAAATAAACGTTAATTACTTTTTTTTTGTGAAGACAAACCCATTTCTGTTTACATGGAATGGCTAGAAGCATTAATTAAACAGTGAGGAATGTTAAGTTCCATATTATCGAAATTTCTTATTCTTCTTTACATTAGAATTAAACATGGCCTTACTTGAAACCTCCACTGTTAAAAAATTCCATGAAAATGAATTTCCCCTTAAGATAAGTGAATGTAGAAACTATTAACTATTTGTCACATAACAAAATAATAACAATAAAAAATAACACTATATACACCAAATGCTGGAACATTCTCTTTGCATTTAGTCTGAAGCAAAGCAACTCTTACCACTTCATGATACACATTAGGATTCCGAAAGCAAACTGGCCATAAAACATCACTGGGGAAAATGTGTGGAGTTCTGCTTCGCCCAAATGAAGAACAAATATATATTCAATTTGATGGCGTAATGAGAAATAAACCGCGAACGCACACAAGCCGCAGCCTTGATACAGTTAAAAATAATTGATGCTCGAATATTTCAAGGCGAAACGTGTTTGCCTGCAATGGCGCCGGGCTCGCGTTCGTGAAATTGTGACGTCAATGAGGTCGGATATTTGCCATTAACCGAATGAATCAATGCCATGTATCGATGTTGGAAATTTCTTCAGTATATATAACTACACTTTTCAGAGATATATAAAGTGGTTACAAGGAAATATAAATAGTATGACTGAGGAATTAATTTTGTACATGCATAAGCGTGTGGAAGTTTATACTACGTAGCCTACATATACATCTCTAGCACACGCGCGCACACACACACAAACACACACACACACACACACACACACACACATATATATATATATATATATATATATATTATATATATATATATATATATATATTTATATATATTCAATCAGATGAGAGCATTAAAAAAGGGTCCAGGAATCCACCAAACATTGTGAAGAATATTTTATTTGGAACGTTTTCATACTACTTCAGAGTACATCTTCAGCCTGTAATTATAAATTGTGACAATTTAATTAACAGTAAAATAACACATTAAGACTAAAACATTAAGATAATAAGTTAATTAAAAACCTTAGAGAAACATTTAAAAACAAGCAATAGACTAAAACTTTAAGAAATATGGTAATTAAAATTTATAGAAACATTTAAAACAAATAATGAGAGGACAAGTACCCTAAGTGAAAGTAGAGAAGGGAATGATTTGAAAACACAGTTCGGCCCAGATCTCCGTTATGCTAAATACAACGTGGCAGCAGCCACGTTTGCATTTAGAGAAGGAACCAGTCGTTTGATGTATAATGACTCAAGTGTCGTTAAGTAATTGTTGGGAGTGCTGTCAATGATTGAGAAATTTGTTTTATCAATATTAATTTTACATATTTTGGCGTGGTTACGGATATTGGATAATTCTGGAATCCCAGGCGCCCTTTGAAATGTTCATTACCTGTCTTTGTTTAATCATGGCTGACTCTATCATCTGGCTTTTGTACCGACATTTGCTGATATAAATTATACATGACAAATTCTGGTTCATTCTGTAGTTATGGTTATTTATATGGTTAAAAGTAGCTGAATTCTGTTGTCCATACCTAACTGACCATTTATGTTGCAGTAATCTCTGAGAAAGTGATTCTCCTGTAAAACGGATGTAAGATTGTTCACAGTCCAGACATGGGATTTTGTATACTCCTGTGTCTCTGGGGATTGTCTTTTGTTGGAATCTAATCAAGGATTTGGCTATGGTATTTAGATAGGTAAAGGCAAAAGGGTTAGATTTTCCGAGGGTCCGTGTCACCATCTTAATCCTGTCCAGGTGTGAAATTTTTATTTTATTGTTTGGTGTCTCTCTGGTCTTGTCTTGAGGGGATCGGTAGAAAATTACGTTTCTTTTATGAATTGATTTCTCAATTATATGGCCAGGATACCTTAAAGACGAAAGCTGCCTACGAATTAGTTCAAATTCCTTTTACAGGAAGTCTGGGGAACAAATTCGTAATGCTCTTAAGAATAGGTTGCTGGCTGCGCCTATCATGACATTTCTGTCTATCATGTCTGTGGTGGGATGTTGAAGCCAACGTTCTTTGGAAGCTTGAACTTCAAATCAATGGCCCAAGTGTGCTTGTTCCACGTAGATAGGGTTCATCTACTGATATTTTACTAATAATAATACTAATAATAGTAAACTTTCGCGGTCTGGAGCAAGCTGCCGTGGATTTTGCGGAGACGGTAAACCCAGAGGAGGATATGAAGTAGCTTTGACGGTCATTAATTAAGCTGTCACTGATGATGAATCACTCTCAATATTGGCTAATTATAAAGAAACGATGATAATTAAGCTAGGAATGAGTCTAATATGGTTACGTGAAAATCCGTTGCCATAATACTATGACTGCAATAGATTTTACAACAAATGGAGGCAAGGAATTATTGTCAATATCTACTCTAAATGCAATTATACAATATAAACATGCAATAGTAAAGTACACCCATTTTTATTCATCAACGAATAAATCATTTCTATGCATTTCAATCTAAATCCTACCAAAAATCAACTAACTTGGAAAATGGTGGACGAAAACTACAATAGGCCGCCACACCGCTGATATTAGCGTGTAATTTAGTGAGAAAACAAAAATCAAAGTGATTCAATATTGTTCTGTCGCTGACCCTGACCTCGATTACTTCGCTCAATGCCTGCAGTGTTGTTATTTATTTTCGCTGACTTATTTATTTATCTGCTTGTTGTGTGAATTATCAACACTTCAGTGACATCGCACTGCACTGACACTTTGAAGATCTCAATCATATTGTGTTCAAAAACCGTCAATTGCTGAAGTGTATAAATGTATATATATCTTTTTAAGAGACGCGAAAGACAGGACTTGAAATAAAGGGAATACTTTACTTATGAAGAGTTTCTGAAGGTGCAATAAAGTAAGAAGTATAAGGACTGAGTCAGATCAGATCCAATAACTTTTTAGATGAAACAAGAATATCATTTTATTACATGCAGCATATCGTCCACCAAACGGTTTCTTAAGGGATAGGGATTCTTGAAATAGTCTGACTGCTGGGAAAACAGAATATAATTGCCAAGCAATTTCGTTATCTAGTAATGAGGCTGCAAATTAGTTTCCGTGCCCATATACCGATTATATATATATATATATATATATATATATATATATTATATATATATATATATATATAGTATATATATATATATATATATATTATATATTATATATATGTTCGTGCGTGTGTTTATGTATATATGTATATTCAGATGTAGGTATGTAAGCATGTAAGAGTGTTTTATTGAAGTAACTGAGCATCATTGCATATTTCTAAAACTTGCGATGGAATGAACTCAACGGATTCGTACTGTATAATTAATAATGCCCAACTAAAATTGTATTCTAGTTAGCATCACAAACACCGGCGAGGCGCTATTACGCGGTACACGCACCGTCCTAATTCAGTCGCTTTCTAATATCATCATCATCATTTTCATAGCAATATTTGGGAACACTGACTCCAACGACATTATCGCCTCGACATCGCGCAGATAAAAACTGAAGGAAAAATTGAAAAATAAATGCCTTCCGCAAGTGCAGATGAATCACTTCCAGCACATGGCAGACGCAGACCTAAAAAGCCTTGTGTTTGTAATGCTTTCGGAAGAGCGGCTGGCCTTTCTAGTGTGTGCTTCCAGTAACAAGGAAAAAGAGCATAACACCCTTGCATGTACGTAGAGAACTTGCATAAGTGCATACGAAATTAAAATTGGAACCTTCTTGTGTGATCATGTGTATATGAGGCTGTATTAAAAGGGCTGGTGAAATGTAGAAAATTCGGCAAGGCTTAGGTGATGATAAGTTTTATCGAAATGAAAACGAATAGGGGTAGGACAAAGAAAAAGTAACCATGCCATACTACATAGAAGACAATTTCTAATTAAAATTGCAGGGACACTAACATAAAAACTTAAATTTTTAAGTTTTTATGTTATAATATGATAAAAATAAACTGCAATAACAGCTACAAACAATTCAAAAAGAGAGATGAAAAATCATCACTCTTTTAGTTATTATAGTTGAAAGCTTGGTGTTACAATGGATTGCTAAATTCTCGATATCATTAGTTCGCCATTTCTCTCTATACATTCAGATGGAATAATCTAGAAGACCGGCTCTGCAGAAAGAAGGAACAAAGTTCCTTCTTGTATGCTATGTCCCTTGATGAAGACTTCTAATAGATCTCTGTCAAAGCCGGCAAATAGTCGAATATCAAGATGTATTCTTGAAGATGTCTTCCTTCTGGTAATTCTGTTGGAATCTAGAAGACCGGCTCTGCAGAAAGGAGCTCTGTTCCTTCAAGTATGCTATGTTCCTTGACGAAGACTTCTAATAGAAAATCTCTGTCAAACCAGTCAAGTAGTCGGATATCTAACTGTATTCTTGCTGAAGTCTTCTCTCAGGCAATTCTGTTAGAATAATGTAGAAGAACGGCTCCGTAGAAAGAAGGAACTCTGCTCCTTCAAGTAAACTCTGCTCCTTCAAGTATGCAATGTCCCTCGATGAAGACTTCTAATAGAAGATCACTGTCAAACCAGGCAAATAGTCGATATCTAGATGTATTCTTGCATATGACTTCCTTCTGGTAATTCTGTTAGAATAATCTAGAAAACCGGCTCTGCAGAAAGAAGAAACTCTGCTCCTACAAGTATGCTATATCCCTTGATGAAGAATTCTAATAGAAGATCATTGTCAAACCAGGCAAATAGTCGGATATCTAGATGTGTTTTCTTTCTCGTAATTCTGCTGGAATAATTCTGGAACAGGACCTCTCACCCGGGTGGGAGTTTCAAAGAGAGCCTCTTTCCCTGGGGGATGGTTCTCAGGGAAGGACATGCCGAATATTATTCCCGATAATACACAAATACATAAAGCAAGTTCACTTATAAGATTGGAATAAGTTTATAATTAGGATAATTTAGCCAGGATCATGTTCAACAAATGCTATACGTACGCACAAACACACACAATATATATATTAATTTCCTTGTCTGTCTATCCGTGTGTGCATGCGTGTCTGTGTCTGGCTACCTTCTGTCACTCCGGGATCCATTCCTGTACCTTACCCATGCCCACACCTGTACCATACTCATACCTATATTCGTACCCATATCCATTCTATACCCATACCCATACCCATACCCCTACCCGATCCTGTGAAGTTGTCGTTAGCACCAAAACGGATTCAGAATCTGTCTTCGGATTCATTTTTTCCATCTCCTGAAGAAATGCCTATTGGATTATCAGTATCGCTATGGTACGGGTATGGGAATGGGAATGGAATGGATTTCGATATGGTTATGGATACATGTACGAACTTGGTATGGATAAGGGTATGGGTATGGTATGGATATGGGTATGACACAGATATGGGTAGGGGTATGGGTATGAATATGGTATGGATATGGGAAGCGACCATCTGCTACTGTACACACACACACGTATATATATATTTATATTATGATATATATATATATATATATATTTATATATATATATATATATATATATATATATATATATATATAAATATATATATATATATATATACATATCGGAAACGCGTCTGCATATCACACTAGAATTCTGTATAAGAAAGGCCTGACAATGTATATGCTAAAATCTTACGTCGAAATATAAAGAAAACTTCGAAGCACGATAAAAGGTGGAACGATCTCCCTCTGCTGAAAACGAACCAGTGAACTGAAGCCTTTATGATGTATCGACAAAAAGTAAAGAATGACTTTCCTTAAACTGCAATATACTCTTACACAAGAGTATATTGCAATTTTGTATTGTCGTTAGTTGGTAATTGAAGTTTCAGCCACCCTCCTAGAAAATTGTAGCAAGTTTTTGAATTGATGATTCTATTCGGAAGACTAAAGAACCTTACTTCACGCAAAAGATAATTAGTCTTTTGCCGGTGTAGCACAGGTAAAATATATGTATATCTAACCTCTCAATAATAAATATACATAATTAAAATTTACACACACGCATTTATATACAAACGGTATGTATATATATATATATATATATATATTATATATATATATATATATATGTATAATATATATATATAATATATATATATATATATATATATATATATATATATATATTATATATATTATACCTCCGCCTCGCAGGAGTTACGTTACCAATATACTGTAGGAACCAGCAGGAAAATAGTTAAAAGCCATGTCTAGCGCAAGATACGGTACCCTTATTCCAGTGTAGTGCACATGGGAGCGGATAAGGAATGCATGAAAGTGGTAAAAACTTTTGAATGTCTTTTCTTGATTTTATATATATTATAGTGATATATAATATATATATATATATATTATATATATATATATATATATAATATATGCTACCATATAGAACTAGTGCGGGTACGTGTGTGTGTTCGCAAGTATATTATATCTAATGTGCACACATCTGACCTTAATGACCTTACCATTTGTTTAAGGAAATTATGTTTTATCAGATTTACAAATTTACGCTGCGCTCATCAGATGACATGATCTAGTTTCTTTGGTGTCTACCGTCACCTTTACCTATATTTAATCATGTTATGAGAAAGCTAGCTTATTAAAGAAATGGTCTTTTAGGCTTATACCGTGAGATACTTTTTTTTTTTGCACACTTTAAATAATACCGTATCACCGGGTTTCAAGCGCGCATTTACTCTAGATTCAATCTAAAAAAAATGAGATTTTATGGGCTTATATAATTGCTTTCTTTTCTGATGCCGAATTTTTATTTTACCGCTGTTGAGGGGGCAAGTTAATTTGAAAGTGATGCATTTTAAGAATAAAACAACAAAACCATTTACATCAGTTTTAGATAAAACTAGAGCATAAAACCTATTCAAAATGGAAAAACGCTGGTTTCCACCGTACCATAAAATTTAGGGAAAATTAGATTAAGTGCATAGTTCGCTGTTCGGCATGAAAATAATGCTAGGACTTATTTTTGCAAGAATTATTTCGACGTTAGTAACATTTGTCATTTTTATTGGGGTCACATTATTTTTCTACCTGCCCAATACGCCACAATAAAATATTCATGGAAGTTCTTGCTATTCCATTCAATAATTAATAATAAATAATAATAATATCATAATAATGAATAATAACTAATAATACTAATAATAATAATATAAAGCGCAGGAATAGTGGATGGGACCTAATGGCATGAAACTCCGCAGCATAGATCAGAAAACCAGGAAAAACAAATGACAATACACAAAGCACTACACCCAAGAGCAAATACGGACCAGACTATACCTAACACGAAAGGAAGGAGGGAGAGACTACTAAGTATAGAGGACTGCGTCAACATCGAAAACAGAGCACTGGGGCAATATCTGCAAACCAGTGAAGACGAGTGGCTAAAGAGTGCATGGGAAGAAGGACTAATAAAAGTAGACGAAGACCCAGAAATATACAGAGACAGGAGAAAGACAGAAAAGAACAGAGGACTGGCACAACAAACCAATGCACGGACAATACATGAGACAGACTAAAGAACTAGCCAGCGATGACAATTGGCAATGGCTACAGAGGGGAGAGCTAAAGAAGGAAACTGAAGGAATGATAACAGCGGCACAAGATCAGGCCCTAAGAACCAGATATGTTCAAAGTACGATAGACGGAAATAACATCTCTCCCATATGTAGGAAGTGCAATACGAAAAATGAAACCATAAACCACATAGCAAGTGAATGCCCGGCACTTGCACAGAACCAGTACAAAAAGAGGCATGATTCAGTGGCAAAAGCCCTCCACTGGAGCCTGTGCAAGAAACATCAGCTACCTTGCAGTAATAAGTGGTACGAGCACCAACCTGAAGGAGTGATAGAAAACGATCAGGCAAAGATTCTCTGGGACTATGGTATCAGAACGGATAGGGTGATACGTGCAAACAGACCAGACGTGACGTTGATTGACAAGTCAAGAAGAAAGTATCACTCATTGATGTCGCAATACCATGGGACACCAGAGTTGAAGAGAAAGAGAGGGAAAAAATGGATAAGTATCAAGATCTGAAAATAGAAATAAGAAGGTGATATGGGATAGCCAGTGGAAATCGTACCCATAATCATAGGAGCACTAGGCACGATCCCAAGATCCCTGAAAAGGAATCTAGAAAAACTAGAGGCTGAAGTAGCTCCAGGACTCATTGCAGAAAGAGTGTCATCCTAGAAACACGGCACACATAGTAAGAAAAGTGATTGGCACTCCATAAGGAGGCAGGATGCATCCCGGAACCCCACACGATAAATACCACCCAGTCGAATTGGAGGACTGTGATAGAGCAAAAAAAAAAAAAAAAATAATATAATAATAATAATAATAATATAATTTAATACCATAATTTTGACTCTAATAACACCCTGATATATCTAAACCCTTCCACAAGTGATGTTTCAAATTAAACCTAAAATACGGATCTAAAACAAAAATCCAGGATCATACAGGATATACTATCTTCTTAGAAAACAGAGAGGGAAAGATGGATACGTTTCCTGTAACGAGAACAATCAGAGATCACTAGGAATATCCTTTATCTATTTTAGAACAAGCAAAAGGACACCTAGAGTGTGATGACAGGGGTACACGATGTACTACATACAAAAGGTCAGATTTCTGGACGCTTATGTTTTCGGAGGTGGAGCCAAGCTCTCCATGGTAGGGAGAAAGCACTGCTGTAAATGATTAAAATCTCTCTCTCTCTCTCTCTCTCTCTCTCTCTCTCTCTCTCTCTCTCTCTCTCTCTCTCTCTCTCAGACAGCAGAATATAACATGAGAAATGAATATACTCCTGATGCAAATGCCCGGGTTTGCAACAGATTTTTTGGTGAAGGATGCAACCCGAGTGTTGATGAATATTGAACGAGAGGAGATATTTTGTGGTTCAAATAGGAATAGAATGTTTAATAGCTAATAATAATGAAAAGGAAATATTACATGCATAATAATACCGATGATGCTGGTAACGGCTGTATCATTAATTTTAATAAGCTAATTCCTGTTTAAATTTTTTTCTCAACTATTTTATTTTTATCACTATCACGTAGTAATGATGATTTTTTTTTAAATTTTGCGATTGCTGTGTAATAACTGTCTTATTGTCAGAGTTATAATTCAGCGTTCAATAACAGCACATCAAAGCTTTCATATCTGTTTATAGAAAAGCTATAATTATGAGTCGGTAATCAAGCAAGGCTGGAAAAAAAACTACATTCTCAATACAGTATTGTCTCCATGAGTGGTAAACACGAATCAGATAAAAATCAGTGTAAATTCTTTATACTAATTTTTATCAGTGTAAAAATCGGTATGATAGAGTACGCTCTTCTTTATAATGTATAAGGTGCTATTTCCGACATGCAACTGAGATCTCCAGCGCATAAAAAAAAACATACTGAAGGTTGCATTGATGCATTTGAAAATAATTCACTAAAATGCATTGAACATGATCAATGAAATTCATACAATACAGAGGTCGACATGCCATTACGTTTACAAACAATTCACAAGCAGCATTCGAGTGACTTACAAAAGTCAGCTTCAAATGGAATATAGCATAAGATATTCAAGCCTCCTCCTTCTTCCACTCTCTCGCACACGCAGATTTCCGAGATTTTACGCCCCGCCGTAAAATCCCTCTTAATTCCGCCATAATCGCGAAATGAATTTCATAAGTCCGCATGAATCCGTCATAAGAAGTCACTCTCCGAGAGGCCCTAATGTATGAATAATTGCAAAAGGTACGGTCCTGCTCGCTGCGGGGAAATTAATGGTCATTCAAAATATTATTTTCTATTCCAGCCTCGATGGAGACTTTGTTATAAAATGTTATTAGTGCGACTCTACATGAATTACTTATTTTCTAATTAACAAACGCAGATATATCGACATTCTCTCTCTTTCCCTTCCCTCTGAGCTCACAGTAGTCGATGTGGCTCTGAGCTGCTCTGACGATCTCTTGAGTCTCCCACACACTACAGAACAGTTTAACTGGAATTCGAAAAATAGCAGTCGGAGATAAACTTTCAAACCAGATTATATGACAAATAAATTCAGACACTTTCTGATTTCATGCTGCCTACACAAATGATCGTATTATAATCTTCAAGGATTATTTCGTGAAATCTTTCTGATATTTAGGTACAAATATCACGATGAGTCCAGTTAGGGGTTTTGAGAACAAATTTTTCACTAAAAAGAAAAAAAAAATATATGAACGATACCAAATTTCTCTATGCAGAGGGATACAAATCATTCTACATAAAAGGCAGAGAGAGAGAGAGAGAGAGAGAGAGAGAGAGAGAGAGAGAGAGAGAGAGAGAGAGAGAGAGATCCTCTGAGGTCACGAGAGGATTGAATGACGATAAAATGAAAATGAAGGGAACCAATGTTGACGCAAAGATTCATCGGGTACGAATAGTGCAGTGCTGGACCGCTGAAGGAAAAGGCTATGCAAATGAGACGTTCTTTATTGAGTGGAAATGAATATCTGTAATGAGAGAGAGAGAGAGAGAGAGAGAGAGAGAGAGAGAGGAGAGAGAGAGTCGCCAAAAAAACATACATGATGATAATTTTATTAATCGTCTGTTTTATAAATTCAGACATCCTAGTATCAAATGTATCACAAGAAAGGCAAAATATCATATATTTAATAAAAATATTGGCGAATGAGACTAAATAAAAAAAGTTATTAATAATGAGTTTTTTTTGGAGGAAAGAGAAAGGCGCTAGAACACGTTCACATAAAAGTAAGGGAAATACACTGCTCACAAATAATATACACAGGCATACTAATAATACAGAAAAAAACGGACGAAAATTCTGATTGCCAGCACTCTAATGGAAAAACAAGGCTCTTTTCATGAACATTTGACTCTCTCTCTCTCTCTCTCTACTCTCTCTCTCTCTCTCTCGTCTGCTCTCTCTCTCTCTCTCTCTCTCTATATATATATATATATATATATATTACATATATATATATATATATTATACACCATATATCTATATATATATATATATATATATATATATATACACACATACATACATACATATATATACATCTATATAAAATAATAAATATCATACGAACATAAATACACAGTCACACACACACACACAAGCACACACACACACACACACACACACACACACACACACACACACATATATATATATATATATATATATATATATATATACCCATCCCCAAATAATTAAGACCCAATTATCATTCAGTATCCGATCATTGTACCATGGAATAATTTCCACCCAAAAGGGAATTATAATCGGTATGTGCTTCAGCCTCGAATGCTGGGTGTGGAAGAAGCACTTACCAGTTATATTCCTTGAGTTTTAAGTTTATTACCAAGGTATAGTGAATTTGATGTGAGGCAATGTTTTGTGATTTCACAAGCATGAATGTAAAAAAGTTAGCATGTATAAGTGAAAAAATCAAAATAAACACACATGTGATATACATATATATATTTTATATTATATAATTTTTTTAATATATATAATATACACTATATATATATATACACACACATATATATATATATATATATATATATATATATGTGTGTGTGTGTTGTGTGTGTGTGTATGTGTGTGTGTGTTAATGTATATGTATGTATGCACGCATATATATATTTTTTCAAAACATAATAAAATTTTCGTTAAACGTGGCTGAATAGATAATAAAATCGCAAAACGCATCAAGTTATTCTGAACGACTCATGAATATGAAATTTATCGCCGAGCGCGAAAGCGCGAAAATAAGCTCAGCTTCAATCGTATAAAACGAGAACATTAGTCCATTTGCTAATAAGCTAAATAAATAAGCTTGGGCGGCAATCAAACACAACCCACTTTGTAACAAACACCCTCGTGCATCATTACACCAAGAGCGAAACTGGGACATCAGGTTACAGGGGAGGGCGAGATTTGAAAATAACACCTCTGACACAACTTCAAAAGAGTGAAAATCGTTCGTTGAAAACGAGGCGTTTGCACCTCGGGCTTTTCGACAGTATGATGACTTTGTGACAAGGAATATCCTTCATGACGACTGGTAGGGACGGCGTCATTGGGGAAACTGTAGCAAAGTCCAACTAGCTTTGCAGCTAAGCCCCGCCCACCGCTTAAGCCACGACCACTCCTTGAAGTTAATTGGTTGGCGATGATTTCGGAAAATAGGTTAATCTGTGCTTCTTTTTATCTTCATTAACGTAGCAATGGTTATTTTACCGAGCTGAATTAAGTTCTCTGATTATGAAAAGGAAACGTTAGGTTATCCCTTGAAATGAAGTCATAATACACATTCTCTCTCTCTCTCTCTCTCTCTCTCTCGTTCCTATCTCTCGTTCTCAGTCATCTCTCTCGTCTCTCAAAAAAAAAACAAAAAAGAAAAAAGAAAAAGGAAAAAAAAAGAGGAAAATATGCATGAAGTCAGGAGTGTTCCGCCATGCTGCAATGTAGTTTATCGTAACCGAGGTTCACCTGAATACGGAGGTGACAAAGGGAATGTCTTATGTTCGAATCGGTGCAATTGATTTACAGGGCAACAGTGATTACCGTCTGATTTTGTCAAGCATGATCACCATTCTAGATTTCAACACATGGACGGTCTCGGATTAGCTATGCAGACTGGTACATACTGATTTCAGGAAATTTGACTACATTTAAACAATCATAAAATATTTCATTACAATCGTTCACATATTCGGTGGAATGCAAAGCAGTGACTGCACTCGACGAAACCAGAGCGAGACACCAACTGACTGTGGTTCGCTGTTCGCATATCATTCCTATTATTAAAACATTCATTATGAATCATTCTTTTTCTAAATATATCTTTGTTTTATTAACCACCGTGCTCGTTATTAAATAATATTTTACATTGTTGAATCTAATTCTGTCAAAAAGGACCATTCACAAGTGTCACTGGAATTTACGCGATTACTGACAATCAGCTGATTATGACAACTGCAGACGACAAGGGCTTCCAGTTGATGTACTACATCATATTGGTCGTATTAATCATCTGTATGAAGGTAAGACAAGTTTTGTTCACCCTTTAATAAATCTTAGGTATAAGACTGATTTACATAATTGTACTTCGTAATTTTTAACAGTCGAAAGTTTTCTTGGCAGCAACCACTTCCAACAATCATGTATTGAGTAAAGTTGGAACTGATTTGATTAAAACTCTATACTTTCAGATATCAATATACAAAGCTGTGATATAATTATATGAATTGCTGCGTAATTAATCAAGAAAAAAAATCACCGAAAAATAATGTTCTGTTAAGATACCACTTCTCTATAACTTGTTGAAACTCATAGCAATAAATAGGAGTATGTTTAGCTCAAAGTTATAGTATGATAGGCTATCCGAATCATACTGAATATAATTTGCTGAGAATTTCCTTAAGGACATTATCTCATTTTCAAGCATGATCATAAAAAAATGACGTATACTGATACTGGCTAGTGTTTTATTGTTAAGTTACGCAGTTTATAACGTTTGGATTATATGCCTATCTTGTATTCAGCCGTTTTGTTGTGGTTGGTTTTGTTGTGGTTAGTCTTGTTTTTGTTGTTGCTGTTATGTTTCTTGTGTCTTTCAAAAACTTTTCATATAGGCACCTAACATTACAGAACAAACACAGACCTATTCATAAAATACTAGCATAAAGATCTATTTGCTTACTACTGTTAATTGAAATTTAGTCATTTGTTTGAATTGAAAGTACTCGAGAGAGAGAGAGAGAGAGAGAGAGAGAGAGAGAGAGAGAGAGAGAGAGAGAGAGAGATTTACTGATACTCACCTATCTTTTTGCCCAGCAAGGCAAACTACAAGAATGGCTTCAAATTCAAATGAAGCATGGACTACTCGCAGACCAACGAGCCGGACAAGAGCCGTAATCCTGAACATCCATAGGTATTACCGGAAGTCAGAACTCAGAAGTGTGTGAAACTGAGTTGATTGCAATGACATCTGAAGTTACGGGAGTCTCAGTGAAGTCCATTTACAATATTAAAAAGCAATCTATGGATGGCAGCATAAAATTTCCCCCGGCCAGGAAAGTACCATTCCGAGTTTTAGGGAAATTAGACAATATCGGTAAAGACTGCATACGTAAGGAAACCATTTCGGTACTGGATAGGGTAAACATTCAATTTTGTTAAACAGCTTAGGCTCCTCTACGGAAAGGTACGAAGTGGTCGATATTTTCTAATGGAACGACGGGATGTGGTTGCTGCTATAAATAAATACCCAGGGTTAATCAAGACCAACAGCAAGCAGAGCAACCCACGACCAGAGATATACTTGGACGAATACTACTTGGACGGAACTTGGCTTAATCAAAATGAATTTGTTGCCAAGTGTTGGACAGTAACTACTGGATTATTTAGCATTGTTTTGAACTATCAGATGGTGCTTTATTCATAATCTTCGAATGGTAAGATGCGTTGTCCATGATGATTAGAGAATTACCTGGGATACTTGGTAAAAGTTGATTCTCAAAGCATGAATAGAAACATTCGTCATTCATAGAAAAACAACAGGAAGAAGAAGAACAACAAAGATAAGTCATTTGTAGGATTACTCCCCAAGTAAGCGAAAATGATCTGGGAGTTTAGTTGACAAATGCATCATCTCAACACCTTCCACTCCACGATCACAGCCACCCCGTGGTGCGAATAAATCTAGCGAAAAAGGTTGAATTAGACTTTCATCGAAAAGATGAGCCTGATCGCTCTGAAATTCAAATGCGAGCTGGATATGATGCAGTGCGAATCCAGGGCTATGAAATACCTGCGGGAATAATCCTCATTCAATTGGCATTTGCTTTGCTAAGTAGGTCTCGTGTCCGAGATTCAGCGACAGGGCAAGGGAAGCTGGGACATCTTAACTTCTTTCTATTTGTATGTTCACGGGATAAAATTTATTCTGGGGGGGGGGGGGGGGTGAATTTATTTATAGCCTAACAAGTCCTTCTTTAGTTTATAATGGAAGGGTTTTCTTGTCCGTCTCCATTTATCTGTTAATCGTCATCAGCAAGGAAAACTCTTTCTCCATATGGACAATTCTGTCATTTGCAAAGAACATTCTCTCTCTCTCTCTCTCTCTCTCTCTCTCTCTCTCTCATGCAAAAGAAGCCTTCCACTTGCAATAAACACACCATCTCTGTCACTTGCCCCGTAAGCTTGCAATCTTCCACCTTAATTTTCCACAGCCATCAAATGGCAGCGAGGCACAGCCAGTGAAACGGTTTCCGAGCAGAGCAGGAGTCCTTATCTTTATTTATTTTTTTTATTTTTTCTATATATATTTTTCGTTATTTTTATTCGTGTTTTATTTACCTATTTATTTTTATTTATTGGAGACCGACTTTCGTTCTGAATATCAATGATCTTTGTATTGAGTATTAGGTGGAATAAAACGGCATCGTGTCATTAGTGTTAATAGGATTAATTGCGTACCTGGAATACTTTTTTTTTTTTTTTTTAAAGGAACTACCTCCCTTAATGCACCCAAAGGCTGTGAAGAGTAAAGAAACGAAGGTTTAATGTAATATCATCCATTTAAAACATTCACTTTCTTTACTGTCGAGAAAATAATTTTCTATATTCATTTCTAGATACATTAAATACATTTAAACGTATAGTTATAAACTCATACATACATGCTGTAAATTTAAACGCTCTCATAGCAAGATTTCTCTTATACACCTGTGTTAAGTTAAGTGAGAATATATCATCTTTTCAATCTATACTTACATATATATATATATATATATATATATTATATATATATATATATTGCATACTCTATACACATACATACAACATACATATGCATATATATATATATATATATATATATATATATATATATTACACACACATACACACACACGCGCGCACAATGTATCCGTTTCTTCTTAAAGAGGACGGCGCAAGAATCAATTTCAATAAGGGATTAAACTGCCATCTCTGCACCGATCTATCTATGCATGAAGAAAAGAAGACTGCAAGAGCATCAGAAAATGAAAGCTATCAGGAAAAGCGATAGCTTAAAAAAAAGTCCAGCGATCTGAAATTGTGGAAACTATTTTTCATACTCATAACAGAGGTAACTCTTTTAGGAAATGGACTTGTTACTGGTGATATATACCAACATAAGTTGGCTAATTCACATGTATCATTAATTGACACTGTCGATTCTTGCTGATAAATTTTTAATCAAATTATGGTGGAACATTTTCTCTTTATCTTCATATATTATTGTATATAATATATAGGTGTGTGTATATATGTATATACGTATATACATACATACACACATCTATATATTATATACAATAATATATGAAGATAAAAAGAAAATGTTCCATCGTAATTTGATTAAAAATTTATCAGCTAGAATCGACAAAGTGTCAATTACTGATACGTGTGAATTAGCCAACTTGACGCTCTGCTGTATTCATTAATAGTTTTTAAGTGTGATTTGACAGATTTGCCAATAAAACAATTCTCCGTGACATCCAGGGGCGCTTAATGAGAACCTTTATTAAACGGTAACTTTAAAAAAGTGAACGAGCTAAATTACATACGTTTGTGCATACATATGAATGTACATATACAACATACAGATAAATACATAAAAGAATGTATGTGGGCACTCGAAAATCAACTCGAATAACATTTGAACAAATAAGTTGGAGCTAAATAAAACTCAATCGTGTGCCACCAAGGTTGGTTAACTCTTTTTAATGCTCAGTTTTAGCATTATTTTTTAAGATATGTTTTTCTTCTAACAAAAACCCACAGTATTAAGACAAATCTAATAATAATAATAATAATAATAATAATAATAATAATAATAATAATAATAATAATAATAATAATAATAATTCTAGGTCAAGAAGAAAGTATCACTCATTGATGTCGCAATACCATGGGACACCAGAGTTGAAGAGAAAGAGAGGGAAAAATTGGATAAGTATCAAGATCTGAAAATAGAAATAAGAAGGATATGGGATATGCCAGTGGGGAAATCGTACCATAATAATCATAGGAGCACTAGGCACGATCCCAAAGTCCCTGAAAAGGAATCTAGAAAAACTAGAGGCTGAAGTAGCTCCAGGACTCATGCAGAAGAGTGTGATCCTAGAAACGGCACACATAGTAAGAAGAGTGATGGACTCCTAAGGAGGCAGGATGCGACCCGGAACCCCACACTATAAATACCACCCAGTCGAATTGGAGGACTGTGATAGAGCAAAAAAAAAAAAAAATAATAATAATAATAATAATAATTGAATATGTGACCTGTTACACACTGACGGAAGAGTTATAGTACAAAACAAAAATGTGTACTTAACAGATTTTTGTACTGTATGCAAATTGAAGTTTTGGTGAATAAACAAAATCTATATATAACAACGAAACTACTGTAGTTATACAATTATCTCATAACAATATTGTTTTATGAAACATCATACTCCACTTCACATAAAAAAAAAGGAAGCAAGTCAATAAATTTCAACAAAATGTTCGTCAACAGAAAATACCAAAAAGTGAAAATAAAGCCAGATGCCGTTCCTCGTCTGCCAAGTGATTAGGAAAAATGGCAATTCAATATGGCTTGCTTGCAAATGGAAAAGGGTCATTTATGGCAACAAAACTTCGCAACCGACTGACAAACTGTCTGTCCACGGTGATAGATGGCGCACCTGCCACCCACACACAACAGATGGCCTACGGTCATGGTCATAGGTTCTGAAATCGTCGGAAGGGTTGCTCTAGCCTATTGCAAATAATTGTAAAAAGCCAGATTAGAAGGACAACGAATGCCACACTGCAGTGCAAATATATACACAAAAAGGAGTAAAAATTAAACTACTGATATTATTATTATTATTACTACTATTATTCAGAAGACGTACCCTATTCGTATTAAACAAGACCACAGGCTTCATTAATTTAAAATTCAAACTTCCAAAGAATGAAAAAGAAACCCACAAAATCACTTGACCCAGGCTGACAACCTACACATCTCTTGAAAATGGGCCACAGATAGGGCCTGAAAGTACTCGAGTGTTGAGTAAAACAGTGATTTTGTGGATTTCTTTTTCAATCTTCAGAAGAAAACTGAAAGAAGTTTTAGTTTGGCTCTTCCAAAGAATATTGTGTTCGTTAGGAAGAGAAGGGTAAAGGGAAATACAGAAAGCTTGAAGATATTACGAAGATTATCCATCATAAATGCTCATAAATTCTAACATTTTTAAAATCCCGCAATTATTTTTCATTACGTAAGGAGCAATCATCGCTAAAAAAGAAACAAGTAAAAAAGTTGCACATTCAGTTAAGTGCAGCAACGAATGAACTTCCAAGTGATACTAAGAGAAATTTATATAGAAAATTTACTCGTAATCATTCACTTCTTGCCAGTCGTTGTTTGTTGTTTTAGATTAAGCTGACCTTGTGTTAGCACGGGCTCTTGCTAACCTAGCCAGTCTTGCATCATCAATCGTGATATAAAAGGACGGAGGTGTTTACATGGATACTCCTCACGGGAAAGAAAGCCAGAGAGAGCGGACAAAAATATCCTACAATTTTATAGGTAACATTATTTAATTAACCTAGGATCCACCGCGGTAGAGTAGAATATTCATCTGGTAATTAGTTTTAGTTTTCTCACACCCATGTTGATGAATGTTTAATTGTTATAAACCTTAATTATATCTATCTAAATTTCATAAATTTGCAGATAATATATATTAGCGATACATGCACGCACACAGACACACACGCATTATATATATATATATATATATATATATATATATATATATATATATATATATATATATATGTATGTATGTATATATATGTGTGTGTGTGTGTGTGTGTGTGTGTGTGTGTATCGCGTGGTTATGTATCTATTACATCATAACTATCCTAGTTCTGTATATATGCATACGCCGGACATCGAAGTGTGATCATAGAAAAAGGTGATCTACCTTACGGGACAAGAAGTGATATTCAAGACATTACAGTTGCTGTCCTAATTGCCTACGAATGATCACAACTATGAATTTGTAAGAAAACACATCCACAAACTCACACGACACGCACTCGCACACAAACGGTGTTTGAGAGCAATCAAAGCATGTAGCAAGGAAAGTAGCAGGAATTCTTTATGGGTTGAAACAAGAGATTAACTGTCCATTAGAGAAAAAGCTGGATGTAGAGTTCCATATTTTTCCTTCATTTATTTACAGAATTCATATGGAATAGTTCATTCAGATGAACTATTCCATATGAATACTGTAAATAAATGAAAGAAAACTATGAAACTGTATAGGTCAATTGTCTTCATTTTATATGTGAAGTAACGAGATACGTAGAGATACTACAAAGATGAACCCCACCAAAAAATTAAAGATAGCAAAGATGAAAACTTGAATTACTGTTATGTTGGGGGTCGGTCAAGTAAAGAAATGGGGCAGCTGGATGGAGGAAAGTGTTTTCAAATTAGATAAAAATGTAGGAAATGTAGAAAATGCTAATATGGATGTAACTAGGACTGCAACGCTTTTAATCTTTATTAAGTATTTTATGGTGCTGGTGCTAGCTCTGTGCTCCTCCTCTACCACAACTATATTGTGTATACAGTACACATCAATAATTTATAGATATATAATTTACTCCCCTAATCGAATCTTGACCGTGTAGTTGGTCAGGTGAATATCCAGGCTGATATAAGTACACACACACACACACACACACACACACACACACACACATATATATATATATATATATATATATATATATATATATATATATTATATATACATATGTATACTATATGTAGGTATACATAAATTAGTTAAATAAATTGCAAGCCTGCAGGTGTAATGTTCATAGTTTTCAAGAAATGTTTAGCAGCTAAAAGCCAGTTTTTTCTTCATAACTTAACTCAGGAAATAATAACCAGAGAAAACGCACGAAACAAACCATCAAACGGATAAAGAGGAGAAACCTCTAATGAAGAGGAAAAATTTACACCAGAGATAAAGAAAAATATTGCACGGTTAGCAGTTCCTGCAGCATAAACCTTTTCTCCATTTCTAGGTGGAAGTTGACAGTGTTAGATTCCCCAGCAATTATTTTCCCTTCACGTGCCCTTCAACCCATCCCTCCAGCTCTCGTTGTACCCTTCACTTTACCCTTAACTGACCCTTGTTCCACTATCCCCTTGATGAAGCAAGTTGGTGACATATCGGGAACATCTTTCTGTCACAGACAATTCTACATTTCCCGTTTTCTTTCAGACGAAATCTCAATGTTCTGCGTGAATAAATTAATTGATGCAACTGTTAACAATTACAGGAAGATAGTTTTCTTTCAACAAAATGCACGGAAATAGACAATTTGAGCAAGTTAGTTTGTGCTTCACATATTGCACAATTCTATTTGCTAGATGTTATATTTAGGCATCATTTCACCTTTATATGCAAAAGGAATCGACCTTCCAAAGAAGACAGTCACACTAATTATAAATTACCTTTTCTAGGACCTTCTTTTCAACAAGATTATGAAGAATAGGAGGCATAACTAAACTGAAATAAAATATAAACACACACATATACTAATATATATATATATATATATATTATATATATATATATATATATATATATATATATGTGTGTGTGTGTGTGTGTGTGTACAGAGAGAGAGAGATGAGAGAGAGACGAGAGAGAGAGAGAGATAGTTCTCTTTAAATATCTAGAGCATCTACAAATTTGCTTGGAAAAGATCGTCGACGATAGAAGCTTTTTGACAAAATTAATAACCTTCCACCAATACTACGATGATATAAAAAAAGAATTAAATCTTATCTTATGCTATGAAGAAGTAGAATACTAATATTCAACACTCAGTATCCCTGACATGTAAACAACATCGAAAATTGTTGGGATGAAAATTTCTCTCCTGTTTCATAAAGTGATTTACCGGAACCAGTTCTCTCTGTTTCCTGTATATTTCAATGCTGAAGTTATATAAAACCAAGGCGTGATCCGACCTACAGCTTACTCGGGATGTGTGCAAGATTTCCCCCTCACACATAAGTTGTCAACATTATATACCTAACTTTTAACGTAAATTAGAGCATCATAAAATCTACAGTCAAATAAAGCCTTGTTTCCCCAACGAAAATTAAAATAAATAAGCTATATGCCATTAAAAACAATTCTTCTGTGCTGTTTAACATGTACATTATTATTCTTTTACATTTTCATGCTAATAAAGAAATCATAAATATCCTATCTTAAAATTCCTGCATCTTTAACTCAAGACGAAACATATTTTTTAGATCTTTTTAGGCTCTTCCATAGACCTTTCCTATCCCTTCCCAACAAGAACAACAGCAACAACAAAGTAGTCTGCAGGCTTACTCCCCGAGTAGGTGAAAATAATGCAACGAGGCAACTGGTCTAATGCTATTCTGAAAGTATTGACGGCTTAGGACGATGTCCAATGAAGGACTGCATTAGACAAAAGTACTTCTTTTAACAATTTTTATAAAACAAAATCTAAAAGTGAATATCGGCATTAACGAAGGTATGAAAAGTAATAAAATATAATCCAGTGAATAAGACTAACAAGAGATGTAAAAGCTATGAAATAAAAAAAATCTCGCATAATTAAGATTTTGTGAAGTACTGAGTGCCAAAAGTCAGAGCAGGACTGAAGGAAATTTCAATGATGCATCGGATGAAAAGACAAAAGAGGGTTTACATGTCTCAGCAAGAGCGAGAAGTCAAGAAGCAGATGCTAAGCCGTTAAAATGAAAGAGGCTTTAGTTAAGGGATGACCAGACTCCTAAAGGGGAGAACTCAATCCATGCTTGCTTCCAGGAAGCAGAGAGAAGGCAACCAAATAAAGAGGTAAAAATGGTAACTACATCTCATACTGCAGTATCTGTATTTGTCGTAAGTTAAGTATATCTTAGTTTTACCTGACCACTGAGCTGATTAACAGCTCTCCTAGGGCTAGCCCGAACGATTAGATATTTTTACGTGGCTACGAACCAACTGCTTACCTAGCAACGGGACCCACAGCTTATTGCGGGATCCGAAACCACATCGAGAGATGAATTTCTATCACCAGAAATAAATTCCTCTGATTTCATGCTGCACTGCATCTGTCATAAAAATAGATACAGCTAAAACCAACAGAAATTGTGTGAAATGTTTGATGTGTAAAGGTTGTCTCCACTGCTCTTGGAGAAAAGAAATAAGTTTTCTGAAATAGAGCTGAAGCGACCTATTACAGAGATTTAGATATAAAAATCTACCCTTGCAGTATTTATCAATAACCTTCCTTATGCCAAGATGTGGGTGCACTGTCATCTTCAGAACAGGTCTCCTTATTTTTCCTATCATCCAATTTTTCCCATTTCCACCTATTCGTCCTAGTCATCTTGCTTCGCCGTTTACAGGAAAAACAGTAAGCTTTTTTTTCTGGGAAGTAAAACTTCTAATCCGTTGGTATTTGTGTGATATATGAAGTTAAAACTAGCTCGGACATGGATTTAACTTGAAATTTATGGAATAATTAAAGAGGCAGGCTTACTCCAATGAAAACCAAATGCCATTATAAAATTTTTAGAACGTGTTTAAAAATAGGAAGTTTGAATGTTTTTTTTTTTTTATTACAAATAGTAAAAACACGATCTGTGCATTTCTCTTTAATATAATTATTGTAAAAGAACATTTCTGCTCCACACAAAATGGGTAATATCCTGAAGGAAAAGAAGCAATGCCATAGTTTCAATTGAGAATTTCATGTCAAGGTCAAATAACTCCCTTACTCTTCTGGTTTTCTTAAGTCAGTCATATCGGTGGGATATTGCTATTGAATGTAATATTATGATGAATAAAAGTAAAAAACGCACTCAAGTTTCTTCGGCGTCATCAGGTTCTCTGCACTACGTATAATACTGTATGAAACTCTAAGCCACGGCCCTGTGCTGGCTTGTGTTGGCACATATAGCAGTACTAGACGCACGATCATGGCTAAATTTAACCTTAAATAAAATAAAAACTGCTGACTGTAGACGGCTGCAATTTGCTATGTTTGATAATTGGAGGGTGGATAATCAACACGCCAATTTCCAGCCCCTTAGCCTTAGCAGTTTTTAAGATCTGACGGCGGACGGAAAAAGTGCAGATGGAAAGACAAATAGCCATCTCGAAAGTCTTCTTTTACAAAAAAACTAAAAAGCCGGAGGGGTGGGGGGGGGGGGGGGGGGGGGGGGGGGGGTCGATATAAAACCAAGCTACCGCACAAAATTTTCAAGATTTTTTTTACCCTGAAAAATAAAAAAACGAAGAAATGTAAACAAAATATTTACAGCCCAAATGTATGTAGTGAAGTAAAATGGGTTAATTTCTGGAAATTTACCCTCTCAAATACCTTGCAAATTTGAGAGGAACTATCAAAGATATGACGATGTACATTGGGGAAATGAATACCTAAGCTGGCAAACAAAGAAGTCTTGATTAAATACCCAACTTTCAACACTTATTTCTGGATGTGATACTAGTGAGATACACTAACCAAAGAAAAAAAAAGATAAAAGGCAATAAAATACAAGGTAGAATAAATGGGAAAAGATTTAGACTAAATGATGTTGGCATATTCCTGCGCTCATTAAATCTGCCGTAATTAACACAATTAAATGGATGCAACAATCTCTGACCAACTATTCGTTCATTATCCCTCTCTCTCCAATTTATAATACAAGTCCACCGGCATATATATGCATATAACATAAACATACATACATACATACATACATACATACAATAAAATATATATATCTATATATATATCTATAATATATATATATATATATATATATACATATATATATATATATATGTATATATATGCATTAAGCTACAAATGTCCTTTAATATATATACCAATTCGCTCTACCTCAGTTGGCCGAGTCGGTAAAGACGTCACTGAAGTCCTGATTTCTCCCCTATGCGCTGGTTCGAATCCACGAGAGGCCGAAATTAATATCAACTAATAAAAAGAAGAAAAATAAATAAAATCCCCTTCGGTTAACATATATGAAA
>NC_087213.1:70887030-70899530 GCF_015104395.2 Macrobrachium nipponense | reverse complement strand
ACGCTTAAAAATATATTACAAAATTATAAGTGCGGTTACAATTTTATAAGGCTGAATAATCAATTAAAATAGTCACCAAAGAAATGAATAATTTACCGAACGACTCATTCAAATAAATAACTGAATATGAGTCGCATAAAAGAAACCCCTAAAATGTAAGGAAATTACGGAGGCGAAATATCTGACGCGCCCCTTCTGACATGGTCATCTATCTGAAGCATCAGACATTTTTGCACCATTCTTCCACCCCCAACAGAAAATCATTCAGCTGCTACTGTCTATTATGAAGGGAATGCGACTCTACCCAGAGACTGAGAGAGAGAGAGAGAGAGAGAGAGAGAGAGAGAGAGAGAGAGAGAGAGAGACCTAACACATTTTATCCATTTATGTAATAATGAATGTTTACTTTACACACACACACACACACACACACACACATATATATATATATATATTAAATATTATAATATCATAATATATATTTAATACTATACTAATTATATATATCAAAATTATATTATCTATATATATTATATTATATATATATATATAATTATATATATAGAGAGAGAGAGAGAGAGAGAGAGAGAGAGAGATAGAGAGAGAGGAGAGAGAGAGAGAGAGAGAGAGAGAGTTTTATGGGGGAAATAAACAAAAATATTCTTGGGTAGTAAAAAAAAAGTAAATAAAAAAAATCAGCCATTCACAAAAGCTGAAATGCAGGAATGCTTTACATGATCCAGTGGGTCAAAAATAGGAAAATGAAAACAGACAAAGTTAAGGAGAAAGAAAAATCCGAAGTGCATAAAACGCGGGGCCGTGGGAAGAAGACCCGGTTGGCGAGGGAGGCCATCGGACGGAATGATAGAAAAGGCATAAAGTCAAGGGGCTGAGACGAATGTGCTTCTTAAAAGGCCCAGTTAATTGCTCCAACACCTGCGATGTATCTGTCAAGGAACATTCAGAAAAGAAGGAGAGAGAGAGAGAGAGAGAGAGAGAGAGAGAGAGAGAGAGAGAGAAGAGAGTCATTACAGGGCTATAGATAGAAACATACTCTATTTAAATTCATATATATATACAAACAGACTCGAATTAAGAAATTCATATGATCAAAGAATGAAGACCATACGTATAACCATATCATATTATACATAATAACGATCACAAAATGCGGTAAAAAAAAATAACAATAATGAAAAATAGAAGAAAAATAAAAAAAGATCGCTAGAACAAAAAGGTAACGAGGTACGGTTGAAGAATGTCATCAGACCCCAGAATACTTTCCCTTAAAAAGAGTCGAGTAAAGCGAATGAGCAAACTAATTGAGAAAGACAGGTGACAAAGTGCAGGTGTAAGGGTTATAATAGAAGGCAAATATCAGGCGTAGCAGACATACATAAAGTTGCGAAATACGGAGGAATTCTTGTGTGTGTGTATATATATATATATATATATATATATATATATATATATATATATATGTGTGTGTGTGTGTGTGTGTGTGTGTGTGTGTATATATATATATATATATATATATATATATATATATATTATATATATATATATATATATGAATGTCTTGTACTGTAATACAACAGTATAATATGAGAAAAAAAGGCCCATGAAACACTATTTTAAAACGTTGCTCGAAAAAACATATGGTTGCAACGTTAAAATAAGTGTTTTATGGCCTTTAATCTTCACACGCACACACAAATATACATATACATATACATATACATATATATATATATTATATATGTATATATATATATATATTTATATATATAATATGTGTGTGTGTGTATGTGTGTGTGTGTAAGATTAAAAGACCCAGAAAATACTATTTTAACGTTGCAACCATATGTTTCGAGCAACGTTAAAATTTACAGTACAAGACATTCATATATAAATATAAATATATATATATATATATATATATATATATATATATATATATATATATAAAATATATATAGTGATTACTGATCGCCTTCACTAGATATACGTATTACTAAAGTTTAGTTATTAAAGGCACGCCGTTTTTTACCCTCACAAATATTAAATCACAAATATTGAATATTATCGATTTTACTTAGGAGGTAACATACATCCGAAAAGAATTATAATTTGATAAGTGCATCTAGCCGAAAGGTCAAATCAACCGTCCATCGCTGAATCTATAAAACAAAGGGCAGGGTTCGAATCCTGACCAGGGCAGAGGCACTTATCCCCAGCTAAGGCCGGCGCCAATGCACAACTGGTCGACTGGAGGGCGGCAAGCATGGATCGAACCAAAGTCCTGACAAGCGCGAGCCCAGTGTTCTCTCCCCGAGCAACGCATTTGTATAAGCATCGAAATATGCCCGTTCTTCCAAAATTAAAATGCTGATCATGCACGTAAATGCTAGAAATCGAGCCGAAAGTCGTAAATTTCAGGCAATACGGTCGTAAAATGGTCCTAACGACCGAGTTTAAACCCAGGAGGAAAGTGACGAGACAAGAAGAAGAAGAAGAAGATGTAAAAAAGACGGTAAATCTTATCAGGATGTTTCTCAATCTCAGACTGTGAGGAGAAATGACTGAAAATTGCTCCGGCGCAAATGACAGAAATTACACGGAGCAGTTTTAAGTAACAAGGATTTTATACCGAGAGATAAAGCACAAAAGAATCTCTGGTCTGTCCCTGATTTACATCAGTTCCGAGTGCTGCTCAGGTGGCAACTTCCTTCCTCTCATTTAATCTGTTACACTCAACCTTCGTCACTTCATGTTTTTCTTTTCTCATTGCTCATTTGGTTACAGCTGCTAACCTTCATTAACTAATACTTCCATCAGTCTCATCTAAACTCATGCGTATTTTTCTGCTGATCCAGTTTATTTTTACTTATTACAGTCTCCCTCTACTAATTTGCAATTGCATTTAACCCCCATTTCATGATTATCTTTTACCTTTCTCGAATAATGATTAAGGCATAATGCTCTCGCTGACAATAATTCAATCCTCTTCGATCGCCATCCACTATCTTTCCTGGTCAACTTTTACTCTTTTGGATAGATCGTTCTCCACCTCTTGTTTCCTGACAGTTATCAAAATTTGCTGCACTGAAAATTATCTTCTTCTATTTAGGGATAATTCACTATATTTTCCATATAATGGTTGGGTACCTTAATGATTTAACGATATTTTTCATTCCGTGTATTGAAAAACCACTTCGTGAATTTCGTTTAAAAAAAACTTTTCTATTCCTCTTATTTGTTATTCCCTTTCAACAACTCGCTTGAGTCACCAGTTTTCTAAACATAAGCCAATGACAGGCTCCTCCAAAGTAATAGAAGTTATCTCCAATTAATGTGTCAGTAAAAGAGCACAAAAGTTAAAAAGTGTACATAACCTTTAAGCTCCCAGTAACGTAATATAATAAAGGGGCCCTTATGAGGAAAAAAACTTGAATTCCCTTGAAACCGAAACTTCATTGATAAATTGACCCCCGTAAAACATAACTTGTTATGGAGCATAAAACTCACAAACAATTAGAATTTCTTTTCAGAACTTCCCAACTTGCATTAACTCAAGTGTAGAGCAAGTAGTATGTAGGTCTTAGGCCTAACAGAGTAGAAGTAATAAAAAAAAAAATACATACGGAGAGAGAATAATTCGATGGAGGGTTCTTCATACAGAACTCTCTTTAATATTTTTCTTGTATAAAGTTACCTTCGAGAGCTATCTGATGGATGCCGTTCGGGAGTTTGGGATAGAAAAGTTTATTATTGAACAAGAGTAAGGAAATATGATCGGCAAGTTTATTTAATAGATGTTTACCGTCAGCTTTGGGGAAAGCGTCCTCGTGATGCATCTGCGTAGAGTTATGCTAACTGGCTGCTCTGAAAGTCCTCCATTTTTTTCCACGGAAGTTTCAAGCAAAGTGAAGCAGTGGAAGCATTCACGTTTAGCCAAAAAGCCGTATATAACATGACCATCTTTATTAATAATTACTGTCCCCACTAAGGATATTGAATAAACATGTCATTAGAAAGCGTTGGTTCTCAGTAACAAAAGTAATTAACTGATGACAAAGAATAAACGATAAAAATCTCATAACAAATGGCAAGACCATTTACGTAAAAACCAGAAACAATTTAAACCTTTCTCCAGCACAGCTAGTCCTGTTCCCTGTAGAGGTAGCCAATGAAACGCATTCCCGAAGTCGTCCTCAAAAAGGGTGGAGAGAAAAAGCAGCATGTTATCGATTGCTCAATACACAGGCGACTTATTTACGAGCCTTTGTTTCATTCTGGAGGGGGCGTCTTGGCCCATCCACCCGCCCCAGGGGGGCTACTTGCTCCTGGAACCTCTCGCTATACGCATTAGGGCTGTCCTTATAAAAAAAAGGGGGTCTCCACGAACTTTTCTTTCTTTGCGATGCTTGTTTCTCACAAGACGATACTTGGAACGGTAACTATATAGATGAGATTGCCTGTATAATAGGCTGCCGTCATACACACTTATAAGAATTACATATTTTCTTTTGAATTCTACATTGCACGATCAGCATTCATTTTACCTGTCTTTCTTTGTAATAAGCTGTATTTTAACATAGATCTTTCACGTTCACAACTGATCCATGATCCCCTATGTCTGCCTGAAGTTGGAACTTCAGAAGTTTAAGCGAAAATGCACCCTAAGACATTTCTTTTTGGATTTTTATCTAGTCACCAATTTATTAATCTATTTTTCTTTTTTTTTTATTAGGTGGGAGCTCTTCTTTATGCATTTCCCTTTACTTCCTGTTACTTCCTCCTAATGAACACCTTAATATTCTTTGGAAGCTTGAATTTCAAGTCAAGAGACCCAGTGGGTTTGTTCCATATCTATGTAAAGGTTTCATCTACTGAATAATAATAATAATAATAATAATAATAATAATAATAATAATAATAATAATAATAATAATAATAATAATAATAATGACATGTGGAACGTTAAATCGCCAGATTGCAATAGCAATGTAATTAATTTCTGTGATCCGGTGTCAGGAAAACACTCAAGACTCTGATGAAAAGGGCCCTAACATATAAGAGGGCTCTCGAATTCCTTTCGTTATTCTGCCACATTTTTTTTTCTTCTTCCTCTGCTGATTCTCCATTTACATCATCGCTTTCTAATCTATCACTTTTTAAAGATATTCTAGCCTCGGCTAGCCTTTTTCGGTGTTATACGACCTGATCAACGGATACTTCATACGAAGCCCATACTAAATTATTTTTTTTTCAAACCTAGAGCACAGATTAAAAACACGAGTAAAATAATTACGTCCAAGTAACTTATATTCGGGTGATCAAAATCAAATCAATATATATATATATATATATATATATATATATATATATATATATAAATATATATATATATATCACATAATCAACAATGGTATATGATTTACAAGCAAAGGGTTGGGCTTCTGCAAAATCAAGTACAAATGAAGTTGAAGAATAATTGAAATTTCTACTAGAAGTCTACATCTATGCCTGTTATGCTTGAAGTTTTGTACAGGCGATAATAGTTACAGTCACTGTTACATTTGTTGTTGCTGGCATTTCCCGGAAAACAAGTGAAATTGATTTCACTCCCACCCCCTCCGCTACCCTGTTGAAATGTCAGACAACGATTTCGTAATTAAAAATCTTTCAACTTTTCAGTGACTGACGTAACTTTTATTAACAGCTGTCACGATCTTGCGAAGACGAGACGTGGAGATGATTTCATAGTTTAAATTACTACAAGAGTTCAAACGATTTTTTTTCTTTTACTTTTACCGATTCATACGGGTTTCCTAAAATCAAGTTATCTATACCAAATTCGAATGAGCCTTTTAACTGAAGAGAACACTACAAGCGTTACGCAGAAGTACTTCGTATTCCATGTCTGCACACGCGCTTACAAGACGGTATGTAATGTTTCCTCTTTAAGGAAATGAACGCTAAAAATTGATACTATAGAGAAGAGCGCTACAATGAAATGGAGAAGACTCTGGTAGAGGTCAGTTAATGAAAATATCAATGAACTAAGTTGAAACAAAAAAAATTGTGTGCGTGGACCCAATGGCGGGCGCTAGGTGTATCTATTTGTGTGACCCATACTCATTCACTTACATACTGTACAATTTTGTACAAAGAAAATGGGCACCTGTCTACTGCCACCGGAAAATCACTATTATGAGAGTTGTCCAGCGAAAAGAACCCACTTAGGAGGGAGGATCACATACAATGAGGAAATAGAAGTAAGTTCTCCCTTCCCAGCCACTCATTACGGATACATTTCTCTCTCTCTCTCTCTCTCCAGTTACTCTCTTCAGTTCCCTCGCTCTCTGCCGCTTCTGAAGGAGAATAAAAAGATAACTAGGAAGCCCTCCGGAATGCGAGTGGGTCGAGAGCTTTTGAATGAGGGCGCACGTATATATATATCTATACCTTAATCCCCATTGAATGGATATGTCCGATTGCTGATGGAATAAAATTCCTCCTGACGGCAACAGTCAATGGAATTGTCCCTCGGATCAATTGCCTTTTCTCCTGTAGGGGAATCTAATAACCCTTAATAGCCACCCATCCCTTCCTCACAGAGCAACAGCTGCTACGTGGGCAAGGTCTCTGGGGGCGGAGGGCGGGGGGAGGAGGGGGTGTGTTCCCTGAAGTGGCATCTACGCCCTGATTGTCCAGAGCGACCGATGCCACAAGGAATTCAATTGGTTTGTCCTACACGAAGGCCTAATTAGTCCACGTCAAGGACAATATCCACTAATTGAACAGATGATTGTGGCGAAAGTCTCTCCCAAACAAAGGACTCATGTACGAAGCTAGCAATTCCAGCGGCTTTATTGGGCGTGATCGAAGTTGTTCAGTACTTATTGCAGGCTGATTTCAAAAATAATTGGAATTAGATATGTAACCCCACGATAGGGCAAAAGCAGAGTTTAAGAGACGTCAAGTTTAATGGTTTTATTAAGGCAAAAGATATATTTCGCTTGAGGAATAATTTACTCAAAGACAATCAAATAATGTTGTTATTTACCCTTCATTCTGTTCATACATTTTTTGTAACAATGAATGTTGTAAACTTTACTTTTTGAGAAAAATAAAAATCCTGTCCCTCTTCCGGAATAAATAATACTGTAATAACAAGACATAAAAAATGTGTCCAAATCAAACATCATTCAAGAGATCCCCTCCTCAATTATCTTTACAAACGAATTTACCCTTGATATAGTCATATTAATAAAAACGACATGTTCTCCTCTTTCACACATGACGAAAGAAAAAACTTCTTTTGGGTGATCAAGCACATAAAACGGGGTTTACGTAATTACGAATGCATTAAAATAAAAAGGCCAGAGATCTACCTGACCACACGCACAAACACACACACTGATATATATATATATATATATATATATATATATATATATATATATATAATATATATATATATATATATATATGACATTTTCTTCGTAAGGTATAAATTCAAAGAGTTACATTTTTTTCATGAAGTATTTTAGAATGCCTTACTTTTCTCACATTAACTGCAACTCATTACATAATTCATTGCTTTAAGTCGACCGCAGGCAAGACAGTTCTGACTAAGTAAGCCTACTTATATGGTAACATTTCTTTCATTCTTTATAGTTTCAACCCCTGAAAAAGCCACCTGAGCATAGCTAACCTTACATATTAGTTCTCCAGTGACGTTTTGGACTTTCCTCTTCAAAAGTCTTACAGAATAATCTCCGAAATAAAATGGAGGAGGGAAACGAAATACTTGCCTACGTAGTATAAGCAGAGACATTTGAGTATTTTTGTTTCTTTTGCAAAGTTCTCTGTAAATTAAATCACAAAAGATAATTCCAATATGAACGTACTCAGTAAAATTAGTAACGCTAACTCATCTCTTCCTTGTATTGGAATAAACTGTCATATTTTAAAATCGATGCATCAGGCTTTTCGATGATTTGATATCTCTCCACAATTAGGATGCCTTTCAAATTACTCAATCTGCCAAGAGCAGGTGTGGAATCTTATGATATCAAAATGTTTAAGCAAGAAGCACATTCATTCCTGCTTTCTGCTGACGTCTCTTAAACTCCGTTTAAATATCTAAATTCCCTCATATCTATTTATTTATCAGCTCTTCATGTAACGTTGTCTCTCCCTGCTTGCTGATCTCCCTTTGGAACCGTCTTGGGTTTACAGTCTGTCGACTCTGTCCAGCTAAAGAATTAAAGTAAGAAAGAAAGACACCAGTGCAATTCAAATTGAGTGGCGAGATGAATATCAAAGAGGTCTACGGCACACAACGAATTACGATAGTTTCCCACACAATGCCAAATCTAAAATGTAAATAGTAACACTTAAAAACTTGGAAAGAGAAAAATAAGCAACAAATGGTAGGATCTGAAGGAAAGGACGAAACCTCCATTACAAGTACCTACATCCTAAGAGATACTTGACAAAAACTATAAATGGCTAAAACAGTCCCATGAGTAAGCTGAGCACGTTATCCAATCTTTTCGTGAGATAGCTTGTGTCCACAACAACAGCAATAATAATAATAATACTATTGACACTTGAACAACAATACCGTAAAGGCTACCCCAACCTACCATATGCAATAACAGCCCCTTGCGAAGAGATGATAGACATCAGTGAGGGGAGATGGAATGATTCATAAACCAATCACAAACCAAGAAGGGAAATTTTCCTTCTCAAATAAAATAACAGCCGGTCGCCGCAGGTTATAAATGCAAATATAACCTCCTGGATCTTTCGCCGTATTACTAATATGTTGCCTTCCATTCACTGGGACAGCCACATCGAACCAAGGATCCGATAATTGAAATGGTTGTATTTCCCTTGATTGCCTGTGCTGGTTCCAGGTTATGTTGCTGCGGTGTTCCGCATCGGGTTACCGAGAGATCGGGCATCGCATGGCATTCGAGAGATGAAGCATTCCAGGCGACTGGAAGTGTAGGGAAGAGGGAGCAGAGCATGAAAGTTTTAACAATGACACTATGCTATAACTACATATCTATCTATCCATCAATGTCTCTATCTATCTAATATATATGTATGACTGTATATATATATATATATATATATATATATATATATATATATATATATATATATATATATATATATATATATATATAATATATATATATGTACCTGTCATAGCCACTGTATTTTCGTTGCTTCTCAACCAGGTGGCAGTTCGAATCAAAAATGTCCCGCCGTATACGGAAAAAAACTCACGCACACACGCACACACAGACTATATATATATATATATATATATATATATATATATATATATATATATATATATATTTACACATATAGTTTTCTATTTGATTTGCGTATAAGTTGGCATGTGTTTTCAGAAATCGAAACATCACTCATATATGTAAGACTGACAAATATGTGACAGGGAAGAAATGATACCCGCACGCAATATACGCAAGTGGCTTCAATGTCGAACTAGAAACACGGTAAATATTTCCGAGTATGATGAAAACATGAAGTACTCACATTCAAGCAGCACTAGTAACTTTTGGAATGCAACATTTTCTTTGTGATGAGGACTGATAAGACTCTTCTAACACAGTACAACTATCAGTACCTAAATATAACAAAGCCTATATGTAATACACTGCGGAGTAACACACAATCTGCTGACAGAAACGTCCTTCAGTAATACTGCAGAGAGGAAAATGAAGGCGAGCACTCGCAATGAAGAACAGAATAAACAACGATGGCCAAAAAAGGACTATTGGCCGGAGTGTGTAAGTAGTGAGTGAGGGAGAGGGGAGCGCAAGATAAATCTCCAACAGTCAATATTCGATACGAAAACAGGATGGAATATCTAATCTCAGCAAACATGTGCTTTCCTTCCTCCGGTTGAGTATCTTTCTGACTATATACCTTTCGCCTTTATTTACATCACTCCCAAGCCTCTGTTCATGTATCTGTACATTCATGTTTTTAACCCCCGAATCATACTGAATCCAACTATCTATTTTTTATTCATTTATTCCTGATGAAACGAATTCTTCATGTAAGCGTCTCCTTCTCTAGTTTCCTCATATGTTACTGTTGTTAGAGCGAAGATATTATAATTACATAACGTATTAGGAGTAAAAAAAAATCATTTAAATTACTCAAAGTTTAGATACCATAAAATATACGTATCAGCAAACACTAAGTTTGGAGGTAAATGCTTGCCTGCAATATGCTTCCAATATCACTGAGACAGCATTGCATACAGGTTTTCAGTCTTATTTTTCAATCCTCAAAGTCTGGAGTGTACTTGACATTCCATGAAAAGACTGAGACAGCTTTGCTTAAACAGATTGTCGTCAGTGATTTCAGTTCTCACGTTAAAGTTCAAGGAGATGGCAGGAGCAATTGTTTTTAAACAATTTTACCGGAGAGGGTTTGGTGCATAAAAGGCTTCTCAGTGGCTTTAAGAGATTTGTAAACTCCCAAACTTGCAAGTCCTGAGAGAGAGAGAGAGAGAGAGAGAGAGAGAGAGAGAGAGAGAGAGAGAGAGAGAGAGAGAGCATCTGGCAAGTGTTGGAAGGCGACTCTAGTCTTGTATAGAAAACAAGGGATCTAAAAAGAATGATTAGAAGCGTGACAGGAATGACAGAATGAGGCGTAAAGGAAGTTTAAGGAAAAACCTTCTAGAGGGGAATCTGAAACTTTACGTAATCCGCATCTGGTCGACCCCTCACCACGATGGCTGTTCGTTTCATCCTATTATCTTTGATTTTCGTCGTTCTATCCGTTTCCCTTTTATATGCTGCATTTCAACTTTGATACGACTTCTTGACTCGATTTGTTACAGTGAACTGAAAACCATTTTCCAATTTTGATCTTCCGCAACATTGATATATCTCCAAAATAGACACAATTTTTTATTTCTGAACCATTATAATTCTCCGCCCACCTACACATTTCGGGACTTTTCTACCATTTTAATCTATTATTATCTACAATATAATAATAGATTAAAATGGTAGAAAAGTCCCGAAATGTGTAGGTGGGCGGAGAATTATAATGGTTCAGAAATAACAAAATTGTGTCTATTTTGGAGATATATCAATGTATAGAATATTTCTCTCTCTCTCTCTGTCTCTCTCTCTCTCTCTCTCTCTCTCTCTCTCTCTCTCTCTCTCTCTCTCTCTCTCTCTCTCTCTCTCTCTCTCTGATACCAAGAAGCAGGAGTACATCAATCAAAGTCAAGCTTCATTTATGCAAGCGCATGTAAACGAAGTTTACTAACTTGTGAATGCAAACCGAGAACAACTCGTCTAAGCCACGCCAACAAACATTTGCCGAAATGAAGCCGGAATAAAGGAGAGGAGTGGCTCTGGTGTACAATTAACCACAACCAAAGAAGAATTATAATCAGCAACTCAAATGAGGGACCGGGGAATTAAAATAGGACAGAGTGGGATGGTGAATGGAAAGAGAAGAAATAATGAAAATGATGAGAGTAAAAATAATAAAGAAATCGAACAAAGAGAGAGAGAGAGAGAGAGAGAGAGAGAGAGAGAGAGAGAGAGAGAGAGAGAGAGAGAGATTTTCTCGGAAAAGCTTTAAATGTATTTTAATGATAGTAATCTAGCTTTTCACGAGAGAGAGAGAGAGAGAGAGAGAGAGAGAGAGAGAGAGAGAGAGAGAGAGAGAGAGAGAGAGTTTCTTGGGAAGCTTTCAATGTATTTAATGATACGGATAGTAATCTAGGTTTTACGAGAGAGAGAGAGAGAGAGAGAGAGAGAGAGAGAGAGAGAGAGACTTCCTCGGAAAAGCTTTAAACGTATTTAAATGAGTCAGCAATCTAGGTTCTCACATAAGAGAAAAAAAAAATCTTTTATTAAGGCAACTTTCCCGTTCCTCCTTCGTGTGTGGCCATGAGATTTATTGGGCTTCGCAACTGCTACGACATCCTCCATTTTGACAAATTTTAAAAGTTACTCCTTTTCTTTTCAACTCTCCACCGAATTCACAAATAATTCCAAATATATCAACTTGAGAGAGAGAGAGAGAGAGAGAGAGAGAGAGAGAGAGAGAGAGAGAGATGCAGGGCAATTAATCACAGCTTTTCTACGGACTCAGCAGCATATGGAGCCATAGTGTCTCTAAAAAAGTTAAACACTTGAGCCAATCCTCATTACAAGCATGACACCCTCCCGCCATGAAGGCACTGCATGAAATCCACCAACAACAACCAAATATAGCTTCCAGCAGTCTCTTTAAAGCGTGGCGAAAAGATTCTTTGTTTTGTAAACCCTTGCGAACAAATATCACTGACCACCCATCTTTGCCATGATGGGGATAAAAGGAAATGAAGATGGACTACATCCACATAATATTAATGAATGTGAACTTACCATAGAAAAAGTATATATCCATTTATAATAAGAACAAAAGAAACC
>NC_087213.1:70867030-70882030 GCF_015104395.2 Macrobrachium nipponense | reverse complement strand
TAAATTCATCACTTCGTTATACCTTCCGTCCTGCTTCGGAGACGCAGCGAATATGTGAGCTATATACCTTCAGTTCTTAACACGTTTCTGGGTCCTAAAGTTGAACTTTTCGCCTTTCAAAAGTACTCATAACTTTAATTCCTAATATGGAAGCAGAACTAACGAACAAATTAATGCTCTTGTCTAATTAGAAGAAAGAATATCAAGTCTATGTATAATTTCACAGACCATTGTTATAGTGGTAATCAGCACTGCTAAACAGCTTTATGAGAACCATTGAAAAAATATCTAATGTAATAATAATAATAATAATAATAATAATAATAATAATAATAATAATAATAATAATAATAATAATATAGCCAGGTATGGTCGACCAACACGGTTGATGTGATTAAAGTTATAAATGCTTTGTTAATTATGCCACAGTTCGCAGTTATAAATAAATATTACTTAATACAATGTGGACACAATCAGGAGAGATAATCTCCATGGAGTTTTATTTCATAGTGGAAAACGTCCTTGAACAAACTGAATGCATACAATACGCAAAACAATACGAAATGAAGATAGAGAATCAAAAGAATTTTATTCTCTATCTTCAGATAATAAAAAAAAAGAACTGGTAAGGATAACCCAACACACTCATCTCAACATAGCCATAGGATACGTTCAGTTTCATGTAAAACCAGAATTCTGTACAATAACTTCAAAATACTTTCTCAAACCACTGACTTAACTTTTGCATCTTTTACAATCCCTTCACATCATACAACTATCGCCTTTCTTAAACAAAAACTATTTCCACACCATTACTCATAACCTAACCGTTTCTCTCTCTCTCTCTCCAAATCTTAGTTTAAAGCTACACTTCTTAACAGTAAGTCAGACCTTACATTTTCGTATTGTATACTTTTTAACAATCAGGTAATTTACAAATTTGTAAAAGATCTTTGTTAATCTCACACACACACACACACACATATATATATTATATATATATATATATATATATATATATATATATATATATATATATATATATCTGTAAATAAAGGTTTTTGGCCACGAAGGAAAAAATGAAAAAGCGAGATAGCCAAGTACTTTCGGTCCTGTTCGGACCCTTTACTGAGGCAAACTGATTTTACAGAGAACAACATAGTCAAAAGAAAGTTTAATATACAAACTGATACTAAACAAGATTAGCAAGCAATAAGGGTGATTTTCACTCTAACCAGAGAGGAGAGCCGCCTGAGGGTAGCCAACACCTTGAAGGATACACGCAGTAAACAAGTGATTCTCCCAGAAAACAGTACATTTTTGAAAAAATACGAGCATATACAGTTTAATATCATGAATTTTTAACACAAAATTTTCCCCGCCCGATTTAAATAATGTTTAATGTTAATGTAGTGTTCTCTTATAAACAATACCATTAAAGATATGCTAATTAAGAATAGTCCCGTAACAAATAACAACATCATCTACAAAATTCCTTGTAAGGATTGCCCATCGTTTTATGTTGTCTCAGTCAAGTAAAATTTATGTGTACGTATTAAGCAGCATATGTATTCAGTTAGAACAGCCCAGACTTCAAATGCACTGTTTATCCATCTGAGTGAAAAATCTCATTGTATTATTGGGTGATACCTCGGTAATTGCTAGATCTAATGATTAGGTTTCAAGAAATTTACTGGAATCGGCAATTATACAAATCACTAATAAAAACAACCTAAATCTTAGTCTGGGAATGTACCATTTGGACCCATATGGTTTGTAAGATGTTTATGAAGGACCTTAAAATAAATGAACAACTAATAAAATTAGTCCCACATGTATATATAGTTATTATTTCTCTCTCTCTCTCTCTCTCTCCCTCTCTCAATCTCTCTCTCTCTCTCCCCCCCCATCTCTCTTTTTCTCTCTCTCTCTGGTTCGATATTTTCTCTCCCTCTTTCTCTTGCTCGATATATATATATATATATATATATATATATATATATATATATATATATATATATATATATATTTATATTTTCTTTCGTCTTTTCATTAATAATAATTTTTTGGGGGAAAATTTGTGTAAAAATTCATGATATTAAACTGTATATGCTCCCGTGTTTTTTCAAAATGTACTGTTTTCTGGGAGAATCACTTGTTTACTGTGTGTATCCTTCAAGTGGTGTCTACCCTCAGGCGGCTCCTCCTTCTGAGAGTGAAAATCGCCCTTATTGCTTGCTAATCTTGTAGTGTCAGTTTGTATATTAAACTTTCTTTTGACTATGTTGTTCTCTGTAAAATCAGTTTGCCTTAGTAATGGGGTCCGAACAGGACCGAAAGTACTTGGCTATCTCGCGCTTTTTTCATTTTTTCCTTCGTAGCAAAAACCTTTATTTATAAATAGCATCACGTTTTATATACTTCGTGATCAAGTTATTCATATATATATATATCTGTATGTGTGTGTATAAAATTGAAGTATTCAGCGACATTGTTCATCAAAGGAATAAAACTAAATAATCATTCAATACATTACCTCTTAGGGAAAAGATTTTAGGACTGTACAAAATCCTGGTTATATATATATATATATATATATATATATATATATATATATATATATATATATATATATGATGAGAGAGAGAGAGAGAGAGGAGTCCTTATGTTATGAAACTCCTTTGAAATGGAAAGAAAGTGTAATACAAAATGTAGCCTACTGGCACGCTACAAGTCAGAACATACCATAAAAATCAGTAACAATATAATAAACATTAATTAATGAATTGCAAAAAAACAAATGAAAAATGCATGCAATTGCATATGTTGCTTTATGCACTTACATACACTACTATTTTTCTAAATGCATAAATTTCTAAAAACACACATTCATACAAAATCCAAAAGATCACCAGTGACATCTCGCAACAGAGAAGAACACAAAACATATACAGAAAACAAAGGCTACCCGAAATGTTGCACGTGATGCAGGCAAGGAAATTCGTGAAATTCTCGTTCGGAACCGACTTCGCTTACAAAAGGCGGGTTGAAAAAGAAATAAAAATTCCCGCGATGAAAAACAAATTCCGTACGTACGGGATGGAAGAACACCCGAGGAGAACTGAGGGAAGAGAGGGACAAAATGCAAACAAAAAGACAAACATAAAAAGCTGTAGAATAACGAAAGTACAAAACGACAAGACAAAGGGGAATGGGGATAGCTGGGGAAGAGCGCGGACGAGGAAAACGACAAAAGTGTGGCAGTAGCGAAAGCCAGAAGAAGCCCCACAAAAGATATCATTAAAACAAAAGCAGAGAAAGAATTCAGATCCCGCACAGGAGGAAGACGGAGGAGAAGAATTCGAACGAGAGCGAACAGCGGTAGGAAAGGGCAATCCAAGAAACGCAGCAGCACCACCACCAGCAGAAGGGGTAAAAGCAAAAGGCAGCAAAAGCAACAAAAGTTGAAGGGCCTCCCGCTTCGCCCCTAAACTTAGGTGCCATCCATCACGGGCGTGTCATCTCCAATGCTTCTCGGAGCGTCACACACACACACACAGCCCCCTACCCCACTTGCCATAGGTCAGATTACCACTTCAGATACCGCACACATACGGTGAGGACCACCTTCCTCCTCCCATCTACAGCTTCTGCTGGGGAAGCTTACTCAACATGGCGCTTCCGACGGTAGTGCTGCTGTTGGTACTACTGCAGTGTCAAGAGAGAGAAAAAAAAAATAGAAAAAATAAACAAAAGAAAACTTTTCACGAAAAAAAAAACAAAAAACAAACTGGTGCTCAGGAAAGGGGTCTCGGTTACAAGTGTGGCCGTTTGCAACAGATGAGACGTCAAACATGAATGGACGGACGGACGCATACATACACGTGTGTATATATGCATAATCATACATACATATATATATATATATATATATATAATATATATATATATATGTGTGTGTGTGTGCGTGTGCGTGCGTGTGTGTGTGTGTGTGTGTGTGTATGCATACAGGGTGTAGCACGAGTTGTGCAAATATTTTGGGGAATGAAAGAAAAAGTAATTCTGAGCAGTGTATATATATATATATATATATATATATATATATGTTTATATATATATATATATATATATATATATATATATATATATATAATATATATATAAAAGTAAGCGTCTCAAATGAACTAGCTTTACGCCGCCCTTCTCGCAAACCACAGAAACATTAAGCGAAGTGACCCAGTGGCTAATATCCAACTTTAACATCAACATTACGTCAAACGAACATCCAAACAGAGCAAATACAAAACTTTTCTTTCGCAGAGCCCAAGGTTTTTCCTTGAAAAAAAAAAAAGAAAAGAAGAAGAAAGAACAACAATACATGAAAACATAAGAAACAGCTGGTAGGGCTGGACACACGGAGAAAGCGCATGTACTTTAATGCCGGGGCAATATTGCACGAGTGATCAGGAAGAGTTATGGATAGCCATTTTTGGGAGGGACAGAACGGACAGCCTTCTAGGCCAGCTGCTATTCCTAGTAGATGGTTGCCTCCGGTCGAAGCCAATAAATAGAGTATGGAAAGGAGCGAGTGTTCTTATTCGTTTTACTTTTTATTTTTTTCGATCCCTTATTCGCCGTAATAAATCATTCTTATTGGTCCTTATTCGCTGTAATAAATCGTTCTTGTTTGTCCTTATTCCCTGCAATAAATCATTATTATTTGTCCTTATTCGCTGTAATAAATCTTTCTTATTGGTCCTTCTTCGCTGTAATCAACCATTCTTATTTATCCGTATTCACTGTAATAAAACATTCTTATTTATCCGTATTCACTGTAATAAAACACTCTTATTTATCCTTATTCGCTGTAATATATTCTTATTTATAAGTTCGTTCGTTTCCCTGAGATAAATTTAATTTTCATATTCGTAATACATTTTCAATATTCATAAATAAAATATATATATGTATATATATATATATATATATATATATATATATACATATATATATATATATATATATATATATATATATATATATACATATATATATATATATATATATATACGTAAAATATGGTAAACATTTTAAAAATGAAAGTCTGAGGAGTATATAACCGCTGGATATGAATTATGAATGAACAGCGCTGGAGGAAGGGGAAAGGTGATTTTTTTTTTAATAACTTTCTCTTTCTAATAATAACTTCATACAAGTTTCAAAATGTTCTAAATAAAAAAAAAATAAGGAAACGAGTACCAAAACAAAATTATATGTAACGTCTACGATAATTTCATGTTGATAAAAAGAGAGCCTCATATTTTAGTAAGGGGGCAGCCCCACCAAGAAATGGCACTTCCGATGTTTGCACCGTAAAGTAGACGAGGTGGACAAAGATAAGTAGTCGGTTCCATACTTTTGATCACAGACACTAACGCATAACAGGCCCACAATTTACGTACTGAAATATTTTCTTCAATTTTTTTTTCAGTCAACATTCTGTTTTTATTTATTCATTTTTATTTTATTTTAGTTGCTTATTTTTTGATATCACACATCATCCTTAACCATTTCTCCTGTCAACCTCAATATCGCTTTTTCATTCTTTTTTCCTGTTACTTTCTTCCATAGTTCGGTGACTTTTTGTTTTTGTTTTTGTTATGTTACAATCCAGTCTACTCAACAACTTCTTCAACTTCAGCTAATATCTGCTTTTCTCCACTTTCCGAGATACTTTCCTTCCCACAAATTAAACACAACGGCAATGAGTTTTTTTTTTTTTTTTTTTCCTCAAGACCTTCCCCTCCCACCTATCCGCATCCCCTTCGTCTGTTCTACCTTCCTTCCTCCCATCTGCAACTCAGCGCATGCATAAAGAAAAGCTCTTTTTCTTTCTTTCTTTATTTTTTTCCGTCTCCTCCACAATTCCCTCCTGTGATCCCTGGCCCGCAATATTTCCATACCGCAATTTCCCTCTCTCCTCCGGAGAAGGCCTCATTTTGCATGACAAACAACACGATAATATGTCATTTTTCACCCGGCCCCCCAATTCAATGATGATGCCGTCGACATGGCAATAACACGAGGGAGTGATGTACTGTATCGGGGTTTACAATGAAGAATGACTGACTATCAACCTTGATTGCGGGATGGACGCATTGTAAGAATGCAATTTCATTTCATTACATGCTATTTTTTGCGCGAAAATAATTCATCAGTCTTTCTTGAATGATGCCTCAAGAGAGGGATTTGCCTAAAATGTCGCTTAATACAATGCGAGAGAGAGAGAGAGAGAGAGAGAGAGAGAGAGAGAGAGAGGAGGAGGATGAGGAGGAGAGGAGGAGGTAGGAGGATGAGGAGGAGGAGGAGAGAAGAAGAAGAAGAAAGCATGGTATATTGTGACCTTTATTTGTTTATGCCCTATATTTCAGTGTTTATCGCGCGCTCTACGAATTTCATTTTTGTCAACAAACTAAGCGACGTTTTAAGAAAGGTGATTTACACAATTAATACGTAGGAACTTTCATTCTTGATTCTCTGAATTCTCCTATCTTTTTACGCCGGTTAAATTCCTCTGGGCGCATTTACGAACAGCTGAACAGAATTACACGAGTCTTTCTTCATAATTTAAATGTTGAATCTCATATAGATTACTCTTACTTTTGTATGTCTTCTTCCTCAAGGGGCTGCTTTCCCTATTGGGGTCCTTGTTATACAGCATTCTGATATTCCAGTTTTGGTTCCAGTTTGGCTTAAAATAATAATAATAATAATAATAAAATAATAATAATAATAATAATAATAATAATAATAATAATAATAATAATAATAATAATAATAATAATAATGTCAGGGAGGCCGAAGAAAATATACAGCTAAATACACCCAAGATCTGCTTTTGATATCAATAAAAGTATAGAGTGGAAATTGAATGTTTGTGTTACACCCAACATAAAAAGAATGCTTATCCTAAATCCAAAGCGTACCGCCAGTGCTCATTATTGGCCGGTCTCTGATGAACAGTACAGTCCTAAAAGTTATTGCCGGGTACAGCCGGCTAATTAAAGCAGATATGGATAAACGCTGCCATAAGGGTATATACTAAAGCAGGGTTCAAATGAGATTGCAGGTACGGAGGAAGATCGGAATCAGAAGATGAAAATGAAATAGTTCAGAAGAACCAACGAAGATCAGCATAGTGAATTAAGGTTACACAAATATAAGCCAATGGGATAGAATATAAACTCACAACGAAAAAAAAATGAAATAATAGATTTACTCATGTACTCCCGCCAAAGCTATCTCTACATCAAACAAAAGCAAATTGGATCAGTTCACTGCTCCTGATAAATATGCCCAGATACCCTTAAGTTAACTCCTGAACGATGACACGAGTCATAAGGTAGGGCTATTACGAAGGGAATCGAGGGTTCTCGTTGAATAAGCTACATTGGAGATGAAGAGTAAAAGTACATTGCCAGATACTCTCCATTGGAATAAAAGGTCAATAAACTGAAACAGAAAATATGGAAATAAATGAGAAAATCAATTCCTAATGAGCTAACTAACAAGCTAACTAACAGCAGCTTTTACAGAACAAGGTTCTAGAGATTGGAAAATGCTTTTTCTCGATGAGTCCGAAAGACACCCACGAAAATGAAATAAGTAATAGGGAAACAAGAGCTGGTGTGAATTTTAGGCGTTACCGAACGACAAGCAAATACACGGCTTGGTAACAGAGTACAAATAAATATCAGTGGGTGAGAAAAGTGACCAAAACGCACTTTTTGAAGTAACATATCAAAGATAAGCACATAATAATGCCTTTCATTTGTAGAAGGTAAGGATTGGTGCCCAAGCACTGATTAATTAAGGTAACGAAAATCTTCAGAGTAAAAATCTGTCAATACTCAATGTATAAAGAAATCTCATATAAATCGTCTTTTGATAATCATTTGAATACCACAAAAGCTTTTAATTTGTCGATACTTAATGCCACAAAATAAGACAACATTGGTACAATTTATTGTTACAAAAATAAAACATTTAAAATTCTTTTTAAAAAGAGGGAATTTCTGGCAAATTAATGCCACAAAATTAGACAAGATTGGTACAATTTATTGCTACAAAAATAAAAATTTAATTTTTTTTTAAAAAGAGGGAATTTCTGGCAAATTACAGTAAACGCCATTAGTGTCTAAATGAACACTGTTGAAAGCATGTGGAGCTCGTCTTACCAAAGAAAGCCTAGCCCTTAATATTGGCAAATCAATGGCACTTTTGGAAGCGCTTCGTATTGCCAGTGTTTAAGATACTCGATACAGTTACCAATGAATTCACTGAATAACCCTCTCACTAAAAATAAATAAATTAGGTTTTCAAAGGAGTGGTCGCATTTCAGATTAGCTGTCAGATATCGGAGAACTGGCATGTGGATATTCTCGAGTTTCTTACTTCATCTAGCTATGTTATGTGCTACCATCTACACATTTCCTGGCGTATGTTCCTTCCATGTCTCATTAAAAAAAATAATCAAACACGAACCACCTTATGCCATATCTTGGATCACTCAACCATCCCTTAACCACTTAATGTCAAAAATTTACCAATTCAAATAAATATATTGAAACTAATTGCAAGTTAAGAACAGAAATCAGTTCCAAATAAAAAACTAATGCGCATTTTATTTAACTCGAATCGACGAGTTAACCCGAGATCTACGTCACATATCCTTGGCCCACCAAATTCTACATCTCTTGAGTACCTTCCGGTGTTTCATTCAGGTCCCTTCTGCCGGCCTAATTCCGGATGCTCTTGTAATCTAATAACCTCTAATCTAATCTGGTAAGTTACTCTCTTCCCGGGACGAGCAAAGGAGGCCTTCTTGCTTACAGGTACGGGGGGGATCCGCGTCCAATTCCTTAATTTCCTTAATTGGAGGCGGCTGTTTTTTCTAGATGATAGTTCTCCCAGAGGGTAGATGAGGGAAGGAACACTAGCCAAGGTCGGTACAGATGACCATAAACGTTGCAACACCGGGCCGCAGATATGACTGAACAAAGATTTACTTTGAATAAAAAAAAACGATGTCGTTGGACGGCATTTGGTCGGTATATTCACAGAATTAAAGTAAACGCATAACTAATAAAAGAGTGTGTGTGTGTGTGTGTGAGGAGAGAGAGAGAGAGAGAGAGAGAGAGAGAGAGAGAGAGAGAGAGATTTCGCAGCGTCCCTGAACATCCTCACTGAAGCGACGTAATTGTCTCCCGCTCTCTAAAGTGAATTTTGCTTTCTATCAAGTTCTTAACTTTGCTAATGAGACATGCTGTCTTCCTGCATATTCTCGGGAATTAAGTAATCCGTACTACTTCTTCACTGCTTAACCCGCTAACTGCGAAGGATTACTTTTCAAGGGTTGCTTGATAATAATGAAGATAATCATTTTCTTTGAATATACGTTCAAGACTTTTCATTTGTAACCGTTATCTTCATTACTTTTTTTCCAATTTTCATCGTATTAGACAGGTCGGGAAGTTCAAAGACCCATTTCCAAAACTAACTGTCAACTTTTTTATTAATGAATCTGAGTTATAAATTCAAGTGTTAGCATATACTTGAAGAAATAATAAAGGAAAAAACTTATATAATTGTTTTTAAACGACCCGGTCTGTGTATGCTACAGAAATACGTATAGATTTATTTATTTACATGGAGGTGTCAGCACTAACTAATTTAAATTTAACAGAATGAAATTTGAAACTTAGGCAAAAAAAAAAAAAAAAAAAAAAAACAAAAAAAAAAAAAAAAAAAAAAAAATTTTTTAGTCATTTTCCGAATCAATGGCGTTATTGTCGCACTATTCTGAAATACATTGTTTTGGTTCAGATTTTTTTTATGCTATTAGATACCATAAATGATTTTCATTCTTATTACAAAAAGAAAGAGTATAGTGAAATCATCAGAACTTATCAAAGGGCATAAGTGACTGCAAATTAACTATTCAAAATCTGAAATTTTCACGACATTACAGACACACGCGCGCCCACACACACCCACAAACACGTGTATATATATATATATATATTATATATATATATATATATATATATATATATATATTATATATACATACATACATGCATACACACACACACACACACACACACACACATATATATATATATATATATATATATATATATATATATATTATATATATATATATATATATATGTGTGTGTGTATGTGATTATAATATATATAATATATATTATTATATATATATTATATATAATATATATATATTACTATTATATATATTATATATATATAATCACATACACATATATTCGTAAGAAAGGTTTTAGATGAGGTATCTTATCAGTATTATTGGTGGCACAAGCCACAGTAACTACCTCACCACCCTTGAGTCTTTATACATTAAACGGATGGGTCCGTCTTTAAACTCCAACGTGTCTTCTGCTCCTCTATATCTAACATAATTAAAGTCTTGGGTAGGTCTGCAATCTTGGTCGTTCGTTCTTCCTCCTCCATTTAAAAGGTTGCTAAGCACTGCATCTATCCTTTACTACATACAATTCTTGTGGCTTTTTTAAAAGGAAAGTTTACGCATGAGTTTTATTTTATTTTTCATATAACTAATATTTTGATGTTTATTACATTTTTATTGTGACTTGTAATATTTTAATGAGTTTCTGTTAATTTTACACATTGAAGATGCACTGAGCTTATGTGCGAAACGTTTCATGTTATTAAACCATGGCTTTTATGACGGGTTTTATGGAACCTGCCGTTTACTTATATATACGTAGTACATAGTATATAATCATTACTGAGAATGCCCAAGATCAATCGTAGTGACTGGAGAACCTAGCTAGATTTATAAGTGTTGTGACAATCATAACAGATTTTTGTAAGTTAATTTGAATTCCCGGTATGAGGTGCTCGCACATGCTTCTTTCTTTTAGGATTTGTATTAAAATGAAGATGAGCCATTATCATTTTAGCAAAAGACTAAAGCGAGTATGTGAAAACTATGCATACGGAGTTCCTCAATAATATTTTAGAGCAATGCCTTTATTGAACCACGACTAAAAACGTAAAAATATTTTTCAGTGTCCTGTAACTGTTGTAGAGCAAGATTATTAAGCTAAATTCTTCATTATATCAAAGGAACTTTTAGTTTCAGAAAAACTATGCGCCTTTTTCACAGCGCGTGGAACCGGCAGTTTCAGAATATCGTAAAAGCCTAATGAGAGACTATGGCAACCACTAGCTTTCTTTCATTGTGTGTTTTATCTTAAAAATGGAGTTTGGTGGAATAATTATCTTTTGGAATTTCTCCTTATTAAACGTGCTAGCGAAAGGCCCGAGTTTGGATAAAGCTCTACTACGTCACTGTTCAGTTCGAAAGCAGTTCATTTGCCAAGACTCTAACACAGTTATAATCTCTTGAGGTTTAATTATTTGCTAGTTTAACCATACCGTCAAAAATGACGATAAGATAAGAGAATACTTAAACAGTCATTTCAGAGCATAACATTACGAGTATGTACTATGTACCATCCCAAAACGCCAAACAAGGTATCATCAATATTCATACGACTATACGGGCAAGTAGCGAGAGAGATGCTGACTCCTGCCCAGAAAATATACATATATATTACGTTTTATTTTATAGAGGTAGTCGTTTGGCGTGGCAACTGTGTTTTATCATGATAATGGATCCTATACGTATTCTGTAGCATACACAGACCGGGTCTTTTAAAAACAATGATATAAGTTTTTTCTTTTTTATTTCTTCAAATAGATGCCAAAACTTGAATTTACAACTCAGATTCAGTAATAAAAACTCAAATTTAGAAAAAAAAGTTTTGTAACTTATGCATACAGCGGTGTTAAAGCACCCAACGATTGATATAGGATGTAAAACCCGATACCATATAAATATAAAAATGGATCTTAGTTTTTAAATAAAAGTAAATGAGTTTTCATTAGTACATTCTTAACATCATTTCATTGTCCAATTGTAAAAGACTCATTTCATAAGATTGAGAGCAGAATAAACCTTAATGAACTACGATGACACACGAACAGAAGAAGATAAAAAAGAGATTAATGACAAAGGACGATAAGAAAGACGTAACAGCTAAAACTGCGTGACAAGAGAGGGGAGATGGTAGATACCAATCAACGAGGAAATTAGCCCTGAGGATAAAGAGAGAGGGAAGGAGGGAGGGGAAGGGGAGGGGATTGTGTAGATAATGACGATGAAAAAGAGAGGATTTCTTTTCTTTGCGAGTCGTTAAAATCACATGGATTTAATAAATATCGGAAGAGGAGATAATCCGTCTCATGGTAATCACTGGTTCCCGTGGCTAACAATGACAGAACTCGTTTTCCCGTGCCAATATTAAAAGAATAAGAAAAAAAAAAAAAAAAAAAAACATGAGTAGAATGGGGATATTTTTCGCCGCTGATGTTTCACAAAATATGAGCATGTTGACACATGGGTTAAATGTACAACATACTGAACAAATGGAATGCAAACAGAAAATGAGAACGAACAAACACAGACATATAAACATTCACACACATATGTACATGTAAATATATATATGTATAATAATATATATATATATATATATAGTATCTATATAAATATAAATATGAACAAATATAATATATAAATAAATAAATATATATATATATATATATATATATATATATATATATATATATATGAGGTATACATGTACGTATATGTCAAGTGCTTGTTATCAATGAAATATGTGCAGAATTTGAAAGCAACGGAATCGGCTGCAAGTGGCATACATGGACTCAAAAAGGCTGAGAAAGTAAATGATGAAGTCAAGGTGGAGTTGTTTGTAAAAATAAATGAGTATATAAGTAGTTTAGGGCGATTAAAAGTATTTATGATGGAAGATAAGCGTCTGGACAATATGTAGATAGGAAAGAGACACTTGAAATGTAACGCGAGTGTGTTATGTATCCATGGCTGCTCAGTATCTATATGGATTGCAAAGCCGTTGGATAAGAAAATGGGTCGAGAATGAGAAACTGTTGAATGTAATGCTTATATATATATATATATATATATATATATATATATATATATATATATATATATATAGATAGTAGATAGATAAGATAGATAGATAGCGAAAAAAAAGAATTCTATATATATATTGTCTTGACGACCCTTTATTATAGGCAAAGGTCGTTAAGACCGAAAGATCTCGGCAGTTCTCGTTTTTTCATTTTCCTCCGTGGCATTACCTTTACCTTTATTTATATATAGTATCACATTTTATATATTTCGTGATCAAGTTATTCATAAACAATAAATATGCAATAAGCTACAAATGTCCCTTAATATCTAATTCGCTCTATGTCGGAATTAATATATTTTCATATATGTTAACCGAAGGGGAGTTTTTTAGTTGATAAGAAATTCGTCGGATCGGAAAACACAATTCAGGACTTACAGACAGCCTTGTGGGTAAAGAGCTTCACCGTACGTCATGAATTCTTGGTTCCGTGGTTCGCGCCCATGAGCCGACGAATTTCTTCTTACCAAGTCAAAAAAATTCACCTTTCGTTTATCTATCCTATATTATATAGGTATATATATATATATATATATAGATATATATATATATATATATATATATATACTATATATAATATTATAATATATATAATATATATTAATATTATATATATAAGAACAGTGCTGTAGTTAAAGGCTCTGAAATTCCCTTTATTGTTGTTACAGGATGGCATGAAAATGAAGCACTGCCATCCAAGGCACTCTACATCATGAGAAAGCGACAAATGGCAGAAAACGAAGAATGAAACTAGATATGAAGTCAATTAATGATAAGAAGAAAAAGAAATGCCGTAAAAGTGGTAAAACATCAGGTTTCGTCATTGAAGAAGATCAGAGGTGGGTGAGAGACAAGAAATGAGCGCTTTGCAAAATGAGGCAACGTGGTGCTGAAAAGCCTTCTGTACAGGATCCTGACTGTGAGGTTATTACCAGCCACTCAGAGATATAATAATCTTCATTTATAGAAAATTAATTCATGGGAAAAACACTTACTGTCTTCCAACAACATTGTTTGATCACCTTCTGCATTTTCACTGACCTGGAAGAAGACAAGAGAGAGAAATTAGAACAAACAAATGACACAATGCCTTCAAGAAATATGAATTGCAGCGTAGAATTCAGAAGCATTGACAACTACAAAGTTTATTATGGAAAACACCGTAAGCCCCATAAAATCAGTTATTACCTAATGTTTCTATATGCATACATGTGTATATATATATATATATATATATATATATATATATATATATATATATATATATATATATATTAGAAAACGAAAACGTCTAAAGTAATGGAGAAGAAGAATAATTTTGCTTTAGAAGAAAAATTGATAAAATGAATATTAAGAATAACCGGCATTTAACATCTCTTTTGAAAATCACAATGGGTCACCTTCCTGGGAGAGATTTCACTGATCAAGTGGGAGTTACGATAGGAAAGTTGGTAGGGTAGGAGCAGACGAATTCGGCAAAAATATAAAGCTACAGTTCAAGTGTTTATGTAACAGCCGGTCGAAAGGTTCAAGACTGAAGGCGAAAAAATATTCTACTTGCATGGCCTTAGAAAAAACTTACAGAACTGGGACCTGCAAAGTGTGGTTTGTATAATAGTTTCTTAGGCTGAAAGAAAATCTATAATGGAGTAAATGAGTGGTCTGTGTGAAACTAGGCCTAAGACGAAGATGTGGCATGCATGAGTTTGAGAGAATACATGTATACCTGTGCACAAAGAGAAACATTTATGTTAACAGTAATGCAAATGTTACACATTCCTGAAAAATGCACAGCGCTGTCCCACTGGTAACAAAACGTAAGCTCATCTGCAAAATGGTTATTAAAATC